>NC_043973.1:34687132-35019578 GCF_902148855.1 Sphaeramia orbicularis
GCTGATGAACAATAAACGGAGACTGCCTCCAAAGACGTATGTGCGGGTCTCGTCATTAAAAAAAGAACACAACGCAGAGTCCGACACCACCGGTTACACATGGCCCCGTTCATTCTTCCCTGAACATGGATCAGTGGTCCTGTCCCCTTTGCAGAAAAACAGCCCCAAAGCAGGAGGTTTCCACCCCCATGCTTCACAGTAGGTCTGGTGTTCTGGGATGAACCTCAGCATTCTTCCTCCAAACACAACCAGTTGAGTTTTTACCAAAAAGTTCTATTTTGGTTTCACCTGACCACATGATCTTCTCCCAGTCCTCTTGTGGATCCTCCATCTGCTCTGTGTCAAACTTCAGATGGACATGCCTGGACATGGACTGGCTTAAGCAGGGGGACACGCCTGGCGCTGCAGGAGCAGGAGTCCCTCTGGGCCTAGTGTGGTACTGATGAGAGCCTTTGGTACTTTGGTCCCAGCTCTCTGCAGGTCTTTCATCAGGTCCCTCTGTGTACTTCTGGGATTTTTGCTCACCGTTCTCATGATCATTTTGACCCCATGGGATTAGATCTTCAGTGGGGCCCCAGATCCAGGCAGATTATCAGTGGTCTTGTATGTCTTCCATTTTCTTCCAGTTGCTCCACAGTTGATTTCTTCACACCAACCTGCTTGTCTATTGTAGATGGACTCTTCCACCCTGGTGCAGGTCTGCAGTTTTCTTCCTGGTGTCCTTGGACAGCTCTGTGGTCTGGTCCATGGTTGAGTTTAAGTCTGACTGTTTGAGGCTGTGGACAGGTGTGTGTTCTACAGAACCAGTTCAAACAGGTGTGTGTTCTACAGAGAACCAGTTCAAACAGGTGTGTGTTCTACAGAGAACCAGTTCAAACAGGTGTGTGTTCTACAGAACCAGTTCAAACAGGTGCCATTAATACAGGGAACCAGTGGAGGACAAAAGAGCTTCTGAAAGAAGGTCCAGCTCTGGGACAGACACAAATCTGTGGTTTGTGGGTGACCAAATACTTGTTTTCCACCATAATTTACAAATAAATTCTTTAAACATCCTACAATGTGATTTCCTGAATTTTTTTTTCTCATTTTGTGTGTTCAAGTGTACCTCTGATGAAAATTACAGATCTCTGTCATCTTTCTAAGTAGGAGAACTGGAACAATCAGTGGCTGACTAAATACTTTTTTAACCCACTGTACACACAGACATATATGGACACATAGACATTAAGGTTTTTACAGGTTTATTTGTACAGTAAATACAGTCCACAGACGGTGTAGGAATGTATGATATGATCACACATACATTTCACCATCTTGTTAAATCATACACTGACGCTGCTCTGCTTATTCTCAGGACCTTTGGCCACTCTGGCAGGTGTGTACCAGGACGTGAAGGGCCAGAAGCTGGAGGCATTATGGAGGGAGGCGGTCTCACAGTGGACTGAGCGGCTGGTGGAGGAACTGCCGGCTTTAATGGAGAATCCACAGCTGAGACCTCTGGCTCAGGCTTGTGTTACAGGACTCAGCATCGCCTTGGATGTTGTGAGAATCCTAGATTTCTCTTACATGTGTCGCAAAATTTTATTCATTCATTTAGTCTCGGAGAATAAGGAGTTATGGGTCTCAACTGCAATATTTTTGACAGCGATATTCCATAACCGTTTAGGCCTGTGTAGGATTTCGGGGAAGTGGGAGCCCATTTCAGCACACATTAGTCAAAGGCAGGATTTACTGTGCACATGTTACCAGTTCATCACAAAGCCGACACTCACACTGTAGCTCAAATCTAATCTTTACATTCATATGTGATTGGTTTTTCTATGACGTTAAGTGCAGCACAAATCATTTGATGTCTGATCCACACCACTTCCATACATGGTCCTGAATCAGAAACAGATCTGATCTTTCTCATTGTGACGTAAGTTTAGATGGTCCAGATAGAATTCATGCAACTTTTACATCACTTTAAATGGAGACTGATCATGACTCTGCACCGGAGCAAGTCACTCAAGAGGGAAAAAGTAGCTAGAATATAGCTTGCGCATGAATGAAGCAGTAAAATGTGTCCAAAAAAATCATATACAGTGGCAAGAAAAAGTATGTGAACCCTTTGAAATGTCCTACTTTTCAACAGGAATTGATCATAACATCAATGTGATTTAATCTGAGCTTTTTAACTGAATGCCACACAAGGAATTAGAATATGTCATGTCTTTATCGAGCAAAGTTATTAAACATTCATAGTGTTGCTATAAAAAGTAAGTGAACCCTTGGATTTCTTTCATTCATTCATTTGCTGAACCCACTTTATCCTCACTAGGGTCAAGGGGGCGGAGCCTATCCCAGCTACTTATGGGTGAAAGCAGGGTTCACCCTGGACAAGTGACCAGTTCATCACAGACTGAACATATAGAGACAAACAACCACTGTCACATTCACACCTATGGGCGATTTAGATTAACTAATTAACCTATCAGAGCATGTGTTTGGATGATGGGAGGAGCCTGAGTACCAGAGAGAACCCACACAGACACGGGGAGAACACGCAAATTCCACGCAGAAATGTCCCACCCCCATGGACTGGTGTTGGAATCGAACCCAGGACCTTCTGTCTGTGAAGCACCAGTGACCCTGGTACTTAATTGACTTAAAGGTGGGGTCTGAGATCTTAGAAAAACGGTTCCAGCAGCTGCATTTTGAAAATACTCAGTTCAAAAGTCCAAACCCCTTTCTTCAGACGTCCCTCTGAAGCCACACCTCCAGAGAACTGGCACGCACAATGCTTGTACCCGAGGGTTCACAAGTGCTGCACAGCATCAATTCACCGGCCCCAAACCTGGCCCCACCTCCAGGTCCGACCCTGGCCCCAGCTCCAGCTCCAGCTCCGACCTTGGCTGAGGCTGAAGCTGAGGCTTCGGCTCTGGCTTGCGGCTCCATGCATACCTCCTTCAGTCTCCTCCACCCCCCCCCACCCCCCCACCCCCCCTCCCTCTTCCAGAACAGCCCCAGTTCAGACCTATCTGACTAACGTTACATTTCCTAGTGGTTTATGTTAGTGACTAAACAGTTTGCTGGTGAACTTTCCATCCTAATACAGCTAATATATCCAAGCTCTGGCTCTGGCTTTGTTTCCTGTACCAGTGCTCCAAGCCTCTGAGAATGCACGATACATGCGGGGGGGGGGGGGCAAATGACAGTTGAGTTTGATAGACATATCACCGTTCAATCATTTCAATTGGGTGCTGAAAATGATTGGATAGTGTTTTTTCAGTCCTGTCCGTTCCACAGGTGACTGTTGTACCCCTGAAAACAGGGGAGATAGAATCACACGAGTGATTTACCGTTGTTTTCCTCAGTGTGCACTTTAATGCAATGCCAACAGTGACATACAACAAATAAAACCACGGCTACGTAATACAACGTCAAAACCTATGCAGCTCCAGCCCCACATATTGGCGCCACAAACGTGCACAGACAGAAGATGGCGGCGTGCACCCACAACACACTGCATGACAACGTTCAGCCACAGTTAACAACAATAAAACTTATTTTAGCATTGCAAAAACTATAACAAACAAACGGTTTTATGCTTCAACAAAGTACATTTCACATTATAATCACAGTTGACCACAATTACCTGAAAACAGGGGAGATAGAATCACACGAGTGATTCACCGTTGTTTTCCTCAGTGTGCACTTTAATGCAATGAGGAGAAACGGCGCGAGCCCTCTAGAGGTGAATAAAGACACAACTAATCAACCCCAGATCGTTTCAGGCATGCTCAGTGGATGAGATTACCTTATCTGAAATGGCAAAGATATTATTGTAACATGAACATTTTAACTATATTCCTGTTGTTTTAAGACTTATGTGAATTAATATGAATTAATATTTATTGCAAACATTTTAGCTATTTTGTTTTTACATCTTAATCTTGTAATAATCTGAATCGCTGCAATCCTGTATAAGGCAGATAATGTTACTACAACCTATCACAACTACATTTTTTTATTTATGTGTTAGAGCTTTTAATTAATTAGTTGTAATTGGGATGTGAATGGGATTTTAAGGAATATAGTAAAAAATGCTCCAGGAAAACATCTCGCGCCCTGTTGAAGCCAATAATCTAATAACAACCAATAACGTAATAACGGCCGATAATGTAATAAATTTGCTATTTTTAGAATGTAATAGGCCAATAACGTAATAAAAGTCCTGGACCAATCACGTAATAACTTTTGGCCAATAATGTTATAACTTATTACGTTATTGGCTCAGTTATTACATTTGCAAAGAATTTTTTTTTACCAGGACAATAACGTAATAACCAGCCAATAAGTTATAACGTTATTGACCAGAAGTTATCACATTATCGGTTCAGGTCTATTATTATGTTATTGGCCAGATATTATGTTATTGGCCTATTACATTTTAAAAGTAGCAAATTTATTACATTATCAACCGTTATTATGTTATAAGCTGTTATTACATTACTGGCTTCTACACACCCCACCTTTAATTTAACTGGTTGGATAGCGCTGTCACCTCACAGTAAGCAGGTCCTGGGTTTGATTTCAACCAGGACCTTTCTGTGTGGAGTTTGCATGTTCTCCTCATGTCTGCGTGGGTTCTCTCCGGCTTCCTCCCTCCAAAGACATGCACTGATAGGTTAAACTTAACTGCCCATAAGTGAGAATGTGATTGGTTGTTCGTCTCTATGTGTCAGCCCTGTGATGAATTGGTAACTCCAGGGTGTCTCTCCTTCGCCCATAAGTAGCTGGGATACCCCCCCCGTGACCCTAGTGAGGATAAAGTGGTTCAGGAGATGATTGACTGACAGGCTGATCCTCCTTTGGCATCAATAACATCAACCAAACGCTTAAAGTAGACATGCACAACATTCTGGAGGAGTTTTTGACTATTCCTCATTCCAGAACTGTTTCAGCTCATCCATACTTGTAGGATGTCTGGTGTGCATCTGTACTGGATTCAGGTCTGGGCTCTGGCTGGGCCTCTCCAAAAGGTGGATTATGTTTTTCTGAAGCCATTCTGTTTGATGTTTAGTGTCATTGTCGTGTTGCATTAACTGAGCTTCTACTGAGCTTGAGTTAGTAGACATCCACCCTGACATTATCCTGTTGTGTATGTGGATAAACTTGGGAATTAATTTTCTTTTTGATAATGGAAAGTAGTCCAGGCCCTGAAGGAGTGAAATGGTCTAAAATTGCAACACACCCTCCACCATTCTCCTCTGTGGGGATGATGTTCTCATGTTCCCGTTTTTTAAGGCCATACATAATGCTGCGTGTTCTTCCCAAACAATTCAATATTAAGACAATGAAAAGACATGAAATATTATAAGTATTTGTTTGGTATTAGGTGAAGAATATTGCATTTGTCTGCACCTGTGACTTCGATGCAAATTAGATCACATTTTACAAAGAAAACCATTTATTTTTCAAAGGGTTCACAGACTTTTTTTCTGTTTTGCTACATAATGAATACTGATGATACCATATTTTATCTTTTTTTTTTTTTTTCATTGTTTTTATTGCAGTTTTTGGTTTCCCATTCAACAAAACAGTGTCTTCTAAAGACTACACACAAAACAAAACATACACGACAGCTCTTACATAAGAAATAAAACACAAAAACAGAGCTTGATACAGAAGGTGGTAGGTCAGACTTACAATGTACGTGAGTCACATTTATAAATATAACTGAAGTTCACAACAGTCCTTTTAATAGGGTAGAAGAGAGGTCTGGTCCAATATAGTCCAAAAATGGACGCCACACTCTGTAGAACTGATCTGCACTGTTATGTATGATATTGGTCAGATATTCTAGAGGGATCAGTTCAAAAATTATTTTACGCCAACCACAGATAGAAGGAATCTTGTCACTGACCCACTGCAAGAGAATATTTTTCCTTGCTGCAAATGTTAGAACATTATACAGTCTTTTGCCATATTTTATCTTAAAAATAAAGTGAATGCACAGTTTTCCATTGTGCATTGTGTTAATTGTATTAATATTTTTACTGAAGGGAATGATGTGAACACTTGTAACTCCAGTGGTTTCATGATTCAATTCAGTTCAGGAAGATGAACAGTTCAGACTGGAATCTGATAATATGTGACAACACAAGCCCCCCCCCCCCCCCCAAAAAAAAAGAGATCTGAATAATAAATCAGATTTTTAATCAGGCTTTTAAGACAATAAAAGATAAATAACTGAAGGTGATTCGTGTTCAAATATGACTTTAACCTCCTCAGACCCAGTTATGGCTTTTCTGTCCACATTTGTAGACAAGAGTTTCACAACTTTATACAAAAAAAAAAAGAAAACTGTCTATCACAAAGGATGTTCCATAAAAATGTTAAAAACTGCATCTGAAAAAACTGCTGCATCATGATGTTTCCAATATAGGCACTGATTTAATAAAAAACAAAAAAGCTTGTACTTTGTTGACATTTCCTGGGTCTGAGGAGGATAAAACTACATGTAGTTCTCAACAGCTTTACACAGAGGATAAACCCGCCTTCCACATATTTTTTTTATTGAGAAGCAGGTATGTAGTATAACAAATGAAAACAATAATGAATACGTTTTTATGAGCGTAATGCAGAAACTATTGAAGTCAGTCTTGACCCTTGTATCCTGATTATTCAGATTCCAGTTTATTAATGTGCATTTACACAAACACTCAAAAGCATATTCATGTTTTCTTGTCATGTGTACTTTAGGCAGGTCAACATACCTACCACTGGGTCGAGACCAGGCTTGCGATGGCTCTGTCTGGGGTCAGGAAACGGCTGGCTTCTGTCTACAAGTTCTCCCCCAGGTACAAAACATGTCTGAGACCAGATGAAACATGCTGAAACTATCCTTTTATTAAAATGGCTTAAAGCATTCAAGCAGGATATTTTCTTTCTTGTGTAATAGCTGCTGATGCCACCCAGTATACACTGTAGTGAGAGGATGTCTGGGTGAAAACTTATATTATTCTCACATAAGACATGTCCAGGGAAATACCGGATTCCACCATGACAAAGCTCCTGTCCAGGGGGGTAACTGATGGAACAATATATATAAACATACAGAAGTCAGACACTGGTAAAGTAAGAGGGAGAATATATTAAAAGAATATTAAAAAAGAAGCTTAATTCAGTCAGAGGCCCACACAACAGTTCATTATAAAGTCTATTTACTGGCTAATGTTAATGAGGAGTGGAATAAATGATGCAGTTAAGAATGTATTTATGGACATGAAAGAATGGTCACGAAATCTGCACATTAGAACGACCGCCACATTTTGATCTCTGCTGGAAAAGATAAGATAAAATAAGATAACATTAGATAAGATAAAATAACCTAGATTTTATTTGTCCCAGAAGATAGAAAAGAATAGAAAAGAAAACCATACAGAAAAGGCAGACATATCACAAATACACTTAGTTGTGGCGGACATGACGACAAATGCGGCGACAGATATGAGAAGAAAGAGAATGTCAGTGGGGTCTGTTGTTTAACCCTTTCATGCAATTATGAGAACCTTGGTCACAATATTTGTGTGTTTTTAAGGTCAAGGTCAAGGTTACTTTATTTATACCCGTAGGTAGATTTGTTTTGCAGACTAGGTGATTGCCTTGGCGTTACAACAACACATACATTGAACATTCAAGACAGGCACTTGATCACGCCTACAGACAGGACAAAAAGACAGGACAAAAAGACAGGACAAAAAGACAGGACAAAAAGTGCTCAGTGTTCCACCATTCATCTGTATAGCAGCATGGATAAGTAAAAGAATAAAATAAATAAGATCAAATAAATAAAAACAAGATGCAATAAAACACAATAAAAACCAGAAAAGATAAAATAAAAACAATCTGGGATAAAAACCAGAATAAGAACATAAAAAAAAAAATTAAAAATTTGAAGTCACAATAATAATAAATAGAGCAAAGAAATGGAATAAATAACTAAATAAGTTAGTAAAGTGCAATGTCACTATTTCTTATTGAGCTCAGTGACGGCGACAGGAACAAAGCTATTTTTATAACGCTGTGTCCTGCACCTGGGACTAAGAACCTCCGTCCAGAGGAAAGGAGCTGAAATTCACCTTGTAAAGGATGGGAGTCACTGTTAAGAACTGATGAAGCCATCCTCTGTACCTGTTTAGTGTACAGGGAGGCGGGACAAGACTGGGACTGACCAATCAGGCGACTGGACCATCTCACTATTTGATTTAGTGAGTTTCTTTATTGCTCTTTAGTCATGAAAAAAACATGCAATTTAGGTTAGGTTTTTTTTTTTAAGGAGTTACAAAACTGTCCACTCAGCTGGACCTCATGCATTTAACTTTTCAAGCAAAGAAACATGTATTTAAAACCTAATATCAGAAAGTGATATGGAAAAGTATGCAATAAAAACATTTTTAATGCTGCTAATCAGATGTTTTCCCACATTTTAACATACTCTAATACTAGTTATTATTCATTTCATGGAGATAATATGCAAAAAAAACCCTGTTTTGTTTGTTGATTTACTCCAAAACATGTTAGTGCAGATCAGGTTTATCAAGAACAGCAGAGTTACAGTAACGGTATGAAATGCACTGTATAGGATGGTGCATAAGTGTCCACTGTGTTGGCTGATATGGAACTAAAACAATAAAACCCATGAATATACAAGAGAACAGCTGGAGAAGAACTGTCCACTGTAGTGACCTCTGTACATGAAAAGGTTAAAGTGGCTAAATAAGTTAAGGTAAGATAACATTAGATAAGGTAAGATGAGATGAGATAAGATAACATTAGATAAGATGAGATAAGATAAGATAAAGTAAGGTAAGATAAAGTAAGATAAGATAAACTAAGATAAGATAAGGTAAGGTAAGATAAGATAAAATAAGATAAGGTAACTTAGACTTTATTTGTTCCAGAAGATAGAAAAGAATAGAAAAGAAAACCATACAGAAAAGCAGACATATCACAAATACACTTAGTTGTGGTGGACATGACGACAAATGTGGCGACAGATATGAGAAGGAAGAGAATGTCAGTGGGGTCTGTTGTTTAAAGTGGCTAAATAAGATAAAATAAGATAAGATTAGATGAGATAAGATATGATAAGAGACCTTATTGTCATTGCCTCAAAAAAGGATACTCTCGAAAAACAAAACAAAACATGCATATAAAAGACACAAGGCACAATTAAGTTTTGCAGAAAGTTTAATATTTCAGTTAATAAGTTAAAATTAAATAAGTAAATATTATTCTATTACCATAGATCCACACTTTGTTTACCCTGTCATATCATCTGTATGAATAGGGAATGAAGCAGCCAATCAGAGAACAGGAGGGAAGAGATGCACAGAAATGTAAGGAAATGGTACTGTGAAAAGGTTAGATTCATAGAGTAAGTTTAAAGTTCGTGGAACCAAAAACCCCTCATTTACAGGTTAATAAACTCAGAATTGGCTCTAAAAACACATTCTGGTTATAGTCCCTCACCAAACATGAAATGATGAAGACTTAGTTCAGCTGTTCACTGTCAGGTGGGACCATGAAGGAGGAAAGGCCAAAAGCATTTACTGATCTGAAATGTTTAATAACCTTTAAACCATCAGTCATATCAATACATTGAAATAATTAAGGTAAAATGTAGTTTCTCATCCTCCCAGTAGTATCAGATATGAAGTTCAGTGGCTCCATATTGAACATGGAAACAGCGTCATGTAATATTATTGCTGAAAATGTCCCTTTTCTTCAATTTTTTCTGTTAAGGCTCCAATTCTCGTAATTTAGAAATGGATCCTGAAAGTAGACGCCAAGAGATGGACTGGACTTTACAGGTTTATTGTCCATGAAATGAGGATTACGATTAGCCGTGGCCGAGGAGAAGCGGAGGCAGTAGCCGAGTCCAGAAAACACAAGTCACCATCCAAAAGTAGCAAGCAGGAGTTTAGGACAACAAGGAGTGTAGAGATGTGCACAGAACAGAATGATTAGGAGGTGTATCTGCTGAGGAGGAGATGATGATCATAACTGAAGATAGGTGTTTGTCATGAGCTGCAGGGAGAGGTCAACTGTATCCTTAAAGGGGAGGGAGAAGGAGACGAAACAAGCAGCAGAAAACAGAAACATCAACACATTTGTTTTGATATAATAACCTTTCAATATGTGGTTCCCAACCTTTTTCTGCTCATGACCCCATTTTAACACCACAAATTTCTGGCAACCCTAGACATTTTCATTTTTATTTTATTTATTTATTTAGACAGGGACAATGCACAATATACATTAACCTTAAAAAGGACAGATGTAGTGTTCCGGGTTCTAGCACTAGTGCTAATTTCCACCTGTAGTCCCTGGGCAGGCTGATGGTATCATTAAAAAAACAGACATTAATAAAAATTAAAACAGTAAAAAAAAAATGCATATTTATAACTCAATCTGTATATCGTTAAAAAAACAAACATTAGGAAAAACTAAAACATTAAAGAACAGTAAAAAATGCATATTTATAACTCCATCTGTATATCATTGAAAAAACAGATATTAATAAAAACTAAAACATTAACAACAGTAAAAAAAAAGCATATTTATAACTCCATCTGTATATCATTGAAAAAACAAACATTAGGAAAAACTAAAACATTAAAGAACAGTAAAAAATGCATATTTATAACTCCATCTGTATATCATTAAAAAAACAAACATTAGGAAAAACTAAAACATTAAAGAACAGTAAAAAATGCATATTTATAACTCCATCTGTATATCATTGAAAAAACAGATATTAATAAAAACTAAAACAGTAAAAACAGTAAAAAAATGCATATTTATAACTCCATCTGTATATCATTAAAAAACAGACATTAATAAAAACTAAAACATTAAAAAACAGTTAAAAAAAAAGCATATTTTTAACTCCATCTGTATATCATTAAAAAACAGATATTAACAAAAACTAAAACAGTAAAAAACAGTTAAAAAAAAGCATATTTTTAACTCCATCTGTATATCATTAAAAAACAGACATTAATAAAAACTAAAACATTAAAAAACAGTAAAAAAAAAAGCATATTTTTAACGCCATCTGTATATCATTAAAAAACAGATATTAACAAAAACTAAAACAGTAAAAAACAGTAAAAAAAAAAAAAAAAGCAGATTTTTAACTCCATCTGTATATCAGTAAAAAACAGATATTAATAAAAACAAAAACATTAAAGGACAGTAAAAATGCATATTTCTAACTCCATCTGTATAAAATATTCCTTCCCATCCATCCATTCCCTCTTCTGTCCCACTGCAGTCTATCACACACTCTAAACATGTTTACATCACATTCCATTAGATCTACAGGTTTGGTTTGACAGCAGCTGTTTTTTCACCATGTGTGTGAATGTGTAATAGTTTGTAACCGTTCATAGTTCTGTTGGTCATGTGATCCACTCTCACATGGACACACATGAGAACGGTGAATTTTGTCTCTGAATCCTGCACTCGCCGCATGTTGTTGATCGAGTAATTGGAGATGTTTTTCCAGAACTCAGAGAAATAAACCTTTTGAAG
Source organism: Sphaeramia orbicularis (assembly GCF_902148855.1). NCBI lineage: Eukaryota > Metazoa > Chordata > Actinopteri > Kurtiformes > Apogonidae > Sphaeramia > Sphaeramia orbicularis. Next base: position 34,698,719 of record NC_043973.1, read on the forward strand.
GGAGGAGCAGCAGAATTATGGATAACCTTAAACAACAGACACACATTTGTAGACATGATGACATTTTTGAAGCTTAAGATCTTCTATTTGGACAAAATTGAGCAGTGATGGAATGCTCACCTTTTCTTGTCATGGATCTTGAGAGAATATTTATACAATGATTCTAGAGGTCTCAGGGCAGATTTACAAACCTGAGACCAACTGGTTATACAGTAGAGAACATGTGGAGCTATCAGTGCATTTAGATCCATGTGTGACGCTTCAGTGGACAGTGAGTTTATGATAGATCTGAAGTTGGCACAGTTAAATTTGATTATTTTTGTCATCTTTTTACTGTGCTTTTTAAAGCTTAGATTGGGGTCAAGTGTAACACCTAAATATTTAACCCTTTCATGCACGAATTATGAGAACCTTAGTCAAGATTTTTTTCTTCAGTGTTTAGCCATGAAAAAAACAATGCGATTGAGGTTTTTTTTTTCTATGGAGTTACAAAAATATCCATGCATTTAATTTTTGAAGTAAAGAAATGTGTTTAAAACCCAATATCAGAAAGTGATATGAAAACAATGAAATAAAAACATTTTTAATGCTGCTAATCTGATGTCTTCTCACATTTTAACATATTCTAATGCTAGTAATTACTCACTTCATGGAGATAATATGCAAAAAAAAAACCTCCTTGTCTAACAAATAACAATTGATTTACACTCAAACATGTTACTGCAGATCAGCTTTATCAAGAACAGTAAAGTTACAGTAATGATCTGAATTACAGTGTATGGGATGGTGCATAAGCGTCCACTGTGTTGGCTGATACGGAACTAAAACAACAAAACCCATCAATATACAAGAGAACAGCTGGAGAAGAACTGTCCACTGGAGTGGACAGTGCATGAAAGGGTTAAATTCAGTTACATTCTTAATTTTTTGTCCTTCTATCAGGATGTGAGAAAAATTCTTGGGTTTACTGCAGTTTGTAGAAAACATCGACACAGTTTTCTCAACATTCAAAGTTAGACAGGAGTTCCTCGGCCAATTAGAAACCTTCTCCATTTCTTGTGTTAATTTTTGAGTGACCTCTTCAACGGTTTTACCATGAGACATTCAAAACAGAGACTTTTTTTTTTTTTCATTAATTTGTTTTTGATCATGTAATAGTTTGCTATACTATGTTGCAAATAAATGTTAATGTTAGAGGACATTTAGTCTATATAATGTCTATTATTGTGGACAGGCAGTAAAACCAGGTGTAGATTACTGCACAAAGGGAGAATGCGATTTTCCTTGGTCAGGATCTGTCCAGTCAGTCCAGCTGTGATTTACAAGGAGGACAATTAATACTGAACAAACAAGAACTGAAACTATGAATTATGAAAGAGCTGCAGCATCTGAAACTGACCACAATGAAGATTTGACACAGAAACAGAACCACAGTGCTGCAGTTTCACAACCACAGTTTGACATGTCTTATGTATTGTGATTGTCTCAACTCACCACATATTTTTTATTATTATTATTATTTTTTTTTTTTTTTTATCACTTACTAGAAATTTCAGGCGACCCCATTTGAATTCCAGGTGACCCCACGAGGGGTCCTGATCCCAAGGTTGAAAAACACTGCTCTACATGATCAGTTAATTAAATATAGGAAAATACCTGCCTGTCATGGAAAGAGGAGATGAATCACTTAAGAAAGGTGACATGTAGAGAAAGTAAGTTTGGAAGTTACCACAAAAACAATTATGTTCTTCCATGTTTAGATGAAGAGCTGAACATAAGAGACTCTCCCTGTTCCCCACTCTGAAAGAAGACCAGTGCCGCACCAGTTTACAAACCAACATAATGAAAGTATTTACAGTATTAAACACGAAGTTTCATGGTGAATATAGCCAAAAGAACAAACCACTTACCTGACAAAGAAAAACAAAACAAAATACAATACCTTTTCCTGTACAATCACTTCTAAAAACGTATCCTCATGCAGTCACTTCCAAAAATGTGCAATAACCCAGAAAAATGTGAATTATGTGCAATAAATCATGCAGTAATCCTCTGTTCTTACAATAACAATGCAATAGTGATCCAATATTTATTCAAATACAAATGTACTATTTTTATAGACTTTCATAGATATACATACTGTTAATACTGTTAGTATTGTAAATATTGTGTTTATTTTTATTTTATTATAGTTTTAGTTCTATTCTTATTTTGGTTTGTTAAATTTGATATTCTATTTTCTTATTTTGCTTGTTAGTTTTTGTAATTTTATATTTATTCTATTCTTATTTTCCCAATGTGTTGGTTTTTTATTCATATTGTTGCATTGACAGGAGCAGCACTTCTAATGTCATCGAACACACAATGACAATAAAGGCTATTCTATTCTATTCTATTCTGTTTTGTTCTGTTCTGTTCTATTTCTCCAGGGTTCCAGTCCTTAATTTTTAATTCTAATTCTTTATTTATATAAATACTACATTTCTTATTTTCTCTTGTATTTCATTTCTCACTTGTTTGTTTTTTTTTACTCATCTTTTTCTCTGCACTTGCTTGTTGTATTGCTGTTGTTAACTGTGAAATTTCTCCACGGTGGAATAAATAAAGTCTTATCTTGTCTTATTTTATCTTAACATCCTGTTTACTTCCCTTCTGCATAAACACAAATCCTGCTGTTTTTTTTTTTTGTTTTTTTTTGTTTTTTTTTTCATTTAAAACACAAACACCATCAGAAAAGGCGCCTTCTTCTCTGGTGCCATATAACCCAGTTAATCTGTCATGATGTGTGACATTTATTTCATTGCTCAGTTGAACGTCACTGGGAGATAAGGACCAATGTTTCAGACTCCAGATGCCAAATAAGGGAATATTTTATGTTTCGTCCCTCCAGTAGATCTCCCAGACTTATAGAATCACTGCCAAGGAACACTGAAGCTGTTCTGGAGGCATGTGGTAGAACAACACTGCACTATTTAGCCAGAAATTTTCCTTTAATTTGTCACCTGTCAGTACATGGCAAAGAAAACCACAAAGTTGATGTTTTGCATTTGCTGGTAATCTACAAAATAAGCAAAGAAAAGATACAAATGCATGGAAATGACCCCACGGAGGTCATTTAACCCTTTCATGCGTAGTGGTCACTCCAGTGGACAGCTGTTCAAAGTTGTTCTCTTGTATATTCATGCATTTTGTTGTTTAACTTGTATATCAGCCAACACAGTGGACGCTTACGCATCATACACTGACATTCAAACCATTACTGTTCTTGATCAACCTGATCTGCACCAATATATCTGAGTGTAAGTCAACTGCTAATTTTTATTCGACTGTAATTAAGAGTTTTTTTTAAACTTTTTTTTTTTTTTTGGCATATCTTCTTTCTTTTTTTTTTCTTCTCATATTTGTTCAGGTTATTTACATTTTATTGTTCCAGGATAGTTTGTAAATGTAAATATTTTCTGCAGTAAAGCCAAGACAAAAATTTGAAGTTTACATTTATGTATTTGGCAGATGCTTTTTTTCCAAATCGACTTACAGGGGAAAACCAATCTAATCAATCAGTCACTCAAATTTTATTTATAAAGCGCTGAATCACAGCAAAAGTTCTCTCATGACACTTTATATATAGAGTTGGTCAAAACCAGACTTTAAGCCAATTTACAGAAACTCAACAGAATCTGAGTGAGTAATAACTAGTGTTATCCTCCTGAGACCCAAGAAAGGAAAAGTTTTGGCTTTTTTATATTTAATAATTGTCTTGATTGGAAACACCATGATGCAACAGTTTTTTCAGATAGATTTTTTTTTTTTTGATTATGGAATGTCCTTTGCAGTGGACAGCATTTTGTTTTGTTTTTTTTGTTTTTTTAAATAAAGCTGTAAAACTCTTGTCCCCTACAGAGGACAAAAATGCATTGTTGGGTCTCAGGAGGTTCTAGAATGTTCAAATGTGATAACAGATTAGCATAGCAGCATTTAAAAAATGTATTTCATAGTTTTCACACAGTATGTCAGTAAATGATCATCAGGCTGCCTTTGTAAATAAGAATCTGTTCTTAATTGCTTGCCTGGGTAAACAAAGGTTAAATTTAAAAAAAAAAAAAAAAAAAAAAAGGAAAAATGCATAGTGTCCAGCTGAGTGGACATTTTTGTAACTCCATGAAAAATAGGTTCATAAAAAAATTCAATCACATTGTTTTTTTCATGCCTAAACAGGAAAAAAAAAATCTTGATTAAGATTCTCATAATTCATGCATGAAAGGGTTAAGGCAGTGTTTTTCAACCTTGGGGATCGGGACCCCACGTGGGGTCGCCTGGAATTCAAATGGGGTTGCCTGAAATATCTAGTATTTGATAAACATAAAAATAAAAAATGTACTAATAAAATGTTCACTGTGGTCAGTTTCAGATGCTGCAGCTCTTTCATAATTCATAGTTTCAGTTCTTGTTTGTTCAGTATTAATTGTCCTCCTTGTAAATCACAGCTGGACTGACTGGACAGATCCTGACCAAGGAAAATCACATTCTCCCTTTGTGCAGTAATCTACACCTGGATTTACTGCCTCTGTCCACAATAATAGACATTATATAGATCAAATGTCCTCGAAAATTAACATTTAAACTATTACATGATCAAAAACAAATTAATTTTAGCAAATAAAGTCTCTGTTTTGAATATCTGGTGTTGCCGGAAATTTGTAATGTTAAAATGGGGTCACGAGCCTAAAAAGGTTGGGAACCAGTGGGTTAAGGAGAATTGTTTTTTTTGTTTTTGTTTTTCAGTGACTGTTCAGCGTCAGTGTCAGTGCCGCTACCTCAGCTCCACTGGTCCAGGAGGTCTGAGGCCGACCTGTTGCAGATCCTGTTGGAGGACTGGCTGCTGAAGCCTCTGCAGACCCTGGCCTCGGTCAGACCCACCGCTGAACTGTACCGCCTCAAGAGGAAGATCATGGACAGCCCCTTCATACGTAAGACGCACAGAAGAAAGTGTAGCCCATAAAGACCCAAACAGCCACTGGAGACCAAAAGCATCTACTGGTGTAAATGTCTGATAACGTCTGATCCACTAATCCTATCAATACGTTGACATAATTGGTGTAAAATACAGTTTGTCATCTTTTCATGGTCATCAGATATGACCCATATTATGTTTGTTTATGTTTACGCATTTGGCAGACGCTTTTTTCCAAAGCGACTTACAGGGGAAAACCAATTAAATCACTCAATCAATCAAATTTTATTTATATAGCGCCAGATCACAAAAAAGTTATCTCTTGACATTTTATATATAGAGTTGGTCAAAACCAGACTCTAAGTCAATTCTACAGAAACCCAACAGAATCCTCCTGGAGCAAACACTTGTGACTATATTAAATTTAAGACCTTTTAAAGACCTTTTTAACCCATAAAGACCCAAATATCCACTGGTGACCAAAATCATTCATGATATAAAATGTTTCAATCAATCCGTCAATCAATACCTTTATTTGTCCCCAATGGGGCAATTGTTGTGCAACAGTGCTTAATAACTACTGATCCACTAATCCTATCAATACATGTAAATAATTGGTGTAAAATGCAGTTCTTCATCTTTTCATGGTCATCAGATATGACCCATTTGGACGTTCAGAGGCTCGGTAGTTACCGTGGAAACAGTCATCTTCTACAACATTGATTCACCAGAAAAACTAATGGAGTTGGATCAATGACAGTGGATGGACACACTGGGTTTATGTTCAGTTGTTTATATTTTTGCTGAAAATGTCACTTTTTTCAGTTTGACCTGTTTTTGATATCCTCCTGAGACCCAGCAATGCATTTTTGTCCTCTGTAGAGGACAAGAGTTTCACAGCTTTACTTAAAAAAAAAAAAAAAAAAGTCCACTGAAAAGGAATCTGTAAGTCTTTCTGTGATTACTCACCTGAATCTCTTGCGTTACGGTGAACAGTTTCGAAGTGCCATCCACCATAAACAAACCCAGTGTGTTTACATTCAGAACCCGGAGGTAACTCAGGCATCTTTGGAATTTTTTTGTCGCAACGTGCATTGTGGGAAAGGGAGGCTCACGCTGCCGCTGCAGGGAGGTTCTGTATCTGAAAACACTGTTGCATCATACTGTTTCCAATTAGGGTAATTATTTAATGTAAAATGGCGAAAATGTTTACTTACTGGGTCTCAGGAGGATATAATTACCGTCAACTTTAATCTGAGCTTTTACGAACATTGACACGATCAGCAAATTAAATACAGGAAAATGCCTGATTTTCACTGAAAAAAATGCTAAATACAGAGGATAATGTTATGGTACATGGTGATAAATCACTTGAAAAAACATAAATATAGCGAAAAAATATTTTGGAACTGCCACAAAAGTTGCACTGGGTCTTTGGATAGATAGATAGATAGATAGATAGATAGATAGATAGATAGATAGATAGATAGATAGATAGATGGATCCAACCAACAATGGAGATACGAGGTAAGAAGTGATAAAAAAAGAATAAAAGATATAAAATATATAACAGGTACAATAACAGTAATAAGATAAAACACCTGTATACAATAATTTATCGCTCAGCAAAATTAAAAGTCTAATGGCAACTGGAGGGACGGACCTCCTGCTGCGTTCAGTCCTGGACAAGGAATCCGTCTGTGGCTGAAGGTGCTCCCCCTGAACACCTCAAGATGGTGAAGTGGGTGAGATGCATAACTGAAAACACAGTTCAGCTTCCTGAGCATTCTCACCCCAGCCACCTGCTGAACTGGGTCCAGTTCAGTCCCAGTGAGGGAGCTCCCCTCCCCAGAACACCACACCAAAGAACAGGACAGCAGCCACCACAGCTGCACAGAAGAGGCTTGGAGATGTTCAACCACCTTCATCTCTGTAGTAAATAAAGTCTGCTTTGCCCCTTGAGTTTATGGTTAAATGAAGAAAAAACCACAATAACCACTTCTTCCCCTCTCTCTCAGACCACGCTTTGCTGGTGGCCGGTCAGTTCGTGGTGACGTTTGATGGTCATCTGTATGAACTACCTCCGTCCTGCCCGCTGCTCCTCGCACAGGACGCCAGCGCTGAGCCCTCGTTCACGGTCATGCTCGGTTCAGATTCACAATCGCACAGCTTCCTCCTGATAGAAATGGACAACAACACCATCACCATTCAGCACAATGGACAGGTATCTGCTTCTGTAGAGGGTTAGAACAGCTGTAGTCTGAATCCTGGGGACACAAAAGAACATGTGGCAAGTAGGCCTGTAACGGTACACGTACCGAACCGTTTCAGTACACACCTGTTCGGTTCGGTACACAGCTGTACCAAAACGGCACAGTATGATGAGAAAAAGAAAAAGGAACGAAAGACGTCGTTCGATGCAGAACTATAAATCCGCGCAAGTTCCACACGGACGTATTGAAGGACGCGCACATTGACCCGAAATATGAAATAGCAGCTGATATAAGGTTAAAAACAAACAACAAATGTGATGTAAACCTGGAAGGAAGAGATTGAAGACCCTCTGCCATCAGTACAGTCCACTTTGGGATCACATCAGGTCCCGGTGAAAGACAACAACGGGGAAAGAGACGTTAATAAGACGAACGCTATTTGCCCCCTACACTACAGTACAGTGTGTTTTAGAACTGCAGTTCTAAAACACACTATCTTTGTCTGTCTGTCTGTCTGTCTCTCTCTCTCACGCACGCTGTATAATAGAGGAATAGAACCCGGAGTTGAATGTTGAAAGGATTTAAAGTTTCACTTTCATTTCACGCCAGCATTAGTTGTGAATCCCCGACCCCCCCCCCCCCCCACACACACACACACACACACACACAAATACACAAAGTGGCCTAAACAGTTTGTTCTCTGTCCTAAACTAAATAATTTGGTTAATTTTGTTGTCAGTGTTGCTCTTCAGTTTGTTAAAAGAGAATACGAGTTTGTCCTCTTGTTAATGTTGCACTTCATATGGAATTTTTTTGTTGTTATTTTTATGCAGAATGTGAACTGACAGAACTGTGATTTGATTTTTGTTGTTTGTTCAAAACTACCTTTCAGGGAAAAGTGCAATACTAATGTTTAAAATACATTTAGTAATATTAAGAATTTATTTTATTTTCTGTTTGATTTACAGCAGCAGAATTATATTATTCCTGTTTTCCTATATTCTACTATGTCAAAAAATTGGGGGAAGAATGTTCAAAAATTCATAAATATATTAAAGACATTTTGAGGGGTTTTCTTTCTTCCCGTACCGAACCAAAAAAAAACCGAACCGTGGCTTTCAAAACCGAAACGTACCGAACCAGAAATTTTGTGTACCGTTACAGACCTAGTAGCAAGGTCACATTTTAGGTAATTTGAGTATAAACCAAGAGTTACGACAATAGACCTGACTTTTCCTCATGTTAACACTGAACAGGGAAAGACTTTTAATTAGTTTTGCTAACTCTGCATCCATATATGAGTTATTGTATGGAGGACTGAACCTGCCATATTGAAAAATATATACAGAAATATAAAAATGGCTCGATAAGTTCATTTCCGTACCACTTATTTATCTATTTTGTCCTTATTTATATTTTTCCTTATTTAATTTTTATCCCTGCATTTATTTCTGTTATTTTCCATTTACATTTTCTTCAATATTCCCCCTTTTGAATTTTCTTTTTCTATTTATTTCTACTTCGCCTATTTATTTCTGTATGGAGTATAAAGAAGATGTAAAGAGAAAGCCATGCAGAAATAAACAGAGGAAGAAAATGCAAAAGGGGGAATAATGAAGAGGTAAATATGAGTATGACTAAAAAAAATGACAAATTAAGATGTCAGATGAAAATAATATATAGAAATAAACAAGAAAAGAGGTAAAGAAAACATAAATAGAAAACAAGACAGAAATAAATGCAGGGATAAAAAATTGAATAAGGAAAAATATAAATAAGGACAAAATGGATAAATAAATGGTACGGAAATGAACTTATCAAGCCATTTTTATATTTCTGTGAATATTTTTCAATATGGCAGGTTCAGTCCTCCATATTATTGTCACCCTATTTACTTAAAGCATTCTAAATGTACATGTAAATATAGTCTATAACTCATCTATACAGTGCATAACATGGATCGTACCATGACAGAATGAATGGCTGTGTGTGTTTGTTTCTGTATTTATTTATTACTGTGGTGTTTGTGTTGTTTTTGTATTATTACTATGCACTGACACGTTTTTTAAATTTTGTAGTATATGTTACATGTTACAGTGACAATAAAGGACTATTCTATTCTATTCTATTGTGTTGCAGGTGAAAGCCAACTGCCACAATAGCGTCACACACACATTTCACAGTGATAATGGCGTCACTGTGAGAAGAGGTTCAAACATTGTGCAGGTGTCCAGTCAGAATGGAGTGTCAGTATCATGTGACACGTCAATGGATTTGTGCAGCTTGACCCTGGATGGATGGCTGCATGGTAAATAAATGAAGGATTCACTGTAAACTTAAATGTATTCACCTTATACTCTCAGATTACAGCAGATATACTGTGTTTAAATCAGATTACAGCAGATATACTGTTTAAATCAGATTACAGCAGATATACTGTTTAAATCAGATTACAGCAGATATACTGTGTTTAAATCAGATTACATCAGATATAATGTGTTTAAATCAGATTACATCAGATATACTGTGTTTAAATCAATTACAGTAGATATACTGTTTAAATCAGATTACAGCAGATATAATGTGTTTAAATCAGATTACAGCAGATATGTTTAAATCAGATTACATCAGATATAATGTGTTTAAATCAGATTACAGCAGATATGTGTTTAAATCAGATTACAGCAGATATGTTTAAATCAGATTACAGCAGATATAATGTGTTTAAATCAGATTATATCAGAAATAATGTGTTTAAATCAGATTATTTCAGATATACTGTGTTTAAATCAGATTACAGTAGATATACTGTGTTTAAATCAGATTACAGCAGATATACTGTGTTTAAATCAGATTACAGCAGATATGTGTTTAAATCAGATTACAGCAGATATGTGTTTAAATCAGATTATATCAGATATAATGTATTTAAATCAGATTATATCAGGTATACTGTGTTTAAATCAGATTACAGTAGATATACTGTGTTTAAATCAGATTACAGTCGATATAATGTGTTTAAATCAGATTATATCAGGTATACTGTGTTTAAATCAGATTACAGTAGATATACTGTGTTTAAATCAGATTACAGTCGATATAATGTGTTTAAATCAGATTATATCAGATATACTATGTTTGTGTTCAGGTACATCCACTGGTCTCCTGGGGACAAATGACAACGAGGTGGGGAATGATTTTCCTCTTCCAGACGGATCTCAGGCTGAAGGACTGGACGCTTTCATCTACAGTTGGCAGGTGAGGGAAGGAAGGGGGTCGTAGAACTGGATTTTCATTAGTTTTCATTTTTATGTTTTATGATTATCTTATTTTGCTGTTAATTTCTGTGTCTTTTAGATGTGGTTTCATCATAATATTCTTGCAGGAATGTGTTTCTGAGACGCAGACAAACTCAGCTGTCTCCTAATCTGTGTACGAGGTTAAAGAACTGGTTCTAATCAGTGATAATGTTAACTTTTCACTTTGGAATGAATGGGATACAATCTGCTGCTAGTCTCCTGAACACTGGAGAAATCTACATGAGAAGTGAACTGTTTGCACTTCTCTACATTTTTTTTTTTAGAGATGATCTGCCTTAGAGATTACATTTGCAAAATCCTAGATACTTTAATAAGATGAATTGGAAGACAAATGGCAAAGGTGCTGGTTAGCTGATGTATTTAATGTGTATGACAAAGTGTTCTGACACACATGTATTGGTTTATGTGCATTTAGACAATAGATGTATAAATCTTCCAGTGTAAAGACTGTGTAAAGTGAATGTATTGTAATGCACAGACAGAGTTTTGAAGTAGATCTGGTAAAACTGAGTAAAATTCATTTTCTCATTACTTCTCAGAATTTCCCATTTTGTTGAAAAACAGCATTTTAGACTGTTTTTTATTTATTAGTGACTCAAACTTGGTAAAATTTCAGTACTTTTTTTTTTTTTTTTTTTTTTTTTACATGTGCTCCAGTATTATAAACTGTCTGTGGTCTTAGTTTAGTGTGTATTAGTTTCAGTGTATTTCTCAGGTCCCAAACACTGAATGTGGAATAATAGGAGTAGGAGAGTAGATTTGTTTCTTTATTATTCAATCAAAAGAAAAGTTGCCTTAACCCAAAATAATATTTTCAATTAAAAAAAACTTCACTTTAATCAAAAACCTTTTCAATCAAAGAAAAAGTGTTTGAATGCAAAGAAATATTTGAGAGCCCAAAAAATTCCATTTGAGCACTTTTTTTTCTTTGATTGAAAAGTTTTGGGTTTTTTATTAAAATGAAGGGGTTTTTTTCTATTAAAAATTTTCTTCTTTGATTGAAGTAAAGTTTTTTTTTTATTGAAAAAATTTTTTTTTTTTTTGATCAAAGTGATATTTTTTGGGGATTGAATAATAAAGACACAAATATCCTACCCATAATATGGCCCAAATATAAAAAAGATGACTTCAATCCAAAAAATGATTTTCAATCAACAAATAACTCACTGCAATCAAAAAAACCTTTTCAATTAGAGAAAAAAAAGTGTTCAAATGCAATTTTTTGGGTCTCAAATATTTTTTTGCATTCAAACACTTGTTTTCTTTGATTGGAAATGTTTTGGGTTTTTTTTGATTGATTGACGTGAGTTGCTTTATGATTGAAAATAATAAAGAAATCAATCTACCTTCATCAATTTGAACTCACAATATAACATCAAAATGTATTCTAAATTCAACCTCCCTCTGTCACTGTTGAACACAGTTTAAGGCGGTCCACAGGGCTCATATTTCAGAAGCTAAACTTTCTTCTATATACTCTGATATTAGTCTATACTGTGTCAAATGCAAACATGCGGACGTCTCTCATCCACATGTACTGGTCCTGTTCCAGCCTTAACCCTCTGGTATCCCGTCCACCAAGGCCCTTACTAAGCACCAAGTGTGGCTTTTTGGCACACTTGTGGAATAATGTCAAAAATGTTTTCATACAGTTTGTTTTTAATTCTTTTACACTGTTTTCTATTTCATCAACTTGAGCCGTAAATAAAAATACCAAATACTCAATAACTGTCACATTTTTTAACCCTTTAAATGCCGTGTTTGTAATGTAAACAAACCATTTTTTTGGATGCAAAAAAACACAAAAAAATTTTTTTTTTTTCAGTATACTACATAAAAAGTGGATCACATATTATCTGTTTTTTTCATCCTGGCATATGTCAGTGATCAACTCCAACATTGGTTAATTTGCATTATTATTTTTGGCGCTAGGTCAAATATTCAAAAATACTAGCATCTGTCACCAAGTGTACGTAAAATGCACACCTATAAATCAAACTATTAAATATTATATACTGATTTATTTTTCTGCTCTAATTTGATTTTATTTTTGTAAATCCAGGTCAGCCCTAATCATACAGATCAAATGTTAGAAATAGTGCGTTTTAGGCACACTTGGCAGACAGATGCTAGTCTGGTCATTTTCTTTTGTTTACAATGTGCACATTTGAGTTGGTGGGCAGAATTTTAAAGATCATGCAAAAATGAACAACTTTTGAATTCTAACCTTATTTAAATTGCGAAAAATAATATGAAGTTTTTTAAAACGAAGTGCAAACTGTGCCTAAAAGGCGCACCTGGATACCGGAGGGTTAACAAATATTGGAGGGAAATCTTTCTTACAATTTCTCAGCTGTTAAGCATCAAACTAGAACCAAACCCCTTGACTGCTCTATTTGGGCTCATGGAAGGGGAGGATAAGTTACCTACAGAAAAACCATACACTTTATCCTTCACCGTCCTTCTGGCTCAACGAGTGATCCTGCTTAGATGGAGGGATGCTTTCTTTCCACTTGTGCACAGTGGGTGGAAGACACTACGTCCTCCTTAAAACTGCAGAAAATTAGATACTCGCCTCTGGAAAGTGTGGGCTCCCTTCCTAAAAACATTCCAGACCCTGTAAATGCTTGACGTTGAGGTGCAGTTTAACAACACTGCACACTTCAGACTTACTCCCAGTGCAGGTTTCTGCTGTAAGAAAATAGCGCTTCTGCAATATATCGCGATATTTCATTTCACAATACTGTATCGATATTAAAAAGTACTGTATGGATATTTTTAGCTATTTCTTCAAATGCAGATATTGTGGAGGTTCATTTTCCTTTTTTTTGTTTCTCTTTTTTGTTTATGTTTTATTTATTATTATTTAACACTCTTTTATTAAATAATGTTAGTTCTTTTGTTGGGATCGCACAAAAATAATGTTATGATGTTACTTATGAACAAATAGAATATGAAAATTTGAACAGGATCTTAAACTGTAATGTCTGTAAAACAGAATTTAAGTTTTAACACAGGAAAAGTTTGTGATACAGCATTACATTTACATTTACATGTATGCATTTGGCAGACGCTTTTTTCCAAAGCGACTTACAGAGGAAAAATCAAAAAATGAAAGAAAAATACAAGAATAGATTAAAAACATAAAACAGCTGTACAATTAAAACCCGGTCGTACAGAATAATAAAAAGCAAAATAATAGACTAAAGTACAAGAATAAATTAAAAGAGACATAAAAGCAGCTGTACACTTAAAAACAGTGAAATAAAAATACCAAATAAAAACATGACATTAGAAACATTAGATCCTGTTGGGATGAAATAAAAATGTGTTTCGTATTTGTGCAGATTTCTGATGTAATTCCATTCTTCCAGGAAATAATCTTTTATAAAAGAAACAAAACCAATTTAAAAATGGCCCTTTTAACAGTATTGTGATATATCGTATTGTGATCCTAGTATTGTGATTCATATCGTATCACCAGATTCTTGCTGATACACAGCCTTAGCTGTGATAGTGATCCTTTACTATGTCTAGTGCACTGGCAATGACAGAGGAGGGATTATTTTATGTACAGTCTGTTTGTTCTGTTTTGTTTTTTTATGGTGCTAGCTATGATTGATCTACACCAGGGCTGTCAAACTCATGTTAGTTCAGTTCCACATTCAGCTAAATCTGATCTGCAGTGGACCCAACCAGTAAAATAATAATTTAATAATATAGAAATAATGTCAACTCCAAACTTTTCTCTGTTTTAGAGTGAGAGAAGTAAAATTACATTATGAAGATGTTTGCATCTACAAACTATCCTTTCAAACAATGTGAATAACATGAACAAACTGAAAAAATGTGTAATTTTAACAATATTCTGCTTCAGTTTATCATTTCCACATGTACATTATAACTGACAGATCACAGTGGATCTACAAACACACAAAACATTTAATAACAGACAGAATCTTGTTAAAATTGTACTTACTTCTCTTAAGACATTTCAGGTTGTTCATATTTGTTCAGGTTATGCAGATATTTTTGCAATATTATACTTTGTAAATGTAAATGTTTTCATGTGTTTACTCTAAAACAAAGAGAACAATTTGGAGTTGTGAGTATTTCTAGGTTATTCTGAGATTGAATTGGTCTGAATGTGGAACCTGAACTAAAAGGAGTTAATATCTTATTGTAATTTTTGCATTTCACAAATTCATCCTACAGGGCCGGACTGGAGCCTTTGGAGGGCCGGATTTGGCCCCCGGGCTGCATGTTTGACACCTGTGCACTACACCCTACACGCTCACTTCAGATCTCTGTAAAAATCATTCAGCACTGCACTTGTATTAAACTGAGAACACTGTAATAAAAAAGATCTTGACCAAAAAAAAAAAAAAAAAGATATCCCTTCAGATAAATAAATACTATTCATTTATTTCTCCTGTTTCTAATGCTTTTTTTCTCATTTTTCACACTTAATTGTGTTATTTTCTTAGTTTTTGATTACTGTCACGACTCTAATCCTGCATTCCTGAATCCTCCAGTTCTCCGCTGTTATTTGATCCCTTTTCTGTGTCTCCAGATTAAGCCTGACTGTGTGAAACCTCCGTTTGGATCAGAACATTCTGCTAAATCAGCCTCCAGCCCTGTGAGCTGTGACTTTCTGTTCTCGTCCCCTGATTCTCCGCTGAGTTCCTGTTTCAGGGTGGTGAGTATGAAAACACACATGTTAACAATCTGATGTGTGTTTCAGGAATTTCTTGCAAACTTTTATCCTGAGTGGCAAATGAGCTTCTAATTTCTGAGCATCATTATGTAAATGAGAGATTTCAAGTGGTGAAAGATGTTTATGAAATATGACGACCGTGACTTTTCTTTACTTTTTCTTTTTTGTGTGTGATTGCTTCCATGGCTGTTGCAGAATTTGGATCAACGCTATAACACACATAAAACAGTGTCTTTCAACCTTGGGGTCATAAATCACAGCTGGACTGACTGTACATATCCTGACCAAGGAAAATCCAATTCTCCCTTTGTGCAGTAATCTATACCTGGATTTACTGCCTCTATCCACAATAATAGACATTATATAGACTAACTGTCCTCTAAAATTAGTGTTTATTTGCAACAAAATATAGCAAACTATTACATGTTCAAATCAAATTTATTTTAGCAAAAAAAAAAAAAATAACCGTTTTGAAAGTTTGGGGTCGCCAGAAATTTGTGATGTTAAAATGGGGTCATGAGCCAAAAAAGGCTGGAAACCACTGTTATAAAAACAGGCCAAATAAGACACCAGGGCTGTGTATCGGCAAGAATCTGACGATACGATACAAATCACAATACTAGGATCACCATACGATATATCACAATATATCATGATACTGTTAAAAAGGCAATTTTTTGTTTGTTTCTTTTTTTTTTTTTAAATGATTATTTCCTGGAAGAACTGAATTACAGCAGAAATCTGCACAAATACTAAACACATTTTTATTTGATCTCAACAGGATCTAATGTTCTATCACCAAATGTTCAAACTGTTCAAACTGAAATTCTGTTTTACAGACATTCCAGTTTCAGATCCTGTTCAAATGTTCAGATTCTATTAGTTCACAACTAACATCAGAACAGTATTTGAGTTCAATCCCAACAAAGGAACGAACATTATTGAATAAAACAAGGTTAAATAATAATAAAATATACACTATAAAGAAAAACAAAAAACAAAAATGAACCTCCACAATATCTGCATTTGAATAAATACCTAAAAATATCCATACAGTACTTTTTAATATTGATACAGTATTGTGAAATGAAATATCGTGATATATTGCAGAACCGATATTTTCTAACAGCCACAAGACACAACACTTAAGTAAATACTTCCACTCCTCAGTTATATGTTAAAATTAGTCCAATAAATCACAAACTACTTTTTTTTTTAAATTGTTGTCATAAATGCTTCCTAATATTCTCATATAGGCTTTTGTGAAAGATTATTCTACTTCTTTGACAAAAATAAATACATAACACTAAAAATAGAAATAGTAAAGGTAATAGAAACCAAAACACTAAGCAATGTCAACATTTGAGACAAACACAGAAAATATATTATAATGCATCCATATGTTTCTTTTCATGTGCCTGTGTGTTGCCAGTTTCACATATGTCTTATATTTTCTGTAGAGGAGTTTTCACAATTATTGTGTCTAAAGTAAGACATTTATTTAGTTTATCAAGAATTATGTTGCAGAACTGCAAACAAAATTCAAACCAGATAATCTGTTTTTTTTTGTTTTGTTTTTTACTTTTATGCCTTAAAGGCATGGTTAAAAAAAACATAATTTATGACACGTTTGTATAAGCATTCACACTCATCCCATCAAAAACTGGAATGTCGTATTAAAATGTAGTATAACTGTCTACACACTTATCCCAGCTTAATGTTTGACATGCTCTTAAAATAAAGTGAGTCAGAAAAACAGATATGTGAAAATGATTCCAGCTGTGAAGCAAACAGAAAATAACATTCTTCTCTCACAATTCTTTTTTTTTCCTTGCCATTGTTGCTCATTCTCTTCATTCACAAACACAAGCGAGAAATGTTTAGACAGAAAACATAGTTTTCTGTCTAAAATGTACTCCTTAAAAATCTTCTATGTAATATTTGGACATTTTTCTGTTTGGAGTCTGTTTAGTTCACAATAGCTATCTGCATTTCTAAGCTAACGAAAGCTAACATTGAAGCAATAGAGGAGCAAAAGAGAAAAACCAAAGAACTGAAGAGAAACTGTGATGATTTTCATGGAAAATCCAACCTGAAACCCAATACATAGAAATCAGCATATTGTTACTATTATTGTTGTGGATATAAAAAAAAAAAAAAAAAAAAAAAATGGAGAGTATCATTAATTGTTGATAGATTTTTTGATTTGTCTTTATTTTAGATTTTGCACTTTTGCTTTTGTGTGCTTTTGTACTTTTGCTGCCGTAAACCTGGAATTTCCCCTTGTGGGACGAATAAAAACATGTCTTGTCTTATCTTATCTTATCTTATCTTATCTTATCTTATCTTATCTTATCTTATCTTATCTTATCTTATCTTATCTTATCTTATCTTATCTTATCTTATCTTATCTTGTCTTGTCTTGTCTTGTCTTGTCTTGTCTTGTCTTGTCTTGTCTTGTCTTGTCTTGTCTTGTCTTGTCTTGTCTTTTCTTTTCTTATATTTTGTTATCTTATATATTCTTATTTTATCTCATCTTATATTTTCTTATCTTACATTTTCTTATCTTATATTTTCTTATCTTGTCTTATCTTATATTTTCTTATATTTTCATTTCTTATCTTATCTTATATTTTCTTATCTTATCTTAATTAAGAAATGGACTCAGTTAATGTCAACAAATAGCCGGCTTCAGTACAAGGCAGACTCTATATCAACATAAGCACAAGTTTGTGTGAATCTACTATGATCCAGCTTCACAAAAATCATTGAAAGTAAACTCATCACATTCAATTCCTTTACTACTTGTTTTTGTTTTACCTGTACAAGAATGAATGAATGAATGAATGAATTTATTTTGGTTTGTACATTAATTATTGCACTTAGTACAATAACTAAAACAAACATAAAAACCAAAAAAAGGAATAGACTAGAAGCAGAAGCTTATTTATTTGCCTCTCCTTTTCACCTGATACACTGTTTACATTAAATTATATGTGTACAGCATCAAGCATTCACACCAGAACCAGAAAAAAAAAAAAAAAATCAACAACAAAAACATGTCTACCATCTCAGTTCAATATTCTTAAATAATTCTAAACTGAAGGCTTTTTTTTTAAAAAAAAAACTTTGCCAAAGGAGTGAATAACTTAAATTCATCATCAAGTCCTTTCAATAATTTCACACCCACAACCCCAGTCCATCTAGACTTCAGATTTGTCCTCACTTTAGTCCATTCTCAAATATAAAGATCTCTGAAATTATAATTGTAGTTATAATATAATATAATATATAATTACTCTCTCTTAATTCCAAGAAATCACAAATGGTATTTTGGGACATTTGTATCCCCCATCTTCCATATACCATTTAGAAATTATTTTTTTTATATCTCTTTTTAAATATATTTAATATATGTTAAATGTATTTGATATATTAATAAATATAGAGTCATTCTGTTAGTTAAAAAAAGCATTTTTAGGATTGTTTGATTCTGATGTTTTTTGAGAAATGTGACATATGCTCAGATTTATTAGGCTTATGTATAAAGCTTTGATGAAATTAACTATATTCACAATGATTTGATAATGCACAGATAACATGGAAACCATAAGGAGGTATACATTGTGTTAGTGGAAGTTTATAAAGAGAAAAGGTCTCATTAGCACATTTATTCCACTTAAAAAGAAAAAAAAAGTGTTGATATTCTCTGTGTGTGAGGCCCCTGTTTGCATGGGTAATATCCCTCTCCTCATGGGCTTCATGTATCTCAGAGTACAATGTGATATCATGAAACTACAAAAATATACACGCCACTTTTAATTGGCATTAATTGGTGTGTTATCTGTACGCATTATAAGCTTTCCGTGTGTGTTTTCACGCTGTGTCAAATACCACAAACTGAGGGTTAGGGGTTACCGTTATGTGAACCAGAGGTCTTGACGTAAATTGACACGTGACCAAATAGCACTGAATAACACGCGAAACGACGAAAATGCGTATGTATAGCACGTCAAAGGCCATAAGAACTACGGTGACATACAATGTGATGTCATGAGCTCGGTCTCCAGATTAACCTCTTGTCACAGTTTCGGTCGATCGGTGACACTTAAGGTTGCATTGAGCGATTTATGGACACGCACAATGATGGAATGACTTGACTTTTGGCCTTCTGGATCCAGCTCTGGTCTTCTGATCAGACTGAAACAAACCGATGATTGAGGACGCTCCTTTCTGCATCAGCAGAGGCGTCTTTCCTGCACTGGAAAAAAAATCCAAATCTTACCAAGTGTATATTTCTCATTTCTAGTCCAAATATGTCATCACACTTAAAATAAGACAGAATCTCATTTGATGATAAATTCATACCAGGAAAATTTGATGATAGATTTAAAAGTTGGGCTGATAAAGGAATTACAGCCATATGCACGATTATTAACTCTTTCAGTGCCATGGGCCGATTAAATCGGCTTTACGAATACAACCTTTAAAGTGCCACGGGCCGATCAGATCGGCTTTGGAGAACACGCCATATTTGTGTACAAACAAACCATCCACCCCCATTTCTTTCTCACATTTCGATGACGTTCTTTCTGTGTCCCCCTTTTGAGACCAATCAGACGGGAATTTGAGGTCACGCGACCGAATAATATTTTTATATCTTTTTAATGTTTCTTATTCTCCGGTGTTTCATCAGAGGGAGCCCTCCATGCCGGGGGGCGGCTGTGGACTCCGGGGGCTGTGGCGCCTTCTCTCACTGGGGTCCGCTCCTTTCTGGTGGGTGGGGGTCCCAGTTGGCCCTCTCCCACTAGTTGGGATGCGGGGCTGTGTTGCTGGTGCCTGGTCGCTGGGGTCGGCGGCTGCCTCCTGGTGCGGATGGTTCCCTGAGACAGCGCCTCCTAAATTGATGTTTTACTTTTACTTGTACATTTTTGTTCTGGTCTACCCGTGCTCAGTCAGTCTTCTTAAGTATGTGTGAGCTTGTGGGTTTGCATGTATGTGTGTGTGTGTGTGTGTGTGTGTGTGTGTGTGTGTGTGTGTGTGTGTGTGTGTGTGTGTGGGTGGGGGGCAGTACTGATTTTTAAACTGATATGTAAAGCACTTTGTGCTACAGTTTTTAATGTATGAAAAGTGCTATATAAATAAAGATTATTATTATTATTATTATTATTATAAATTATGCAAATTACGATCAATAATGAATCGGCTGCGTCCAGTGCGTTTTGAATCTAATCAGCAATCGGTCGGATGTTACCGAGCAGTTTCCTGCAGGATTCTTCAAATATTATAAAAACGACGCGAAATATTGAAAAACGGCCAAATTCTGTGGCACTTTTAAGGCTTATTAGCCCCTTAACTGTCTGGCACCGAAAGAGTTAAAAAAGGAGAAATGAAAAGCTTCCAGGAGTTAAAAAATATATAGAAATGAACTAATCAGGACTTCTTTAGATACTTGCAAATGAAGGACTATTACATTAAAGATATTAAAACAAGTGAGGATAAAACACATCCTATCATAAAACTACTTATACAAGCTTATGGTAATGCTGTCCCAAAAACTGTCAGTTTTGTACGGTTGTTTGATGAATTCTAGAAATGATTCAACATTGTATGTTCAAACCAGATGGGAAACAGAGCTGGGTGAGGAGATCCAGAGGAGATCTGGTACAATATGTGGGAAACACACCAACCAACATCACAGTCACCTAAAGGGAGAGAATTTAATTGGAAAAATCTAATTTGTTATTTCATCACATCTGAAATTAAAAGTAAACAAATGAATACTCAACAGCTTTGTTGCAGACTTTGTAATCACATGGATCCAGATCACACATGTTTTGTAAATGCTCACATATCCAACCCTTCTGGGGGAAGGTTCACTCAGCTCTGTGTGAGGTTTTAGGATATTCAATCCCAAATTCTGGTCTAGTTCTGTACCTCATACATTTGTAAGAATCAGTTCATAAAAAAGACACATATCTGGTCCAGATCCTTCTGGTGGTTAGGAAGAAGGCCAGAACAAAGAACTGGCTTCAGACTGAGGCTCCATTTTATAAACAATGGATTTCAATCATAGATGATAGCTTTGTCATGGAACATCTGACAAATAAACTGAAGTTAAAAGAAAATGTCTTTATGAAAAACTGTGGAAAATGGCTGACATCCACAGACAAATGTATCTATGAAGGGACCTGAATATTCTGACACCAACACAGGCTGTTCTTTCCATCTGTTTTTTTGTTTTTGTTTTTTTGCTCTTTTCCTGCTCCTCAACCTGAGGAGACTGTTTTATACTGTTAAAAATGAGAGATAAAAATTGTTAAAAAAAAAAAAAAACAACAATCACCTAAAGAGCAACTTGTCAGTGAGATATAAGAACTGATTTTTAGACAATAGATCTTAAAAATCTTGTTTCCATAAAGATAATTTCACTTGTTCCATTGGCAGATTTTTTTTTTTTTTTTTTTTTTGCTTGAATTAAGCAAAAAAACAAACAAAAAAAAGGTTTTAGGTGATTCTGTCTTATTCTAAGTGTGATGACATATTTTGACTAGAAATGAGAAAAATGCACTTGGTAAGATTTAGATTTTTTCCAGTGTGATAGGGATGAGGATATAATTCTGTGATGTTTTTAGACCAGACACCAGATTGTCCGCTCAGATGATGAATTTAACATCAACACCACTAAATCAGAATGAACCGCAGGATGATTTCAACCAACAGAATGCAGGTAGTGCACTTTGAACTTCAACAGAGGCTGTAACTTATTGGAAAAAGTGAGTCTGGGTCTAACAAACAAATAAATCATTAAAAAAAACAACAAATTACTTGTCATAATAGTTTTTCCTGCCAAAAAGTAACTCTGTGAAATTGGATGAAGCTACATATTATTCTTGACAGTAAGTCTTTATGAAAGGCAGAATGTTAGGCTGTTATTTTAAAACCCATTAAGAACCCAAAGCTTCTTCAAACCCATTTTTTCTCCTTGGCTTTTGAAACAATGTGAGATGTTTGAAGGTACTATCTTTATTCTATTGTTTTTATTTGCTAGTGGTTTATTGTTCTTATTTATTTATTTATTTATTTATTTATTTATTTATTTATTTTTAAATTGTATGGCTTTTTAATCTATTCTTGTATTTTATTCTTTTATTTGGGTTTTATTTATTCTTCTGTATAGCACTTTTCTCTTTTTTGTAGTTTCTATGTCTTTAAATCTATTCTGTATTTTATTCTTCTGTTTTGGTTTTAATTATTCTTCTGTACCAAGGTTCTAATAGTTTTGTATTTTTCATTCTAGTTTAGTTTTATTTAGTTTTGACTTTTTTTCTCTAATTCAGTTCGTTTTAATTAGTTTTTAGAGCAGGTTTGATAGTTTTTATTAGTTTTCATTATTTCCTAAATGCTCAGTTTTTAGTTTAGTTTTCGTTTTAGTTTAGTTTTAGTTTTTTTTTTATATCTTTTCTCTTCTTCTCTGTCGTCGTATTCAAATAAATCCCAGACAGGACTCTGCTGCTTTAGTCTCCATGTTTCCAGGTAGAGTGGGGACCAGAAGACGACTGGAAACCACAAGTGAACACAAGTGATGGACCCTTAAATATCATACGGTGCCAGCAGTTAAAACTGCTTGAGGGAAATAAATCGATTTCATATCAATCCGACATTGACAAAGATGAAAACTAAGGGAATTTTATCCATAATTTTTATCCGTTTTAGTTAGTTTTGTAAACACACAATACAGTTTCAGTTAGTTATGTTTTTTTTCTTTTAATTATAGTTTTAATTTATTTCAGTTAACGAAAGTGTTCTTACAATTCTAGTTTTCGTCATTTCGTTAGTTTTCGTTAACAATAGTAACCTTGTTCTGTACTGCACTTTGGCCTGCTGCAGTTGTTTTAAAGTGCTTTATAAATAAAGTTGGATTGGATTTGAACACTGCTGCTCCCCCTGTTTGTGATTAACTCTGAGTTGTGCTTTCATGTGTGTTTGTGTTTTCAGGTGGATCCCGATCAGTTCTGGTCAGTATGTGAGTGGAGTTCATCCAGAGCCCCGTGCAGATTAGCATCTGCCTTTGTTCATCTTTGCCAGCAGAACTACATACCGCTGGAGGTTCCTGTCCAGTGCTGTAAGTCAGGCCCATAGTATACGACCAACATGTGCTAGTTTTGACATACAGTATCTGATCTATAGCACCCTGCTTCTGTGGTGTGTCAGCTAAATTTATTAACCTGTGCATTTTAATCATCTTGTTTTTGTTTTAGTGAAAGTGTGACGGAAGCCTGAGGTTATAAGGAATGAAGATGCAAGATTTATCACCTCTTTTAGCTGCTAAAACTGACAAATTTACACTCAAACCACTGGCTGCATTACATAACTCACATAATTAGCTTTTATTGCATTTTGGATCTTGTTGTATATTTACAATAGTTTTCTTACTTCCTGAAATGTTACATTTTATTAGCCCCATTGCACCAGTAATGTGAATGTTAAACACTAACAGATTAGTACGACGGCGTATTAGGTCCACATAAGGAAAAAAAAGACGTTTGTCACTATTAGAATAAAGTCGTCATTTAACAAGAATAAAGTCATAGTTTTAAAAAATTCATTATTTAACAGGAATAAAGTCATTATTTAATGAGAATAAAGTCGTACTTTTATGAGATTAAACTCGTAATATTTTGAAAATTCGACATAGTTTCCAGTTTTACAGCGAAGGACACAAGTGAAGCAGATCCTTTTCCTTCTGTTGGACTGAAAAACTCACAGTAGAATACAGTTTGTTCAGAAACTCAAACCCTCTGTGTTTAGTTCTGCTGTTTCCACTGATAGTCCTACAGATGAACACTGCAGCAGTTTTTCCAAAACTAAAGAGACAATTTACTCCAATCAGTTCAGTTCTTCCAACAAACCCAAACTTGTGCAAACTGTCCTCAAAGTCCTTAAACTAATGTGTGGATGGAGGACAGACTCAGTATTTGACCTTTGTGTCTGAACCACAAATGAAAGAAGAACTGAACTAAATGTTCACAGTTCGACATCCATGAGCAGAAACAACTTCTAATTATATTATGACTTTATTCTCCAAATATAATGACTATATTCTTGTTAAAGTAATGTAATGAGTTTTTTCTCGTTAAATAAGAACTTTATTCTCGTAGTGACAAGCGGGTTTTTTTTCTTATGTGGCCCTAATACGCCGTCGTAGATTAGATTTTTTTTATTATTATTTCATTATTAACCAAGAAGCTACTTTTATACATATATTGTGGTTTGTAGTACACACACTGAAGAATTATGGGAACAAATGTAAATGCAACTACAGTAACTAACCATCACAACCAGAGTGATCGTAGGGATCAACACATATTTTTTATACGGTTTAAGAATGTGTTTATTGCTGTATTCGATGTAACCAGTGAAAGTAAAATGTGAACTATGTAATACTTTGTTGAGTGAATTGTTTTCAGTGGAAGATGGGGATATAGTTGTTTATCTTGGACTTCTGTCTCTGCGTGACACATTCAGCGATCCAGACAATGTTCCGACTCTCCTGCTCCTTCAGTTTGATGTAAGAATAAAATACTCCAAAGTGGAACTGCTGCAGGAAAGCGAGCGTGTTCAGCTTCACCTGCAGAAAGAAAGTAGAAATGAC
Organism: Sphaeramia orbicularis; assembly: GCF_902148855.1. Taxonomy (NCBI): domain Eukaryota; kingdom Metazoa; phylum Chordata; class Actinopteri; order Kurtiformes; family Apogonidae; genus Sphaeramia; species Sphaeramia orbicularis. Next base: position 34,723,575 of record NC_043973.1, read on the forward strand.
TGAAACGCTGCTCAGGTGTTGACATGAACAGTTTTTGGCTTCAATAATTTAATTTTTTTGCATGTCAATAATCAAGTTCACAGTCTTCCACACATATACCGTACTTTCCGGACTACAAGCCGCTACTTTTTTCTCGTTTTGAACCCTGCGGCTTATACAGTGATGCGGCTCGAGTATAGATTTTTACGGGCTAACGTCCTCCAGGGGGTGCTCTAGCAGGAAGAGCAAAAGTGAGACAGACTGGAGGAAGAGGTGATGAAGAGGAGGAGTTTCAATCTTAACTTTGAACAATCATTTTGCGTCTCATGCATAAACCCTCATCATGGAAAGCACACGAAGAAATGCATATTTTGCGGCTTTTAAGTTAAAAGCAATCAATGTGTCTGTAAAGAAGGAAATAGAGCTGCAGCACCGAAGTGCCATTGAGCAATAACGGAGGATAGACGTAGGAGTGTGATGGAGAATTTGAGGATGTTCAACTGAAGAAGATGACTGCAGTGGTTTAATGAGCAGAAGGAAGATGAACATACAGATCAATGACTTTTCTGGGTTTGTGAACCAGCCGTGTTACAGACACTGTTTGGAAAAAAGCAGTGAAGGGATGGAAATAAATATTTCAATAATATGTCTGTTTACCATCTGTCTGTGGAAATATCTCATATCACAACGTGGACACCTGCGGCTTATTGTCAGGTGCGATTTATAGCCCAGAAAGTACGGTAAACACATTCAGAGTTCACTGTGATCCGAAAAATAAGGGAAAAGTAATTCATTCATGAATTTTACAAATTGCTTAGCCCTCAGAGTCATGGGGTGAATTCTGAGCGAGGGCAGAACCTATAGGGAGCAGCCATTCATACCCGACAGTGGGATTTCTGTGCTTGTTTGTGCAGCCGTAAGCTTTGTACTCCCAGAGACGTGAACATGTGTCATCTTAAACTGACGTCTGCTGCATGGGCTCAGTGACCAGCAGCCTATCATGTGTGATCTGTTGAACTAGCTCGCAATCAAAATTCACTACAGGTCCCCTTTAAGACCTATTTATTTATTTATTTTGAACATGCAAAGAAACGAAATAAAAACACAACAAAAAAAATGAAACAAAAATAAACATTTAAATGAACAAAATCTATCTTCAGCACATACAAGTCTGAATTTTGCAAAAGGAGTAGGAAGAAGTATAAACGTATTTAATCCAACCCCTCAGGGCTTTTACACCTTTATCACTAACTTAATACAACAATCAACACAATTTTCCTAATTTTAGCATCGAACCACAAAAAAAACTGAATTCTCCACACCAGTCTGTTCATGTCAGTGCAGTCATACAAACACTCAACAGTTTAATTCACTAATTCCAGTAGATTTATCAGTTCAACATCATAAACAAACAGGCCTCAGTGTCATTATTACATACTGTAATCTCTCAAGAATCAATTCTTTATATCTGTTTTAAACTGAATTCTGTTTATTTGTTTTATCTCCACACAGTTTTCTTCCACAGATGTCATAGAAACTTTTGAACTTAGTGCGTACTTTAAGAATCTGTAAATTTAACTTTCCCTTTAAACCACAGCCTCCCTCTGTTTCACTAAACATTTCTTGAATATTCCTCTGCAGTCAGTTATTCTTCGCTTTATACATTATTTGAATAGTTTTGGTCTAGGTCAATGAGTTTTACAGTTTTAGGTTGGAAAAATAGTGGATTTGTGTGTTCACGGAAACAGACATTGTGAACAGTTCTTCCTGCTCTTTTTTGCAGTAGAAAAAGTCTGTGTAATGAACTTGTATATGTACAGGGTGGGGAAGCAAAATTTACAATATTTTGAGGCAGGGATTGAAAGACAGTGTATGACCAATTAGTTTATTGAAAGTCATGAGAATTTATTTGCCACAAGAAAATTGACATAATAGAAAACGTTTTTATTCTATGTGTCCTCCTCCTTTCTCAATAACTGCCTTCACACGCTTCCTGAAACTTGCGCAAGTGTTCCTCAAATATTGGGGTGACAACTTCTCCCATTCTTCTTTAATAGTATCTTCCAGACTTTCTCCTAATAGTTTTGCTCATAGTCATTCTCTTCTTTCCATTATAAACAGTCTTTATGGACACTCCAACTATTTTTGAAATCTCCTTTGGTGTGACGAGTGCATTCAGCAAATCACACACTCTTTGACGTTTGCTTTCCTGATTACTCATATGGGCAAAAGTTTCTGAAAAGGTATGGACAGTACACTATTAACTGCTTAGTCAAACATTAAAGAGGAACTTACCAGGTCCAGTCACATAATATACAGTACGGTGCAAAAGTACTAGGCCAATATTAGGTTAGCAGATTAAGGAGAGTTATAATGAGCACACACATGCATCTATTCAGATCCAAACTCTATATATATATATATATATATATATATATATATATATATATATATATATATATATATATATACACACACACACACACACAGGGTGGGGAACCAAAATTTACAATATTTTGAGGCAGGGATTGAAAGACAGTGTATGACCAATTAGTTTATTGAAAGTCATGAGAATTTATTTGCCACAAGAAAATTGACATAATAGAAAATGTTTTTATTCTATGTGTCCTCCTTCTTTCTCAATAACTGCCTTCACACGCGTCCTGAAACTTGTGCAAGTGTTCCTCAAATATTGGGGTGACAACTTCTCCCATTCTTCTTTAATAGTATCTTCCAGACTTTCTCGTAATAGTTTTGCTCATAGTCATTCTCTTCTTTACATTATCCCTTTAACTACCCCACTAAGAGGTACCTGATGAGTAACTCAACCATATGGTCGAACAGGCAGTTAAAGGGTTATAAACAGTCTTTATGGACACTCCAGTTATTTTTGAAATCTCCTTTGGTGTGACGGGTGCATTCAGCAAATCACACACTCTTTGACGTTTGCTTTCCTGATTACTCATATGGGCAAAAGTTTCTGAAAAGGTATGGATAATAGTGTTAGGTATGATTATGACATCAATATATGTTTGGTTTCAAAACAACTGACGTAGTGCCTGCTGAGAAAAAACAACTAAATGTTCATTGTAAATTTTGCTTCCCCACCCTGTATTTCCCCATACCTCCAAACAGTCACTTAAATAAGGTCAGATCACTGAATTCTACACAATCTGAAGTGATTTTTGATCTAAGATCCCCTTTGCTCTGGCCAGGACTGAGATGCTTCTGGATAGTTTGTTTTGTGCATGTTTTAAGTACCTACAGTGTCAGCGAGGACTAAGTGGTTCAGTGGATGAATGAGTTCTCTAGGGACAGTTCTGGCTTTCCCATGTGCTACGTACACATGGTTCAGATAGAGCAGCAGTATCAGGGTGTTTCACAACTTATGGCCAAGTGGTTAAAGGGTCTCCCCACTGCGTGTTCCACTCTTGCCGACAGCGGTGCAATATTTTCTGTGACAGACTGGTTTCACATCCAGGGCTTATCATACCTTCATCTATAGCCGAGATAAGCGTCAGTACCCCCGCAAGACTATGTTCGAACCGCAGGCAAAAGGCTCAGATCTGCCCATATGTGACCCATACCTGACAGTCTGAACAACACAAATCTAATTTTTTTTAAATCGGACCCAGGCCACGTTCATACATGATCCAAAATCAGATACATAATGTGACTTCAGTTTGAATGGTCCAACTTTTACATCATTGAAATGCAACAGATGTCATAGCTGTGCGCTTTACTTAAACATAATGTGCTACATGTGACATTAGGTATTCTTCTGAGCATGTGAGTCACCTCAGGACTGTAGACTGTTTGCACATGAGTCTGATGGAAGTCACATTTGGATTAGAATGTGAACAATCATGCAAAGCAAAAAAAAAAAAAAAATCATACTCCAGCAAAAAAAAAAAAAAAACCTGAAAAGCACTCGGAGAGCACAGACCTCCACCAAGGCAGATCTGTCCTCCCCCCAATCACCACCAAAACTTAATCATTTGTTTCTTGTGCCAGTATCAACATTTCCTGAAAATTTCCTGGAAATCCATCCCTAACTTTTTGAGTTATCTTGCAAACTAACCAACAAACAAACAAACACACACACACACACCCTGGCAAAAACATAACCTCATTGGTGGAGGTAAAAATCATATGCCAACAAAAAAAAAAAAATTCAGCAAAAATAATTGAGCATTCAGACCTGCAGTGTGAACACAGTATTAAATTGACCAAGTACACTGTAAAAAAAAAAAAAAAAAGCTGTAAAAAAAAAAGGTAATATTCAGGCAGCAGAGGTGCTTAAAAAATACTGTTAAATAACTGAAAATAACCATCTCATAAAAATACAGTAATTTTCCATCATTAAAACACAGTTTTTTTTGCCTTAACTTTACATGAGATTTTGCTTCTTTTTTTTGCCCTTTTAATGTTTAATAAAGAATATTTACATGTATTAAAACAATCCAATTCCCTACAAATATATATATATATATATATATATATATGAATAATTTTCAGTGAGACTCAGTCGTCCAATCCACTGATAAAAACTGTATTTGGACATTTTATCAGTGCTTATACATGTTATACATTCACAACAATACATTTATTCAACATTTTTGTTGTGAAACCTCCGGTAATTACACAAGATATTTGTCAATTAACAAACAAGTCTGGTTAAACTGACAGAACAAATACTTCTGTTACCGTTAACTGTCAGTAATTTTATCTGGTTTTAATATTTTTTTTTACAGTATTAAACTTTAACAGTTTAGTCTCATAAATAGAAAGTAAATATTTGTGAAATTATGATACATTTGCAAATGTATTTTAACTGTGTTTTTCTATGAAAAAAGAAAAAAAAAATTCTTTTAAAAAATAGAAATGTTATGGTTATTCACAGTTACAGTTTTTTCCTGTTATTTTACATTTGACATTTGAAAATCAGTCTGTTTTTGTCATTTCATTGATATTTTCCTATATCTTAAAAATACAGGAAAAATCTGTCAAATAAACAGTGAAAATTCTGTTAAATTACAGATTTTTTTTTTTTACAGTGTAACCTAAAGTGCATGTCTGTGGACGGTGGGAGGAAGCCACTTGACACAAATTTCCACTAAGATAAAAATCATGAAAGGGTCAACATGATATCCAAGGAATGATGAGGGAACGTCTTCAACTGTGACCCAAAAGTTTACTTGACTCAAGTATGAACTCATGAAATGCCGTTCTAGTTCCAGAAGGTTGACAGTCTGGTTCACTGGGATTGTAATAACTTCGAAAAACACTTTTGTTTCCGTTTCACCACACTCCTCTGTTAAAGTAGTTGAGATGAAGTGACGACAGCTCCATCACTAAAACATACACCTATTCCATCTTATTGAAGTCCTTTCTCGTCTCCGCTACATGTATTCTATTACACAGACTAATGTTTGGTTCAGTGGCTCTGGGATCACTGAGAGGCTGCAGTGAGCCGCAGACACATGATACAGTTCATGTATGACAAATGTCTAGGAGCTTTGCTAGAAACTTAGAAAGCAATAATTTAGATAACAGCGAAGAAGTATTCTACTGTTCAAGCATGACAAATTAGAGCAGGGGTCTCAAAACGTGTCCCCCCAGAGGTTCCAGTCCGACCCCTGGGATGAATTTACAAAGTGTATAAATTCCACAGTCCAGGCTATGGAACTCATGTTAGTGTCGGTTCCACATCCAGACCAATCTGATCTACAGTCAAATAATAACAGCAGAAGAACACACACAAAAGAATGACTGCAGATTTACCACTGGGTTTGATGGAAAAAAAAATATTACATTATGTCTGTAAATAATGACAACTTCACTTTTTTGTTTTTGTTTTAGTGCAAAACATAACATTAAATTATGAAAATCTTTCCATTTCCAAACCCTCCTGTACCAATAAAATGTGAATAACCTGAACAAATGTGACCAACCTGAAATGTCTGTATTAAATTCAGTCCAGTTTGAACTCTTTTCTTCCTGTTCCTCAGTGTTTAGTGTCTTTGTAGATCTGATCCAGAATGCACATGGACTAATGAGAAGTTACTACTCAAAAAACACCCAAATTCACCCAAAAATGACCTTAAAACCACCTAAAAATTACTAAAAAAAAAAAAAAAAAAAAAATGTAAAAATTACTGAAAAACTACCTAAAACTCATCCAAAAATTACCAAAAAAAACACCTAAAAATTACTCAAAAACCACCTAAAAATTACTCAAAAACCACCTAAAATTCACCCAAAAATGACCAAAAAAACCACCTAAAAATTACTCAAAAACCACCTAAAAATTACTCAAAAACCACCTAAAATTCACCCAAAAATTACCAAAAAACCACCTAAAAATGACTCAAAAACCACCTAAAAATTACACAAAAACCACCTAAAAATGACTCAAAAACCACCTAAAACTCACCCAAAACTTACCAAAAAACACCTGAAAATGACTCAAAAACCACCTAAAAACAACTCAAAAACCACCTAAAACTCCCCCAAAAAACACCTAACATTATGCTTATAAATAATGACAACTTCAAATTTTAGTGCGAAAAATAATATTAAATTATGAAAATATTAAAGAAAATGTAAATGAAAACATCTAAAGACAATTCAGTCCAGTCTGAACTCTTTTCTTCCTGTTCCTCAGTGTTTAGTGTCTTTGTAGATCTGATCCAGAATGCACATGGACTAATGAGAAGTTACTACTCAAAAAACACCCAAATTCACCCAAAAATGACCTTAAAACCACCTAAAAATTACCAAAAAAAACATGTAAAAATTACTGAAAAACCACCTAAAACTCATCCAAAAACTACCAAGAAACCACCAAAAAATGACTCAAAAACCACCTAAAACTCACCCAAAAATTACCAAAAAACCACCTAAAAATGACTCAGAAACCACCTAAAAATGACCTTAAAACCACCTAAAATGACTCAAAAACCATCTAAAACTCACCCAAAAATTAACAAAAAACTCCCCAGAAATGACTCAGAAACCACCTAAAAATGACCTTAAAACCACCTAAAAATGACTCAAAAACCATCTAAAACTCACCCAAAAATTAACAAAAAACTCCCCAGAAATGACTCAGAAACCACCTAAAAATGACCTTAAAACCACCTAAAAACAACTCAAAAACCACCTAAAACTCATCCAAAAAACACCTAACATTATGCCTATAAATAATGACAACTTCATATTTTTATCTTTGTTTTAGTGCAAAAAATAACATTAAATTCTGAAACTATTTCCATTTCCAAACTCTCCTGTACCAATAAAATGTGACTAACCTGAACAAATGTGACCAACCTGAAATGTCTGTATTAAATTCAGTCCAGTTTGAACTCTTTTCTGCCTGTTCCTCAGCGTTTAGTGTCTTTGCGGCAGATACTTCAGGGCAAAAATCGGGCTGACAAGGCCACCATAGGACCCATAAAAACTGAAGTGAAGGTCGTCATCGAGACTGATGGACGAACAACAGCATCTTTGTAGATCTGATCTGTCATGCACATGTAGAAATGATAAGATGAAGCAGAATATTGTTAAAATTGCACTGATTTTTCTTCAGAAATTTCAGACTTTTCAGGTTATTCACATTTTTTTTGTTTGGATAGTTTATAAAAGTATTTCATCATTTAATGTTTTTTTTTTTTTTTGCACTAAAACAAAACCAAAAATTTGGAGCTGTCCATTATTTATAGGTTATTATGCAATTATTTTATTAGTCTGGTCCAGTTCAGATCAAATCGGGCTGAATGTGGAACCTGAAAGAACATGAGTTTGAGAACCCTGGGTTAGAACATTGTAGTTAGTGGAGGGGGAGCTGCAGAAGATTTATCCTCCTGAGTATTTAGAATGTGACTGGTCCAAGTAATAAAAACATGGAATTATTGGAGGACTTGTATATGGAAAAAGGCCATAATAATATTCACAGATGGAACACTGGGTCTTTTTTTTTTTTTTTTTTTTACTTTATTTATTCACTGTGAGTTCTGGTCAGTCATGTATTGTTGGTTTACTGTAGTTTTCAGCTTCAGCATTCAGAAAAAATCATTATAAACGCAGATAAGTGTGCTTTTAATCTGCTGAAAATTTACCGTACGAACAGAAATCTTGCTGAAACATACACACTATTAAAATCTGAATCTTTAGAATTAATGTATCATGACACAGATAGGTGCCATATGAGCAGTTAGAGAGCGTACTTTGACAAATAGAACATAAAAATGACAGAAAAGTAGCACGTGTGGACTCATATGTTTCCCTCAGGCCTGTTTTTGTGTTCCATTTTATTTTTTAACCCTTTCGTGCATAGTGGTCATCACAGTGGACAGCTGTTCTGTTTATTTATTTTGTATTATTTATTGGTTTATTTAATAGGGATCATACATATTTGTCCAATCCATTCCAACTTTATTTGTAAAGCACTTTAAAACAACCGCAGTGGACCAAAGTGATGTACAGAAGAATAATTAAAACCAAAATAGAAGAATAAAGAATTAGTTGTTTTAGTTCCACATCAGCTGACACAGTGGACACTTATGCACCATCCCATACACTGGCATTCAGACCATTACTGTAACTGTGCTGTTTATGCTAAGTTACATGCTAATGCTAATTGTTATTAGACTGTAATTAACAGTTTTTGGGTTTTTTTTTAAATTAAAGTTGTTGTTTTTTTTGCATATTATCTCCATGCAGGTATGTTAAAATGTGAGAAAATATCAGATTAGCAGCATTAAAACTGTTTTTATTGCATAGTTTCTCACAGTAAATCAGTAAATACATGTTTGTTTGTGTCTAAAATGAAACACATGGTGTCCAGCTGAGAGGACAGTTTTGTAACTCCATGAAAAATAGGTTCGTGAAAAATCAATCGCATAGTTTTTTTGGGGTTTTTTTTTTCATGCCTAAAGAGAAATAAAAACACTGAGGAAAAAAATCTTAAGGTTCTTGTAATTCATGCATGAAAGGGTTAACGGTCACATCTTGCCAGAATTTTTGTTTTCCTAAAGATATTCTGCGCATAAATTGTTGCAAAGATGGAACAAATTGCTGCATAAAAACCTCCACAATACGGGAAATACAATTTTTCACACTCATACTTTTCCTGCGGGCAGGAAACCCAGCCCAGGATTTACAATGCCCATGTTCAAACAAAACCTGCACCCATGGGTTGAGGCATGCATCCATGTGGCTGTAATTCTAGTTTACTTTGTTTTGGTGCAGTTTCCCTCTGACCTGCTCTGTAGGACTGTAAGAAAATTAGAACATTTTGTAATAATGTTAAGAACGGGACAGAAATCAGAAGATGCCTGAATATAAAATACTGTTTTTACTGCCTTTTATTCTGAGTCTGAATCTGAACTTAACAATATAATATGAACACATGAAACAGTCATTACAGCTGTCAACCCTCTGCAAAAACTGGTGTTCTTCCAAAATCTGTCACGGCTAGATTTTCAAGTCTGAAACGAGGTGCAGAAGTCTCATTTCCTTTCAGACTGCTTGGATTACAATGTCAGAATAAACTGTAAGATTTACCTCTTGTTCAAAGAATCTGTCCTCTAAGGTCTTGTATTCTGATCCTGGTTCGGGATCATCAAACACTGTTTTATAGTCCTGCAGGAAATCAGAGGTGAGAGTTAAAGGTGCTTAACCCTCCAGTATCCGGGTGCACCTTTTAGGCACACTTTGCACTTTGTGTTAAAAACTTCATATTATTTTTCACAATGTAAATAAGGTTAGAATTCAAAAGTTGTTCATTTTTGCATGATCTTTAAAATTCTGGCCACCAACTAAAATGTGCACATTGTAAACAAAAGAAAATGACCAGACTAGCATCTGTCTGCCAAGTGTGCCTAAAACACACTTTTTCTAACACTAGAACCACTGTTTTTGATCCAAAGCCACTAAGGCATAAATTCTGCTTTTACTGATATCTGGGCTTCATTTGAGAGGTGAGGGTCTAAATTAATTTATTAACGTTGTTGTTAATCATTGACATATGCCAGGCTGCAAAAATCAAATAATATGTAATCCACTTTTTATGTAGTATTTTGAAAAAAATAAAAATAAAAAATCATATTTTGTATTTTTTGCATCAAAAAATGTAGTGACATCATGATGAAAAGAGATTATTTAAAGGGTTAAAAAAAATGTAAAATGAATTATTATTTGATCTGTATGATTAGGGCTGACCGTGATTTACAAAAATAAAATCAAATTAGAGCAGAAAAATAAATCAGTATATAATATTTAATAGTTTGATTTATAGGTGTGCATTTTACGCACACTTGGTGACAGATGCTAGTGTTTTTGAACATTTGACCTAGCGCCAAAAATAATAATGCAAATTAACTAATGTTGGAGTTAATCATTGACATATGCCAGGATGAAAAAATCAAATAATATGTGATCCACTTTTTATGTAGTATATTGAAAAAAAAATTTTTTTGTGTGTTTTTTGCATCCAAAAAAAAAAAGGTTTGTTTACATTACAAACACGGCATTTAAAGGGTTAAAAATGTGACAATTATTGAGTATTTGGTATTTTTATTTACAGCTCAAGTTGATGAAATAGAAAAAAGTGTAAAAGAATTAAAAACAAACTGTATGAACATTTTTTGACATTATTCCACAAGTGTGCAAAAATGGCCCACTTGGTGCTTAGTAAGGGCCTTGGTGGACGGGATACCAGAGGGTTAACACATGACCAGCAGCGGTTGAGAACTGAACTGTTTTCGATGAAATGAGACTCACAGGATAGCAGTGGGCCACAGCTTTCACCTGTTGGTGGTCGTCTGCTTTCCCCAGCTGCTGCAGACCCTCGGGATGAAGTTTTCCACAAGTTGGGTAAAGTGCGCTCCGGTCTGCAGCGCTCAGATCTGTCCCAAAGGAGTTCACGGTGATAATGAAAGCCCTCCTGTCAGCTTCAAACTAGAATAATGCACATATTAATTCTTTAACCCCAACGTGTCTGTGGTGAGTGTTTTAAATGTATGATTTATTTTAAATATTCATAAAAATTCAACTATTTGCTTAAAAGCTAAACTTTCAAAATGTGATGATAGAATAGACTTTGTGGTTTCCAACGTAATCTGAGCATGCTCCAAAACATAGAGCAGTGAGTTTTGGGCTTTTTTTTTTTTTCTTTTTTTTTTTTTTTTTATACACCATTTTCCTTGTGGTTTTTTATTACCCCTCAGCGGAGGGGTAATAAAAAACCTGTCTGTCTGAAGAATGCATTGACATATCTGCATCAAATTTATACTGTGGATGTATCTTGCCATGGAGCAAAAATAGGTGACCTAAACCAACTTTTTCAAGATCAAATGTCCTTGTGCAGTTCTAATATCTGAGTACTTTCAAGTATAAATATGTACGTACTAAGTTTTACACAAATACATTCTAATCTAAATTATAGGGCAGAAACTTTCAAGAGAATCTGACACTATATTTGGCCGAGGAGGATTAAAAGTGTACAGCACTTTATGTTTGTTTTTGCTTTTTTTTTTTTTTTTTTTTTTTTTTTTTTACACAGTTTTCCTTGTAGTTTTTTAGTTCCTCTTGACCAAGGGGTATTGTAATTGATTTGTCGTTTGTCTGTCCATCCAGCAACATAATCGCATTATCTGAAGAATGCATTAAGATATTTGCACTGAATTTATACTGTGGATGCATCTTTGCATGGAGCAGAGGTCTACGGAGAATAGGTGACCTTGACCTATGTTTTCATGGTCAAATGTCCTTGTGCAGTTCTAATATCTGAGTACTTTCAAATATAAATATGGACATACTAAGTTTTACAGAAATACATTCTAATCTAAATTATAGGGCAGTGACTTTCAACACAATCTGACACTATATTTGGCCGAGGAGGATTAAAAGTGTGCAGCACGTTGTTTGTTTTTACCTTTTTTTTTTTTTTTTTTTTTTTTTTACACAGTTTTTCTTGTGGTTTTTCAGTACCTCTTGGCCGAGGGGTATTGTAATCGATTTGTCGTCTGTATGTCCATTCGACATAATCACATTATCTGAAGAATGCATTAAAATATCTGCACCAAATTTATACTGTAGATGCATCTTGGCATGGAGCAGAAGAACATTGAGAATAGGTGACCTTGACCTACTTTTTCAAGGTCAGATGTCCTTGTGCAGTTCTAATATCTGAGTACTTTCAAATATAAATATGTATATAATAAGTTTCACACAAATACATTCTAATCTAAATTATAGGGCAGTAACTTTTAACAGACTCTGACACTATATTTGGCCGAGGAGGATTAAAAGTGTACAGCACTTTGTTTGTTTTTGCTTTTTTTTTTTTTTTTACACAGTTTTTCTTGTGGTTTTTCAGTACCTCTTGACCGAGGAGTATTGTAATCGATTTGTCGTCCGTCTGTCCATCCAACAACATAATCACATTATCTGAAGAATGCATTAAGATATCTGCACCAAATTTATACTGTAGATGCATCTTGGCATGGAGCAGAAGCCTATTGAGAATAGGTGACCTTGACCTACTTTTTCAAGGTCGGATGTCCTTGTGCAGTTCTAATATCTGAGTACTTTCAAATATAAATATGTATATAATAAGTTTTACAGAAATACATTCTAATCTAAATTATAGGGCAGTAACTTTCAACACAATCTGACACTATATTTGGCCGAGGAGGATTAAAAGTGTACAGCACTTTGTTTGTTTTTGCTTTTTTTTTTTTTTACACAGTTTTTCTTGTGGTTTTTCAGTACCTCTTGGCCGAGGGGTATTGTAATCGATTTGTCGTCTGTCTGTCCATTCGACATAATCGCATTATCTGAAGAATGCATTAAGATATATGCACCAAATTTATCTAGGGCAGTAACTTTTAACAGACTCTGACACTATATTTGGCTGAGGAGGATTAAAAGTGTGCAGCATGTTATGTTTGTTTTTACTGTTGTTTACAGTGTTATGGTGATTTTCCTTGATTTTTTTTATTGTCTTTTTATTGAGTTTTAACTGCTTTTTGGAGTTCAACCAGGTGTCAAAAATTTAGAAAAAAGAGCCCTAAAACAAAAACTACTAGGCCAAAATGCAAATACTTGTTCTTCAGTGTGTTCCAGTTCAAAATCCTAAATCTCTTATTGATGTACATTCCGAGTGCCTTATTTAGTTAAAACCTGTCAAACTTCAATTCCTCTCTGACCCAAAACACACAGTAAAGCAAAACCACTGAAGAAGAGGAACACAAGCACATCCTCACAGCAGCTGTTATGACACTGAAACAGATGCTGATTCACAGCAGCATGTTCACCACAGATAATGTCTTCGAGGTTAAAGGGTTAAGTATGTAGAAGGTGTAGTGAGTCCTGCAAAACTGGCATTTGAAGGCTAAATGTATCCTACCTCCAGAATGGGACACATTATATCCTTGGTTGCACCACCGATGTTCTGGCAAAATGAGTGGAAAGACTCTAAATAGGCCTTAAAAAGCAAACAAAAAAAAAAAAGGAAGAGTAAGAGATGACAATATAAAATGAGATGAAGCAAAGACCCAGAGAAAAGAGGAGTTCGTAAAGTTTATGTGCGTCATAAAAAAGTGTGAACTAGTAGTATAAACTGTAGACACAAGCATCACTTAAGTTATGGTTTCCAGTTACCTTGTACAGTTTGTTTCTGAGGATTTCAGCTTCCATTTCATCCAGGTTACATTCAGATACAGCATCCTGGAAAAACTGAGCTGCAACAGAAATAACACAGTGGACAACAGACCAAACAGATGAGTTCCTCAGTGGAGAAGCCATCGTTTGATACGTATACGTTTGATACATATAGCTGTTATTTTGTACTTGGAGACTTTTTGTATTATGTGTGCTTTTATTGGCTCGTCCAGCTGGTGTTACTCCTGCCTGGTAGGTTACCATCTCTCTCATTTGTCTGTCTGTCAGCGGGGTCACGCAAAAAACGACAGAGTGATTTTCACACAATTTGCTGGAAGAGAAGGAAACGGGCCAAAAACGGGACCCTCGAATTCTGGAGACGATCACTTTAGACGGCCCTTAAACATAAAATGGTCATGTGATAACAGTCAAACTAACCAAGTGACAAAAAGGATTAAAAACAAAGGCCATAACCTGTGTTTTATTTGGGGTTTCATACGTTGTGGAATGAGGTTGAGAGTGGACTGTTGAAGGGAGGTCTATGCTCTGGGGGTGACCGTCTGGTAATATGTTTTCTAGGCCTGTAACTGTACACAAAATTTTCGGTTCGGTACGTTTTCGGTTTTCAAAGCCACGGTTCGTTCAGTACAGGAAGAAAGAAAATCCCTCAAAATGTCTATTAATGTATTTATGAATTTTTTTAAACATTTTTCCCCCAAGTTTTGGAGACAATAGAATATAGAAAAACAGAAATAATATAATTCTGCTGCTACAAATCAAATAGAAAATAAAATAAATTATTAATATTACTAAATGTATTTTAAACATTAGTATTGCACTTTTCCCTGAAAGGTACTTTGGAACAAACAAGAAAAATCTAATCACAGTTCTGTCAGTTCACATTCTGCATAAAAATAACAAAAAAATTCCACATGAAGTGCAACATTAACAAGAGGGTAAACTGGTATTCTGTTGAAACAAACTGAAGAGAAACACTGACAACACAATGAACCAAATTATTTATTTTAGGACAGAGAACAAACTGTTTAGGACACTGTGTGTATTTGTGTGTGCCTGTGTGCACGGGGGATTTTTTTTAATTTTTTTTTTTTCGGAGCCGGGGGGGGGGGGGGGTGCGGTCCATAACTAACGTAACGAACGCTGTCGTGAAACAAAAGTGAAACTTTGCATACTTTTAACGTTCTATTTATTCCTCTGTTATACAGCGTGTGTGATAGACAGACAGACAGACAGACAGACAGAGCTAGTGTGTTTTAGAACTACCGTGGTTCCTAGGGGCCAAACAACGTCCGTCTTATTAGCGTCTCTTTCCTGGTTGTTGTCTTTCACCTGAACCAGAACTGATCCAAACTGGACTGGACTGATGGTGGAGGGTCTTCAGTCTCTTCCTTCCAGGTTCACATCATATTTACCTCCGCCAAGGAGGTTATGTTTTTGCCAGGGTTTGTTTGTTTGTTTGTCTGTTTGTTTGTTTGTCTGTCCGTTAGTGTGCAACATAACTCAAAAAGTTACGGACAGATTTTGATGAAATTTTCAGGGTTTGTTGGAAATGGGATAAGGAAGAAATGATTAAATTTTGGTGGTGATCGGGGGTGGGGGGGCCCACGGGGGGGGCCGCAGACCAGAAAATTTCATCAAAATCTGTCCATAACTTTTTGAGTTATGTTGCACACTAACGGACAGACAAACAGACAGACAAACAAACCCTGGCAAAAACATAACCTCTTTGGTGTGTGGGGGGGGGGGCCCACGGGGGGGGCCACTGATCAGCCTTGGCGGAGGTCTGCGCTCTCCGAGTGCTTCTAGTTGTTGTTTTTTTTTTATCTTATCTCAGCTGCTATTTCATATTTCGGGTCAATGTCTGCTCCTTTATGAAGTCCGTGTTAAACTTGCACAGATTTAAAGTTCAGCGTCGAATAACGTCTTTCTTTCCTTTTTCTTTTTCTCATCATACTGTGCTGTTTGGGTACAGCTGTGTACCAAACCGAACAGGTGTGTACTGAAACGGTTCGGTACGTGTACCGTTACAGGCCTAATGTTTTCATTTCCCATCTTCATTCTCCCATCTTTTGCACCTATTCACTAGAATAAAATGTCACTATTTTACACGACTGTAACCACAGGTACTTATGTGTACAGGGTTGTAGATGAACGGATGGATGGATGGATGGATGGATGGATGGATGGATGGATGGATCTGCTGCTTTCATTAAAATGAATGAAAAAAACCCTCATTCTTCATGCCTGCTGAGCCAACATTTCATTTTGGATGTAAAATGTGGAATGACAAATACAGTCTATGTTTAAGTCTGTGTCTAACATCTCAGTGAATGAGTCTTCACACTGCTGACACTTCTTTTGGGATCACATCCAGATGACCTGATGATCGTACCCAGGGGCGTGTCCACCAGGATGGTGGAGTACAGTTCAGTGGGAGTGCGTGCGATGCCCACTGCTGCCATTTGGTCGAAGGCCCCCAATGGGTGACACCTGGGCAGGAGCTCCGCCACATCCCTCTGCTTCAGGGCCCCGGTGATCAGCAACACCACGTTGTCAATCATGTAGCTGTAGCTATGGTAACAGAGGCAGGGAGAAAGAGAGAGAGAGAAAGAGAAAGAGACAACATAAAGACCCAAACAGCCAAAACTGACCATCTAAAATCTTTAATAACTTCTGAACCACCAATCCTATCAATCCATGTAAATAATTAGTGTAAATACAGTTTGTCATCTTTTCATGGTCGTCAGATATGACTCATATGGACGTTCAGAGACCTCCATAGTTACCATGGAAACACCGTCATCTTCTACAACATTGATTCACCAGTAAAACCCATGGAGTTTGATCAATAACAGAGGATGGAGACGCTTGTTTTATGGTCAGTTATTGATATCACTGCTGAAAAAGTCACATTTTATATATTTTATAGTAACCCTAAACTTTAATCTGAGCTTTAATGAACATCTATATGATCAGTGAATTAAATATGGAAAAATACCTGATATTCACTGAAAAAATGCAAATGTTATAAGATAATATTGAAAGAAATGTTAATAGATTACTTAAGAAAAGTTAAATATAAAGAAAAAAAACTATTTGTCAACTGCCATACAAGTAGCATTGAGTCTTTATGGCTTAATGATGCCCTGGTGTTTTGTTTTTACCATTTTCTATAACCTCCATGTAAACCCTCGGAGACCCACAAAAGTCTTCGATTTGTAATAGTGAAATAGATTTTTCTAAACTATTTTTATAGTCAGACATTAACAAATAGGTGTTTCATTCTCAAAGTTAATATTTTATCTGAGAATAAATGAATTTATGAGAAAAATACTGTATGCACGTGATGTTTTAGAGTGTTTTTTTATTATTATTATTATTATTATTATTTCAAAAGTAGAACATTTGGTACATGTTCCAGACTGAAATGTAAATAAAATGTAACATGTCATTATTTCAATGAAGAACTGACTGTTTCTCATAAGGTAACTATATAATCTGTGGCCTATTCCATTTCATCAGTATCCTCCCCTACAGTTGTTGATGAAAGTTAAAGTTAAATGAAATGGGATACGTTATGTAGTCGAGGAAGGTGGAGAGCAGAGGCAGGGCATTGGAGCGAAGGCAGTTGAACTCCGCCACCAGGTTTTCCCTCAGTTTACTGTCGACCACAGACACTGTCAGGTCTTCAGCCGACGACAGCAGGTTCCCGTAGTCTGAACACTGGAGGTGCAACTTCATGTCTGAGGAAGGAGGGGACATGGCAGGGACATTTCACAGGATTTGCTACAAAACTACAAGAAATTATTTTCAAGAAAGAAATTAAAACATCATTAAACTTTATCATTTAACGTGGCTGAGCTGCTCATTTTATTAAGTTTTGCTGTCCTTAGGCCCATTTTTCAGTTTATTCATACTTATTTTGATAAATTATTTAAAATTTACCTTATTCCTTTTATATATTGTATTCTATTTTTTCTATTTTCTGAATTTTTCTATGTTCTTTTTATACCGTGGGGCCTCTTCACCTGCCTCAACCAGTCCTCCCTTAATCGTCTACAGTTAGTTCAAAATTCAACCGCCAGGTTGTTAACACGCACCAGTCGTCGGTCCCACATCACTCCAGTACTCGCATCCCTACATTGGCTACCAATAAAATTCCACATCCACTTCAAAATACTCCTAATTGCTTTTAAAGTCCTGCACAACCTCGCCCCCAGTTCCATTTCTGACCTCCTAGTTCCCTACTCACTGTCACGACCACTCCGTTCATCAAACATTAACCTCCTATCCATCCCCCGCTCCAACTTCTCAACAAAAGGTGACCGTGCTTTTGCAATTCTGGCCCCAACCCTCTGGAATAGTCTTCCCCATCACATCAGATCATCAGATTCTATAGACACCTTCAAGCGACTCTTAAAAAAATCACTTTTATAAACAAGCATTTCATTAAATCTCTTCTGTTTACACCCTAGTGAATTCATGTTACTGACTTGACTTCTTCCCTGGAGTCTCTGTGCTTTATCATCTCACAGGTTTTCCCAGGATCATCACCGGTTTTTCCCAGGATCTTCACAGCTTTTCCTAAGATCATCTCTGGACCTGCTGCTGTGGTCCTGCCTCTCTCTACCTTTATCTCTGGACCTGCTGCTGTGGTCCTGCCTCTCTCTACCTTTATCTCTGGACCTGCTGCTCTGGTCCTGCCTCTCTCTACCTTTATCTCTGGACCTGCTGCTCTGGTCCTGCCTCTCTCTACCTTTATCTCTGGACCTGCTGCTGTGGTCCTGCCTCTCTCCACCTTTATCGTCATCACTCACTTATCCATAGAGTTACGATAGTGTTTATTATACTGTTCTATACATGTTCTAGTTCAGTTATCTGTGCATGTGTCTCCACCTACCTCCCCCCTCTCCTCCCTCTCCCCCAGTCTCTCTCTCTATCGCTCTCTCTTTTCCCCTCCTTTACTTTCTTGCTCTAACCCCAACTAGCCAAGGCAGACGGCCATCCTTCAGGAGTCTGGGTCTGCTCAAGGTTTCTGCTGTTAAAGGGTAGTTTTTCCTCGCCACTGTCACCAGTCATAAGTGTTTGCTCCTGGAGGATTCTGTTGGGTTTCTGTAAATTGGCTTAAAATTTGATTTGATTTATCTCCCCTTTATGTGAAGCACTTTGTAACTTGTTATTTTAAAAAGTGCTATATAAATAAAGCTTTACTTACTTACTTACTTACTTACCTTAGAGTTTTTTAATTTCCTTTTTCTGTATGTAGTGTACATATGGAAAAACTCACAATAAAGCTGACTTTAACTTTGACTTATTCCTCTGTGGGCCTAAAATGCAGATTCCAGCTAACAGTTGAGAACCTCTGCATGACTGTGTGACAAACACAACTTCATTTAATCGTGTTTTTTTCTCTATATAGTTAATGCAAGACCATTTTGATATATTTAATCATTTATGGGGCGTCTTTAGTCGGAGTATTTTTGTAATGCATTGTCTGCAAAAGCACTAAAATGAATGAAGGGTACGTGGTAAACATTTGAAACAATTAACTAAAGGTCTAATCCAGTGGCTCCCAACCTTTTTTGGCGCATGACCCCTTTTTAACATCACAAATTTCTGGCAACCCCAGACATTCAAAACAGAGATTTTTTTTTTTAGCTAAAATGAATTTGTTTTTGATCATGTAATAGTTTGCCATACTATGTTGCAAATAAACGTTAATTTTAGAAGACATTTAGTCTATATAATGTCTATTATTGTGGACAGAGGCAGTAAATCCAGGTGTAGATTACTGCACAAAGGGAGAATTTCATTTTCCTTGGTCAGGATATGTCCAGTCAGTCCAGCTGTGATTTACAAGGAGGACAATGAATACTGAACAAACAAGAACTGAAACTATGAATTATGAAAGAGCTGCAGCATCTGAAACTGACCACAATGAACATTTGACACATAAACAGAACCACAGTGCTTCAGTTTCAGACTCAGTTTGTCATGTCTTTTATGGATTGTCATTGTCTCTGTCAACTCACCATATTTTTTATTTGTAAGTTTTGTTTTGTTTTTTTTTTAATCATCAATTACTAGAAATTTCAGGCCACCCCATTTGAATTCCAGGTGGCCACATGTGGGGTCCCAACCCCAGGGTTGAAAAACACTGGTCTAATGTCTAAGACAGGCATGTCCAAAGTCCGGCCCGGGGGCCAATTACGGCCCGCAGTCAGATTTTATACGGCCCACAGCTTCGGTTTTATAATGTATTATTTATGGCCCGCTTGGACTGTTAAACCGAGTCCATGAATCGTAAAAGGTTCAAAATGCAGTTTCTCCTTTCACCTCATGGTGGCAGCACCACTCTAACTCTATCTGGCTCTGTGACCTTACCGTGAACCCTTTTCGATAATTTGTAACCATGGCGCCTGTAAATAAAAAAATGAAAGTTGACAGTGACGGCTGCCACTTCCAAGAGAGATTAGAATTACAATTTATTTCCCCTGAAAATCGAGGCGATTGTGTTTGCCTAATTTGTCAAGAGACTGTTGCCTTGTTTAAGGAATTCAATGTAAAGAGACACTAGCAGACAAAACATGCTAACGCATACGACAAGCTAGCAGGGAATGAGCGTTCCGAAAAAGTGAAGCAAATTCAAGCTGCTTTAAACTCACAACAGTGGCTCTTCATGTGAACCTGGGAGTTCAATGAATTCGCCACCAAGGCAGGCTACCAAGTTGCCAGGTTAGTTGCCTATAACTGCTGGTGTTATGTACTTGTAGATGTGACACAAAATATTACTTTCGGAATGATTTTGTGAAAGACAAGAGTAAGAGTCATATGTTTTCATCTTAAATGTTAACAGACTTTGCATTACTGATTAATATATGAGTAATGATTACTCATATAAGTCATGTTTAAAATGAATGTGGGGTTAAGATTTTTATCAACTTCTTGGACGTTTAAGATACTCCACACAGTTTGTTCTATGTTATCTGACTCCAGTGTGAAAGGAAGGCAGAAATGTCTTTTTTTTTTTTTTTTTACTTGTTCACACCTGAGTGGCTTAGATTTGGTTATATTGCCATTTTTAAAAAATGATATTGTGACAATGAAAATAAAATTGTTGTAGAACAGTGGTTTTACATGTAATTTTTACTGTTTAAAAAACATCTGAAGGGACCACTGGCCCCTGGCAATCTCCACATTATCAGATCTGGCCCGCTTTAAAAAAAGTTTGGACACCCCTGGTCTAAGATTTAATGAGGTTTCAGGGGATTTAATTGCAGAAAGATCATATAAAGAATAGTATATGTAGTATAGTAATTTAACAATATAGTATATAGAATACAGACATATAGAATACCACAATCAGTGTTTTCTTTAACTTAGGATGAGTGATCTAGTAGCTCCAACTAGAGTTCCTCTTCTTTTTTATGTAGCATTTTTAGCAGCTGGAATCCACTAGAGTTAATATCCCTTCAACTAAAAAGCCCAGAAGTGATGAAACCGACTCTAGGTAGGAAATAGGAGTAGGTAGATACTGTATTTTGGTTGGTTGGATTTTTTTATTTTTTTTTCGCTAAATATCCCACACTGAACCAGTCTGAGGAGGCCTGGTCTAAGCCACTGTAGTAACATGGTGGACTCTGAATACATATAACAGACTGGTTCTAATTTCTGCCAGTTCTGCATTTCTGCTATCATCCATCTGTTCCTGACATTTCTGCTGCTTATTCTGGTTTGAGCCATAGTCCAGGAGCGTAAGCCTGGGGTATCAAACATACGACCATGTCAACCAAAAACGGCCTGCCAAAGGGTCCAGTCTGGCCCACAGGGTGAATTTATAAAGTGCAAAAAATTACACAGAAGGTAACAGTCAAGGGTATCACTGAGTCCTGACAAGTTGTTTTGATCATAAGGTTCTAAGAACTGAAAAAGGCTAGATTTTTCAGTTCCAGATGCCTGTTACCAAATGATTTCTGCTCTGGTAATGTGTAGTGATAAGCTGAGGGATAAATTTGCACTTATTTTTCTTTAGACATTTCAGGTTATAAATAGACGCTGAGGTTATTCACATTTGCATAATATTATTTTACTTTTTAACATTAACCCTTTCATGCATCACTTATGAGAACCTTCATCAAGATTTTTTTCCTGAGTGGTTTTATTCATCTTTAGACATGGGGGAAAAAAACCCAAAACAATTTGATTGATTTTTTTTATGAACCTATTTTTCATGGAGTTACAAAAATGTCCACTCAGCTGGCGACCATGCGTTTCATTTTAGAAGCAAAGAAACATGCATTTACTGATACACAGTGGGAAAACTATGAAATAAAAACACTTTTAATGCTGCTAATCTGACGTTTTCTCACATTTTAACATACCTGCATGGAGATAATATGCAAAAAAAAAAAAAGAAAAACCTTTTTGCTCAAAAAAACAGAAAACAAAACTGTTAATTACAGTCTAATAACAATTGCAATTTTTTTTTTTTTTTTTTACATTCAGACATGTTAGTGCAGATCAGGTTTATCTAGAACAGCAAAGTTACAGTAATTGTATGAATGTCAGTGTATGGGATGGTGCATAAGTGTCCACTGTGTTGGCTGATATGGAACTAAAAAAACAAAACCATTAATATACAAGAGAACAGCTGGAGAAGAACTGTCCACTGGAGTGACCACTGGAGTGACCACTAGAGTGACCACTCTGCATGAATGGGTTAAAACACAGACAAATTTGGAGTTGTCATTATTTATAGGTTGTTATTATGCTTTTATTTTACTGCTCAATCACATTGGGCTGAATATGGACCAGGGTTCTCAAACTCCTGTTCTTTCAGGTTCCACATTCAACCCGATTTGATCTGCAGTGGACCGAACCAGTAAAATAGAAGAACCTATAAATAATGACAACTGACAATTTATGTCTTTGTTTTAGTGCAAAAAACCCCATTAAATTATGAAAATACTTACTTTTAGAAACTGTCCTAACAAAAAGATATGAAAAAACTGAAATTTCTTCAGAAAAACAAGAGCAAATTTAACAAAAATAAGAGCAATTTTAACAATATTATTCTTCAACTTCTCATTAGTCCATGTGCATTCTGGATCAGATCTACAAAGACACTAAACACTGAGGAACAGGAAGAAAAGAGTTCAAACTGGACTGAATTTAATACAGACATTTCAGGTTGGTCACATTTTATTGGTACAGGAGAGTTTGGAAATGGAAATATTTTCATAATTTAATGTTATTTTTTGCACTAAAACAAAGACAAACATTTGCAGTTGTCATTATTTACAGACATAATGTAATATTATTTTTTCCCATCAAACCCAGTAGTAAATCTGCAGTCATTCTTTTTTGTGGGTTCTTCTGCTGTTATTATTTGACTGTAGATCAGATTGGTCTGGATGTGGAACCGACACTAACATGAGTTCCATAGCCTGGACTGTGGAATTTATACACTTTGTAAATTCATCCTGGATTGGAACCTTTGGAGGGACGCATTTGGGCCCCGGGACACATGTTTGAGACCCCTGATGTGGACCCTGGCCTCAGTCCCTCCCTCTCCTCCTAAAGATCCTCCAGGCCTCCAGTGGGTCCTGGGTCTACCATGGGGCCTCCATCTAAACCAGCTCCTCCAGGCCTCCAGTGGGTCCTGGGTCTACCACGGGGCCTCCATCTAAACCAGCTCCTCCAGGCCTCCAGTGGGTCCTGGCTCTGCCATGGGGTCTCCATCTAAACCAGCACCTCCAGGCCTCCAGTGGGTCCTGGGTCTGCCATGGGGTCTCCATCTAAACCAGCTCCTCCAGTGGGTCCTGGGTCTGCCATGGGGTTTCCATCTAAACCAGCTCCTCCAGTGGGTCCTGGGTCTGCCATGGGGTTTCCATCTAAACCAGCTCCTCCAGTGGGTCCTGGGTCTGCCATGGGGTTTCCATCTAAACCAGCTCCTCCAGTGGGTCCTGGGTCTGCCATGGGGTTTCCATCTAAACCAGCTCCTCCAGTGGGTCCTGGGTCTGCCATGGGGTTTCCATCTAAACCAGCTCTTCCAGTGGGTCCTGGGTCTGCCATGGGGCCTCCATCTAAACCAGCTCCTCCAGGCCTCCAGTGGGTCCTGGGTCTGCCATGGGGTCTCCATCTAAACTGGTTACTTGAACCTCCTCATCTGGCTCCTCTCAATGTGAAGGATTTCTGCAATTAAATCCTCCTAAATCCCCCTAATTCGTACGCACTGATGGCTTTAATCTGTGAAGCAGATGCTATTTCAAAGAGGAACAATTTGTCCTTTTTGTGGTTTAAAGTGTGTTTGTTGTTGTACTTCTTAACTTCTCACAGCTGTTTCCTGTTAGCCTTCCACGTTCCACAACTCGGCAGCAGGTGAAGCATAATGAAGTACATGTAATTCCTACATGGGTAATCAGACTTCTGACCACATTCCAACATGTCCATTATGAAAAATAGCTCAAGCTGATTAAATAAGTAAAGTGTGTGCATTAGCTGCACATATACGCTGAATGGATGTGGAGTCGGAATTTTGACTTGTTCCAAAATGTTACTGCGCTTCGTTCTGGCCGAGAATTCAACTCATACTTTTGATTTTTTCCCCTATTACAAAAATTAGAGTTTCATGAGGGGGTGAGGGAGTGGGAGGTGGAATTATTTCTATGATAAATGTGATGCAGGTGTAGAAGTGAGGAGGTATGAATTATTAATCAATTCAACTTTTTTTTTTAAAAAAAAGGACAAAATCAGAACTGATTTAAGATGAAATACAGTTACGTACCCCAAAAAACTGCACAATAATTTATAGGTTACATGATATGTTTACATTACCACAGACTGTAAAAAAAAAAAAAAAAAAAAAGGCCAGTGGTTACTAAAAACCGAGAAATTATCTCACATTTTTGAGTACATGTAAAAAAAAAAAAAAAGAGAGATATTTCTTAAACAATGAATGAATTAAAAGTGAATCAAATACATTTACAGTCTAAATGGTTAATATAATTAAATGAAATTACAGGAAAAGTCGCTTCGTTATATTCAAATATTTGTCAGTAACTGACTCAGTATAGATTAGTTCAGGTAAAGCTTTAACTACTTTTTTTCAAGAAAACTTAAACTATTCACCAATATTATGCATTATTTTGCTGCTACAGTTTATTTATTTCCACTCTATACTTAATAACACCGTTCACACATTAGATGAACAGTAAAAATAAGTGAATGTACTTGATTTTTTTTTTTTAATTATCAAAGTATAATGAAACTTTACTGATCAAATACTCTAAAAAAACAAAACAAAAAAAAACAACACATCAATATTAGATGTATTTTTATGGTGCTTTAAATCTTTTTAACCTCTTAATTTTAATTTACTTATTCTGTCATTAATCTATTCAATATTATGAAGACATGTATTTTTCTGCTGAAACTGACTGAAATTTAATTAACAGATAATTTCAACGCGTATAATTCAACATGCATGTTACTTTGAAAGGCCTATTTTTAAATTAAGTGTTTCATTCATTTCTTGAAAGTATTACCTCAACCCACTCATTTTCTTTAATCTAAAAAATAAGGCCTATGTTTAAATTAAATATTTTATTCATTTATTGAAAGTATTAACTCCTCACACATTTTTTTAATCTAAAAAATAAGGCAGTAAATTAAGATTAAAGACGGGTGAGTTACCATCGTAACCTCTAAAATAAAATGCAGGTAAACAGTTTTCTCTTCATTAAATGACTGTGCTGAAATTTAACATTTACTAAAAACAGACCTCCATTAATATGTAAACCTATAAGAAATGT
Source organism: Sphaeramia orbicularis (assembly GCF_902148855.1). Taxonomy (NCBI): domain Eukaryota; kingdom Metazoa; phylum Chordata; class Actinopteri; order Kurtiformes; family Apogonidae; genus Sphaeramia; species Sphaeramia orbicularis. Next base: position 34,749,056 of record NC_043973.1, read on the forward strand.
TAACAAGAGACGTTTGTTCAGTTATTTAATACTTCACAACAGCTGTTTGTCAGTATTACTATATGAACTAAAGCACTTTCAGCTTTAAAAACCATTAAATAATGTATAAATACTTCATTCAACATGAACATCACTATAAAGGATTTTGAGACATACAGTATTAAACTGTTATTTTTACTGCATTAACTAAAATAATTTAATTATATATTAAAAATTATTATTAACCCATTCATGCACAGTGGTCTCTACAGTGGACACCTGTTCTCCAACTGTTCTTCTCGTATGTTCATGGGTTTAGTTGTAATAACTCCATGTCCTCCTCAGACCCAGCAGTGCATTTTTGTCCTCTGTAGGGGACAAAAGTTTAACAGTTTCACTAAAAAAATGCTGTTCATTGCAAAGGACATTCCATTAAAAAATAAGTCCTTTTAAAAATGTATCTGAAAAAACTGTTGCATTGTATAGTTTCTAATCAAGATGACTGTTTAATGTAAAAAAAAAAAAAAAAAAAAAGCTAAACATGTTCACTTTCCTGGGTCTCAGGAGGATATCAGCCAACACAGTGGACGCTCATGCATCATCTGCACTGATATTCAGACCATTAATGTAACGGTGCTGTTCTTGATAAACCTGATCTGCAGATTTGTGTGTAAACAGGGCCATCAGCGCCTCCACTGCCTTAGGAAACTGGCACACTTCCACACTGACCGAACCATTTTAACTTTGTTTTATTGTTCCTTTATTGAGTCTGTTTTATCTTTTCGTCTGGTGGCGTGATTTGGTCAGACCTCAGTTGCAGAGAGAAACTCACTGAATCAAACAGTTAGATGGTCCAGTCGCCTGATTGGTGAGTCCCAGTCTTGTCCCGCCTCCCTGTCCACTAAACAGGTCCAGAGGATGGCTTCATCAGTTCTTAACAGTGACTCCAATCCTTTACCAGATGAATTTCAGCTCCTTTCCTCTGGACAGAGGTTCTTAGTCCCAAGGTGCAGGACACAGTGTTTATAACAACAGCTTTGTTCCTGTCGCCCTCACTGAGCTCAGTAAGAAACAGTGACATTGCACTTTACTAACTTATTTAGTTATTTATTCCATTTCTTTGCTCTATTTATTATTATTGTGACTTAAAATTTTTAAATTTTTTAAATTGTATGTTCTTATTCTGGTTTTTATCCCAGATTGTTTTTATCTTTTCTGGTTTTTATTGGGTTTTATTGCATCTTGTTTTTATTTATTTGATCTTATCTATTTTATTTACTCATCCATGCTGCTATACCGATGAATGGTGGAACACTGAGCACTTTTTGTTTTTGTCCTGTCTTTTGGTCCTGTCTGTAAGCATGGTCAAGTGCCTGTCTTGCATGTTTAATGTAAGTGTTGTTGTAATGCCAAGGCAATCACCTAGACTGCAAAACAAATCTACCTACGGGTATAAATAAATAAAGTAACCTTGACCTTAATCTGCACTAACATGTGTGAGTGGAAATCAACTGCTAATTTTCTCAAACAAATTTTTTTTTTTTTTGCATATTATCTCCATAACTAGTGTTAGAGTATGATAAAATGTGTGAAAAAATGAGATTAGCTGCAATAAAAAAAAAAAACAAAAAAAAACATATATATATATTTCACAGTTTTCACACAGTATATCACTTTCTGATGATGGGTTTTAAATATATGTTTCTTTGCTTCAAAAATCAAATGCAAGCTGTCCAGCTGAGTGGACATTTTTGTAACTCTGTGAAAAATAGATTCAGAAAAAAAAAAAATTCAATCGTGTTGTTTTTTTCATGCCTAAATAGGAATTAAAAACATTCAGGCAAAAAAAATCTTGATTAAGGTTCTCATAATTCATGTATGAAAGGGTTAATGTGAACTGTTTACTCTTACCCTCCAAAGTGTCACACTGGGCCAGATTATTGTAATCCTGTTGGGTCAGGATCCCGGCCTTCATCCCCCTGACCAGACCCTCCAGATATCCATGATCGATGTTAAAACTGAGCTCAGGACAACCCGCCATGGTACACCACAAATCAACACGTTCAACTGCAGATAAAATAATGAATCCTTCTGCAAACGTGTACCTCTTTATGCTTTTTTATACAGTAACTTCTGCAATATTCCTTCTGTGACTAAGATTCATGCAGTTTTCCGTTCCTCTTTGACACAAAAAAACCCTTACAGTGTTTGTCATCTCAGTTCCTAAAAATTCTAGGTATATAAATAAGAATACTCATTTTTGTCTGTGCAGCTTATGGGGAGAAATAACATGTAGGGTTGAAAAATAAACACAACGGTAGATGAAAAATGTGCTGCAGTAACCTCCCAAAAGAGCTGCTGAAGTATTTATGTGCAATCCATCTCAGTAGTTTCTTTTTTCCTGTGAATGCAAACATGTGATGATGCATGTGTGCCACGTCAGGCAGCAGAAGACCGACTAGATGCTTCATGAGGGAAGTATCATGTTCCTTGTAGACAATCATATTTCACACATAATCACTGACCTTTCCTTAGGTTTTCCCCCTATATGTGCATGTGAGTGTTTTCAATTAAGCCTATAGTGTTACATAATCAGACAAATGTCCAGTCCAATCCACGTCAAAAAGACTCAGCAACACATAATACTGTGGCTACTGTTATTCTAACAACTTCACCATCAGATGTTTGACCTTCACTTCATCCATCAGGGGAGGAGGAGGAGGAGGAAGAGGAGGAAGAGACAGACAAAATAATTTAAGGGTAGGACTTCGGAGGAGTTGTTTATTCAGGACTTAACAAAGTAAAACCAACACGCTTATACACTGAACAAAAATATAAATGCAACACTTTTGTTTTTGCTCCCATTTTTCTGAGCTGAACTCACAGATCTAAAACTTCTTCTGTGTACACACAAGGTTTATTTCTCTTAAATACTGTTCACAAATCTGTCTAAATGTGTGTTAGTGAACACTTGTCCCTTGCTGAGATGATCCCTCCTCCTCACAGCTGTGGCAGATCCAGATGCTGATTGGACAGCTGGATCATTGCACAGGTGTACCTTAGGCTGGACACAATAAAAGGAAGGCCACACTAAAATGTGCACTTTTCTCACACAGCACAATGCCAAAGATGTCCTCCAGTTTGGAGGGAATATGCACTGGTCATGTGACTTCAGGAATGTCCAGCAGAGCTTCTGCATGTGAACTGAATGTTCATTTCTGGACCATCAGCCATCTGCAAAGGGGTTTCAGAGAATTCATGAAGAAGACTGTGTGAGGAAAATGGGGGTCACACCAAGGTTCTAATAGTTTTGGATTTTTCATTCTAGTTTAGTTTTATTTAGTTTGGACTTTTTTTTCTCTAATTCAGTTAGTTTTAATTCGTTTTTAGAGCAGGTTTGATAGTTTTTATTAGTTTTTTTTATTTTTTTTTCTAAATGCTTAGTTTTAGTTTAGTTTTAGTTTAGTCGTCTCTTTTCTCTTCTTCTCTGTCGTCGTATTCAAATAAATCCCAGACAGGACTCTGCTGCTTTCTCCCAACTTTGGTCTCCATGTTTCCAGGTAGAGTGGGGACTAGAAGACGACTGGAAACCACAAGTGACGGACCGTGTGGTGCCGCTAGCTAAAATTGCTGGAGCAAAATAAATCACTTTTGTATTAATCCAATGTTGACAAAGACGAAAACGAAGGGAATTTTATCCATAATTTTTATATGTTTTAGTTAGTTTTGTAAACACACAATACAGTTTCAGTTAGTTATTGTTTTTTTCTTTTAATTATAGTTTTTATTTATTTCAGTTAATGAAAATGTCTTTTTCAATTCTAAATTTCATCATTTCGTTAGTTTTTGTTGACGATAATAACCTTGGGTCACACCAAATACTGACTGGTTTTCTGACCCCCTTAGACCAGCTAATACAGTAAAAGTGCATATTTTAGAGTGGCCTTCCTTTTATTGTGTCCAGCCTAAGGCCCACCTGTGAAATAATCCTGCTGTCCAATCAGCATCTGGATCTGCCACAGCTGTGAGGAGGAGGGATTATCTCAGCAAAGGACAAAGGAGAAGTGCTCACTAACACAGATTTAGACACATTTATGAACAATATTTGAGAGAAATAGGCCTTTTGTGTACAGAGAAAAAGTTTTAGATTGTTGAGTTCAGCTCCTGAAAAATGGGAGCGAAACAAAAGTGTTGCATTTATATTTTTGTTCAGTGTAAGCACACAATGGATCACCTGCACATCATGTTCATTACCTCTAGTTTTAATATTATTATCCTGAAAATGAAGATAAACAAATCCTTATAAAATCATACTTAAGCCACTGTATATCCACAAATATTAAAATGACTGTAAAATGAAGGTGTTTTGCTTGTTCATGATCGTTCTTTGCTTCCATTTTACATCAATGAACATGTTGAGAAAAGAATAAAAACACAATAACATTATAGGCTACAATGTATTTATTAAATTGCAAAATTATATAACTTTACATTACCCACAATTCCAAAAATAGGCAATAACAACTGGGACTGCAAACTATATCACCTCCAATTCACATTTTGTTTGTTTGTTTGTTTTTCAACTGCTGATGACACGAATCAAATGTAATTTTTTTCAGCATCTACTCGTGTGGAAATAAGTGCAAGACTAGTTTAAAGGTTTAATATGTGACATTCAGACACTGTCAAGTTTACGTGAGTCTGTGTTTTACTGGCTGATGGTCATGTGTTTATTCAATGGGAAGTAAAAAGCCTGCTTGAAACGTCAGTAGATGTTGCTCATACACAAGCTACTCATCTAGCAACGACTATAGATCACAAGCTAATCTGTACTAGGGATGTAACAATTACCGGTATAACGATAAACCGCGGTAAAATCACAGACGGTTAGTATTACCATTTAAATTCTAATTCTCATGATAACTGTGTTTAATTACTGCACTTTTAGGGGAAAAAATCCTATGTAAAGATCTGCTTCTATGTCGAATATTTGAGTACAGTTTTAATTCATTACAATTTTTAATGTATATACCTAATATTTGGAACCAATATTCACTTTTAAAGTCTTTGAAAAGGTTCATTAAGCATCTATGTGTTATTTATGCAAGAAATTATTTACATTTTTCACATCAGATTTTTTTTTGTGTGTGTGTGTTTTCTGTCCTTTTGTGTTTTTATAGCAGGTTAAAGTGAAAAAATAATAGACAGATCATATAAATGAAGTTGTGCTGAAAAAACAGATCCCAAACATGGGTATAGTAAACATTTGTTTATATAGTATATAAAGGCAAAATCAAAAGAACTGAAAAACGGACAAAATAGGCTCAGACCACTAAGGGTTAATATTTGAATGTTTCTGACACAGAAGGGACATTGGGACTATTATTTTATTTTATTTGGTTTTTTTTTTGTTTTTTTTTTAAATACAACTTGGTTAAATTATTTCAGTGTGTGTATTAGTACTTTTTGAACATTTTGAGTACAGTTTCAGCAATACTGTGATAATAATGATAACCATGATAATTTTGGTCACAATAACCGTGATATGAAATTTTCATATTGTTACATCCCTAATCTGTATGATCCAGATTTTAACTTGTCTTTGTTTTTATGATGGTTGTATTTTGTTGTTTGTAGCCTGCTTTGCCCCCTGTATTATCACTGTTTTTACTTATTTATTCCCTTGTTTTATGATTCGTGTACGACACTTTGACCAACTGTAAAGTTCTTAAAGTACTTTATAAATAAAGTTGGTATGGTATGGTTTGGCATGGTATGGTATGGTATGGTATGGTATGGTATGAATGTGAAAGTATCACGTCAAAGGTGATGGTGTTCACATGAAGAAAACATGGCACTAGTAATCATGGTTGCAGATTGGTTATTTAAATGCCAGTGCAGAGAACAGAGTAGCTAGTGTTGCACAAAGTTGCTCTATGTAAATCAGTGGTCAGGCTGTTCAGCATAAATATAAGAAGTCAAAGGTGAAAGGTTAACACACTTTACTATCCCCTTAGACAGTGGTGCAGTCCAGTGTGTTTCACGTCTTGTTGAAAGATGCGTGATTATTGAAAATACCAACAAGAAAAGCAGAATAAACGTCTTTGAAATGAGTGACACATATTGAGAAAACCTACTTTCATGGAATACATAATTCTGAGGTCAGTTTTAAGGGTGTTTCAGAATGAGTCACTGTTTTAACCCTTTAGCCCCTGAGACATTATTCCATAAATGTACTGCTGCGAATTTGAATCTGACTCAGTGTCATAAAAGCTGCTGTGAGTATGTGCTTGTGTTCCTTTTTTTCAGTGGTTTTGATTTACTGTGTGTTTTAGGGTCAAAACGAGGCAGAATAACAGAAAAAGAACTAAAGTTTGACAGGTTTTTACTAAATAAGACACTCAGAATGTACATCAATAAGAGATTTTGGATGTTTAACGTGAATTGTGAACTGGAACACACTGAACAACAAGGATTTGAATTCGGCCATTTGGGGCTCTTTTTTTCTAAATCAGTTCAGCTGCTTTTTGACACCTGGTAGAACTTCAAAAAGCAGTTACACACAGTAAAAAATAAAGGAAAATCACCACAACACTGCAAACAGTAAAAACAAAAAATGTCAAGGAAAAAAAAACCTAAACTATTTTTTATAGCGAGTCAGTCTCACTCATTGCTCTGTGCCCCCCCTCCCATTCCACAGGTGGCAGGGGGTGCACTGAGCATGCTCAGTAGAAAGAACAAGGTCTATTCTATCAGTACATTTTGAAGTTCCTCTTGTTGAGCAAACAGTGGAATTTTTATTAATATTTAAAATAAATCATACATTCAGAATGAGCATCACAGACAAATCAGGGGTTAAAGGGTTAATCTACTGGCCATATGACTGCACATTTAGAGGAGAACAGATTTTCTCACCATTAATTAAACTATGTGAGTAGGCTAACGTTATGAAAGGCTAACATTATGAAAGGCTAACGTTATGAAAGGCTAACGTTATGAAAGGCTAACATTATGATAGGCTAACATTATCCTGTGTTTGCCTCCTGTTGAATCCATTTCCATTCCTGCAGCTGCTTGTGTGTCCAGTAAAACCTACAAACTGCTCCTGATCAAGTCATTATAATTTTATTAGAGTGAACAAATACTACTGATGTTTATTTGGGTAAACTAAATAGAGTAGTTTTACATGTCACGGTTTCTAAAATGGTGTTTTTCTGGACTACTTAAAAAAAAAAAAAAAAAAAAAAAAAAAAAGGGCAAAAATTGTGAATCTATCCACTTGTCCAGGGACCACTACATCACTGCCTTTAGGGAAAATGTAGGGAAATGATAAAGTCTATGCATTATACCCATCCTAGTACATATAATCGCAGAAAAAAATTATTAGACCACCCCTTGTTTTCTTCCATTTCTTGTTCATTTTAAAGCCTGGTACAACTAAAAGTACATTTGTTTGGACAAATATAATGATAACAACAAAAAAATAACTCAAAAGAGTTTAATTTAAAAGCTGACATCTAGCTGTTTTTCATGTTTTTTGTAATAACCAAAATCACTTCAGTTCTTCCATCAATATCTATGGCATTGTACTGACAAAAACAGTGCTTTTATTCATTCCATGTTTTCTTTTCTGTCTGTTTTAATCACATGACACACACAGGAGTTAGGACTGGACTGCAGAACTATTGTTTTTAATGACTTTTGATGGTCTAATAATTTTTTCTGCTACTGTATATGTAACAGGGCCAATTATTTTGCAGCAATGTGGGTATGTAGAAGATATTGTGTATTGTTTGTTATAATTACACAAAATCTCTTCATTTTATTGTCATTTGTTTTGGTTCATACCTGACATTATGGGCCTCCTAGTCAGTATGTGGAACTTTTAATTTGAGCCTGTTCCCCAACGAGCAATTTACAGTGTGACACTGCCTGCTATAAACAGAGTTTTGGCGCCTTTACCTCTTCCCTTTTGTTCCGGATCTTTGTGGCAGAGGTAAGCAACTGTACAGTTCATGGAAGTTTTTGGTTTAGCCTCTGCTAATTAGATTTTTTTAAATATGAACTGGCTAGTTTAAACTGTATGAAGTGCTTATGATGTGCTGGAACACATTTCCGTATTATTTGGTTTGTGCAGGGGCATGTTTTACGGGGGTCGCTGACCGGAGGTTTTTGGTTAATGCCACTTTTGTCAGGAACGAAAAAAACAAAAACAATAAGCGGAAACTGCCTCCAAAGTCATACGTGCGGGTCTCGTCCATTAAAAAAAACACAACGCCAAGGCCAACACCACCGGTTACATATACACACAGTACCTAGCATTAGCATTAGCATTAGCACTCAGCATCTTCATCAGCACTGATCAGGGGGATGAACCTGTATGTACCTGTTTTTAATGTATGTTGATGCGGATAGAACCAAAAGACCATATGGCAGTCTTTTAAGAGAGAATCACGATCCACAATCTGAACCAAAATGTTCTCACTTCTTACCAAAAATGGGCAAGTCACAACCAAAGTCTGCTTTCTGGAGGGTGTGTGTGATGTTTTTTTTTTTTTGTTTTTTTTTGTCATAGTTGCTGTTTGTTTGATTTATACTCTCTTAGGCTAATTCTTCATTTCATGTCATCATTTCTCCAGCAGCAACAAAATAGCACTTACACAAACTCTGTAAGTTATTGTAGACTAAATCCAAACACTTCAGCGCTGAAAGATGCTGAAGAAAACACACCACAATCATACATAAACACATTAGCCTGGTGATGTTAATGCTAACAGCTCATAGTGCAACACTTACACTGACTGGCAACTAGTAAGGAAACAATGGAGGTTACAAGTTCCAAAAGGAAACAGTATTTTAAGATTATTCCACATGAGAATGTATTATTTTACACTTCAATTTATTAAGATAGAGCTAACTTGAAAATTTGCTCCAACATTTTTTTGTGTGTGTGTGTGTGGAGATTTCCTTCTAGCTTGGCTCTACAATTCACGTTGCAACATGATGACACATACGTAGTGGCACAGCAATGATTTTGGACTGATAAATCTGCATTTAGCATCTCTTCAGTTTGCTTGACACCTTGGCAAATGTGGGATCAGATAGAGAGAGAGAGATAGATAGATAGATAGATGGACAGATAGATGGACAGATAGATACAGATCTGCTGCTTTCATTAAAATGAATGGGGAAAAAAAAACTCAATGTTTTGGACTTACAGTATAAAAAGAGAAAGTTGGACACAATTATCTATGGTTTACAGAGAATAGTGTTAAAAAGTGAAAATGCCTTGTTAACACCAGAGGTCGGAGGAAAACGGCCCGACTTGTTTGAGCTGATAAGGAAAACAGTAACTGTATGACCTTTTACTTGTGAGATTCTAGCTTTATTTTCATAACATTAGGATTTTTTTTAGATAGACAGATGTATTTTATTTATCCCAAACGGGAAAATTACAGATCCAAATAATAATAATAATCATAATAATAATTATTATTAATGGTGTCCAACAGTCCCTGCTCTTACACAATGGAAATGTCAAAACTCTCTGCCAAGTTGAGCCGATATCTGCAGTAGAAAAAAAAACATATTACACCGATACTTGTCCGACTTAAAATCAATGACAACTGAGTCACAAAGTTTTGACAGTGCTGTCATTTAATGATCCGTCTGAAAAGCAGATGCTATGAAAAATTTTGATTAAACAATATTTAAATCATGAGGACGCCATGTCCCAGATGTAGGCAAAGGAGTTAGTAACACAACTTACTCCCAGTACAAAAAAGACACAACACAAACTGCATGTCAATACACAGGTATACTGAATCTCTAAACTGACACTACGTACCATTGTAAATCCAGTTATACGAGTCCCGAAATATGTTTAACCTCCTAAGACCCAGGAAATGTCAGCAAAGTACAAGCTTTTTTTGTTTTTATCAAATAAGTGTCTGTATTGGAAACATCATGATGCAACAGTTTTTTCAGATGCAGTTTTTAAAATTTTTATGGAATGTCCTTTGTGGTGGACAGTTTTTTCTTTTCTTTTTTTTTTTTTGTATAAAGTTGTGAAACTCTTGTGTATGGTGGCCGATGAGGGCTAAACACATTGCGAAGGCCCAATGCAATGCGTCTCAGTTAGAGAAAACAGCTGCAAGTACAGAAATGATGCAAATTCACAAACTCAAACATAGGTCTAAATGAGGTACAAAAAGAAGAACGTGGTGCAAATGAAAAAGTGCACTGCAAGAAACAAAACACATGCATAATTATCAAATGCTCTGCAAATAGAGAAATGATGCAAAGCACAAAATGATGCAAACCAAGAAAACATCTGCAAACGAAAAACGCTGCATGAGCAGTGACTACAGTGGAAGTGCTCCAAACCTGTAGGGGGCGCTGTGAGCAGAACAGCTCAATGCACAGACACACAGGATGGAGAGAGAGGGACAGAGAACAGCTGACTGACAGTGTTTCAAACTACAGAGGGAACAAACTGAAGTTACGGCATAGCACAGTAATGTGACTTTGACACTAGTCTGTTGTCTATAAACTCTGGCTGTCTGCAGGTTTGGAGTACTTCTGTTGGACTGACTGGTTCTGCAGTGTTTTTCGTTTGCAGATGTTTTCTTGGTTTGCTTTGTTTCTCTATTCGTAGAACATTTGATGATTATGCATTTATTTTTGTTTCTTGCAGTGCATTTTTTCATTTGCACCCCGTTCCTCTTTTTGTACCTCATTCAGACTTGTGTTTGTGAATTTGCATCTTTTCTCTACTTGCTGCTGTTTTCTCTAACTGAGACGCATTAGGCTGTTGCAATGTGTTGGGCCCTTGTCGGCCACCGTACTTGTGCACAAATGTGGACAGAAAACCCATAACTGGGTCTGAGGAGGTTAATATGACAGTAGAGCAGAAACAATACAGGTATTCAGAAGAAATAGTGTGGAAAAGCAGGTGGCACAACTGAACATTATCAGGTGATTGTCTATGTATGATAAACTGGTTTACACATTACATATGACTATTTGGATGTTCCATACATGTTTAACTGTTTTTTTTTTTGTTTTTTTTTCATCTTCATGCCTCAGAAGGCTAAAGATGGAAAAAGGTGTCTATATTATGGCAACTCAGCTTGATCCTCTTTTATCACACCATTATTCAAGTGATAAAAGTTGGGCCTGTTTCATGGGTTTCCAAAAGTTTATGCTGTAATATTATTCTCTGAACTGGACCACGGTGATAAAGATCACAGGTTTGAACAAAATGTGTGGGTACATGCCGACATCCACATGGTAGGCTTTGTGTGTGCATGTGTTCTTGGAGATGTTTGTGCCCCATCTATGTCTTCTTTAAGCACAGAGGGTTCATCCTCCAGCAGTGGCAGATGGTGTTGAAAAGTCGGCAGCGGCAGGAAGCGCAGGGGTCGCAGCATGGTACGTGAGAGGAGCAGCTCTCCATGAGGCGTCCACAGCGGCGTGCAGGGGTCATCGGGTCAGTTCGCAATTTCTACAACAACAGACACACATCACAAGTCCAATACAGCTACAAAAAGTATACAACCAGATAGTTTATGTGTAGGAAGAGTATAGTACTGATGACAGCCACTGGGGTTGGCTCCAAACAGACATGGCTCCAATAGAAATAGCAATATAATACTAGTAACTTTTATTTATTATTTTCAGCAGTCATTCAAGTCTCACTCATTTTACATGGACATTCTAATAAGTGATCAGATGTATCCTTGAATTTTGGTTCCATGAATTAGATCTCAGGATGAATAAAAGGCTAGTAGTAGTAGTAGTAGTAGTAGTAGTAGGGGTTAGTAATGGTGGTGGTGGTAGTAGTAGTAGGGGTTAGTAGTGGTAGTAGTAGTAGGGGTTAGTAGTAGTATTAGTATTAGTAGTAGTAGTAATTGTAGGGGTTAGTAGTAGGAATAGTAGTAGTAGTAGTAATACTTTATTGTCACTTTCATCATGCACCGTTTGCATGTCTCCTTCTGAGACCCAGGAAAGTACAAGTTTTGGCTTTTTTACTTTAAATAATTGTCTTAATTGGAAACAACACGATGCAGCAGTTTTTATCAGACACATTTTTAATTAAAAAAAAAAAAAATTCAAATGGAATGTCCTTTGCAGTGCACAGTGTTTTTTTAATTTATTTATTTTTAAAGCTGCAAAAATGCATTGCTGGGTCTCAGAATGATATGGAGAAAAGATAACCTCTACTTCTTATACTAAGCACACATCAATGACACTCCATTACAGTCATCTAAAAAAACTCTCTAAAAAAATTTGGACCAATGGCCCTGTATCTTACCGGCCAAATTCAAAGCTTTGGGAAATGTATCCAGATGCCATTTATTATCACCCAGTTCTGTATATTTATTCTATTACAGAAATAGCCCATGTTTTGGTCATATTCCAATCAGATCTGTAAAAAATTCAAATCCACACTTGATATCATTGATGCTTTCTGATTTATTTGATCAATCCACTTCCTATCTCTTATAATGGGAAAATTTTTCAAAGTCACACCAAATCCAGAATCAGATCTGAATGGAAATAATTTCATTATCTTGTGTTGACATCATCATAAAGAAGCTGTATACCAAGTTTTAAGTCAATCAGAACTGGAGTTTCAGAGAAGACGATTGAAATGTTTTCCCCATAAGAGCCCATGTTAAAGTTTCTGTGAGTTCCACATCCAGAAGAAGATCCTGATCAGCATGTGGACATTATGTTTTGGTCATCTCCCCATCAGGGCTGGACTGGAGAAATTTACACTGGATATCATTTATATTTACTGAGTTATTGCATCCATCCACTTCCTATCTCTGATAATGGGGAAATTTTTCAAAGTCGCACCAAATCCAGAATCAGATCCGAATCCAAATAATTTCACTAACTTTTGTTGACATTATCATAAAGAAGCTGTATACCAAGTTTGAAGTCAATCGGAATTGTAGTTTCGGAGAAGACGATTGAAAGTTTTGTGATGGACGCCGCATGACAACAGTAGCTTATGGCCTGTCGGCCAGTAAGCTAAAAACGACTGTCCATTTTGATTTCTAAACTTTACATATCATACGCCTTCTTTTTTGTATTTTTTTTTTTTTCTGGGGGTTTTTTTTTGTTTGTTTTTTTGTTTTTGTTTTTTTTTTTGTATTTTTTGTATTTGAAAAATTTTTTTGTATTTTTTTTTTTTTGTATTTTTTTTTCATACAGTATGTTTTTCTTCTTTTTTGTCTTCTTTCTTGGTCTTCTGAGTAGATGGTGTTGACCTGCATCTGGATCCAAATTTTACAAGGATTTTAAGGATTTTTCACCATTGGGAGTCAGTGAACTTTTGGACATTTTTCATGATTTTATTTTTCCAGTAAAATTACGCCAGATATTGCGCTGAAGAAAAAAAAATAGCACACACACATTTGCACAGCTCCTAATAATATCTATCAGCATGATTAATTAACTGCTGATCTGGAAGGTATTTCAACACTGAGAGCCTATTTTCCAATTCTTTTCTAAATCCACTATATTTTATGGCGGTCTCTGACCTCAACATTGAACAGAATAACTACACATATATTATTCACAGTCATCTGTTCATACACTCATAATAGGACAGAAAATATTGGTACTGAAATCCCATCCGTTCGATCCTACGTAACGTCAAAACAACTGACGACAGCAGCGTGTCACCAAATTGATCTATAACGTCTGTATTATTACTTCAGTACATTTATAGTGGAATTATTCAGCATGGGGGATTTGATTTAAGGGATGAAAATACAGAGCTGTGTTAAAAAGTATCAGAATAGAAGTTGATTAGGCCTCTTTATTCATTTACTGCCTCACACAGTGTATGTTGGTAAAATATTTATGTAAAATTATTAAATTCAGAGAGAAAAGTTGCCCTAAAATCTTCATTGGTTCTTTAACTTGCTGAACAAACTCATGAAGGCAACAAACTTTTAAAGTTACTGTGTAGCATTTTAAGAAGCTCTGCTGTTCATTGTTATGATAAGAAGGTCACATATGTTTGCATTTTGAGGTGTTTGCATAAGGATGTATGGTGTATGAATGCACATGAGTATGTAATGGGAACACATTCCTGCTTGAATGAAAAAGCAAAAAGGAGAAACATGTAAATCTGACAGATTGAAAACTAATATATACATATATACAAGGGCCGTTCAATAAGTTCATGGCCTCACCCAGAACAGAACAACACAGACTGATAATTTATATTTTATTTTTCAACATAATCTCCATTTACAGCAATGCACTTGGTCCATCAATGTTCAGGCATCACTATCCCATCACGAAAGAATGTAACATCCTGTATTATAACAACCAGTATTTCTGGGTGAGGCCATGAACTTATTGAACAGCCCTCGTGTGTGTGTGTGTGTGTGTGTATATATGTATATATATATATATATATATATATATATATATATATATATATGATTAAAAATATTAAAATAAACAGCTTTTTAAGCATTTTAAGAGAGAGAGAGAGAAAATTCAATAAATATGTTTTATTAGTCTTCATGGATACACAAATTGTGTTCTGGTGAAAGAAGCTGTGATGGTTAAGTAACTACCTGTACTATACATAACTACTTACTATTGTACTTATTATTTCTAATTATTTCAATTTTAAACATGTTTGTGTCACTACATTTCAAGAGCAAATATTGTACTTTTTACTTTAGGCAGTTTTATAGTCACTGTTTTTTATCTTCCTCAAGTCCAGGGAAACACTTTTCCACCTTTTATTTTTTGCACTAAATAATTTCCCTAAAAAACCTCTTTGATTTACAAGAAAATTCAATGTCACAAAGCTGAAAAGTTGGCTTTGACTTTGAAAAGCTGACTTTACAGAATAAGTAAGAAAACGTTTAGCATTAGCCCACCTCTGACCTCTCAGACCGCTGCAGTATATGGAGCTATTCTGGGCCAAAAGATTTGTACATGAAAAAATTTAATTTGAAACTGAAAATTCAAGTTTTGATCTTGAGTCTTGAAATAATACAACAATGTATTCAAATTAAAAATAAGTATATGAAAAGTTTTTTTCAGGTTAAATATAATTTTGATTCGGTTCGGCAATTCTTTTTGAATACAATTTTTTATTTTCATTTTTCCCTTTCATACATATTTTGATATTTGAGCTTTTCTTTTTTTCACTTGCTTGTTTTATCTTTTCAGATTCAGATCTTTTTTTTTTTTTGTTTCAAATCTTTTTTTTTCCACTTTCAGACCTTTATTTCACTTTCAAATCTTTCTTCAGTTTCAAAATCAAAACTTGAATTTTCAGTTTCAAATTTAATTTTTTCATGTACAGAGCCCCAGAATGGCTCCATACAGCCCTACTCTTTTGTTCAAATATGGTAACATCTAGCTCCAGTGATTCAACATGGTGATACCCTAATTGCAAACTATTAGTTTCAAAACTGCAGTTCAGAAACTGAGTGATGTTCCTCTGACTGCTAATTATACAATGTTGCCCATAAAGATTGAACTTTTTTTTTTTCCAGACACATTTATCTTTTTATTCAAATTTCATGAATAAATGACATTGCCACAATCATTTCCTGAGAAAAGGTAAAAATATTTTATTCCAACTTTATGGGTATGTATGTAGTCTATGATAAACTCACATTCTTGTTAAATGGTGCAGCCATCACAGTTGGTGGCTTAGATTTATTTTATTACTCAACTATCAAAGACCTGAACAGTCAGCAGCCTAAAGCATACTGATCTAAAATGTTTAATAACTTTTCAACAACAACTCCTATCAATACATTTGAATATTTCAGCCAAAATGCAGTTTCTCTGCTTTTTCAGCATCATCAAATGTGTCTTTTTTTGAACATGGAAACACTGTGAGCTTCTGTAACATTAAATAAAATCCATGTAGTTTGACAAATGACAGTGGATGTAGACACTCATTCTTATGTTCAATTAATTATATATTTTACTGAAAATGTTTTTGCTTCAGCCGTCTTTGTTTTGATATTATAACCTTTGAATTTTCACTGGAAAAGGCAAAATGCAGAAAATACAGTTGCCAAAAAAATTATTACCCCTTTGTTTTCCTCAATTTCTTGTTCATTTTAATGCCTGGTACAACTAAAGGTACATTTGTTTGGACAAATGTAAGGATAACAACAAAAATAGCTCATAAGAGTTTAATTTCAGAGGTGATATCTATCCATTTTCCATGTTTTCTTGATAATAACCAAAATCCCTTCAGTTCTTGCATCAATAGCTGGCATTGTACTGACAAAAACAGTGCTTTTAGGCATTACATGTTAATTTTTCTGTTTTAGTCACATGATACACACAAGAGCGAGGACTTGATTGCACAACTATTGTTTTTAAGGACTATTGATGGTCTAGTAATTTTTCCGTGACTGTAGTATTGTAATAAAAGGTTAAATGTAGAGAACGCTTCATCAGATAGTCACCACTAAAACAGATCTTTGAGGGTTAAATTAATACGTATTTCTTTCTTGCATATGGATGAGATGTGTGATTTACAACATACAAATACTTACAGTAGTGCGACTTTCCTGCGGTGGAGCGGTCTTTCGTCTTGCAAAGAGTCGTCTGGTCTTCCCTTGGCTCCAAACTAGAGTTGAAAACAACAGAGAAACATGTACAATCAACCAATGCGAGTCACTAATCTTAACTCTTGCCACTATAAACAAAAAAAAAAATCCCACCAACGTGTTTTGTTTTAACAGATTAAAGAGAAATGACAATGCTGTCTTACATTCTTCTCTCTTTGTTCTCTCAGAGCAAAACTTTATTGTAAACAGGATGTTCCGCAGAGAAGTAGAAACATTTCAAATCCACCACAAGGGAGTGAAGTGATGACTGTTACTGATGTGTTTTGTGCACCTTCGACAAAATTAATGACTACTGTGATGGTGCATGAGAAGATCTTCCTCCAGTTCCACCTGGGGAGGCTGTGGTGTTTCAAGGCCAAGCAGGATACAAAGTTCAAGTTCAGCTGCTTTCCTGGTTCTGGTTTCAGTCAATGTGAACTCAACAGCATTGTTCCTAACACATCTGTCTTCGCACGTCTCAAAATATTTTCACCCACATCTGCAATGCGCTGAAACTGATCATTAACCAAGAGCACATAATCGATCAACCTCAGAGAGGACTCCAAACACACCCCGTGCTCCATTTCAGCACCGCAATGTTATCATAAATATTCTCCCTTTATGACAGATAGATGTTTTTTGAGACTGTTCCTCCATTTCGCTGTAAAACACTAAGCATTTCACAATCTGGAGAGGACAAATGTCGTGTGTATTTGTAGTTTTCGCATATTTCTTTGCAAATTCAGTCCATGTGGGCAAAATATTTGATGGTAGGGTCATGTTTTATGTCCAAGTGTCCCACTGTAATCCAGCTGTAAATCATATATTTAGTGCGTTGAAAAGTTTAGTGTGAGGAGTGTAAAGATGCGGTGGGGAGTCTAGGTCCATGGTTCAGACCCTGCATTAATGTTTCCTGAGAGATCCGACTGCGAGTGGACAGCTCTAAGCAGATCCGTTCACATCTGGCAAATACAGTCAATGTACCTGGAGCCATTGCATATGATCAGCCTCTATCCCCTTTTATATGAAATAAAAAAAGCTGATCTATAGCATAAAACGTAGCTCAGACTTTCATTTCAGGTTAACCTTTTGCATTTGTCAGTGGGTGCAGACCCACCCACATCCCCCACCTACCCTGCTCCCCCTCAGGCAGAAGGGTCCACAGCCTCAGAGCTCAGACAAGAAGTCTGAGGTGCAGCTTATTCCTTGAGTCTATGAGGATCAGAAACACTGTCCTTAGTACTTTTACTTTTATTGCACTATGTCCCAATATACTGCTTGTTTTTTTTGTTTGTTTTTTTTAACCCATAAAGACCTACACTGTAAAAAAAAAAAAAATTCTGTTTTTACAAAAAAAAACAAAAAAAAACTGGCAGCTGTGGTTTCCAGAACAATACTGTAAAAAACATATCCAACTGTAGACATATTTACAGAGTAACATGTAGATTTAATATTTTAAACATGCAGATTTAATAGTTTAAACATGTATAATTAACACTGGATTTAAATGGTAAATGGACTGCACTTATTTAGCACATTTTCTCCACCTTCATGGTGTCCAAAGCTCTTTCCAAATCCACCAGGTCCAACTGGGACCAGTTTAGGGTTCAGTGTCTTCCATGGACACTTAGACATATGTACAGTCAGAGCCAAGATTGGAACCACCAACCCTTTGGTTATTGGACAAGCTGCTCTACCAACTCTACCAACCCATTCATTTACAAATTTAAAACGTTACATTGGTAAGTTTACTTTATATATATATATATATATATATATAGCCAAAAGTATTCACTCACCTGTCTTGACTCATATGAACTTAAGTGACATCCCATTTTTAATCAATAGGGTTTAAAATGACATTGATCCACCCTTTACAGCTATAACAGGTTCAACTCTTCTGGGATGGCTTTCCACAAGGTTTAGGAGTGTGTTTATGGGAATTTTGGACCATTCCTCCAGAAGCGCATTTGTGAGATATCACACTGATGTTGGATGAGAAGGCCTGGCTCTCAGTCTCCACTCTAATTCATCCCAAAGGTGTTCTATGGGGTTGAGGTCAGGACTCTGTGCAGGCCAGTCCAGTTCATCCACACCAGATACTGTCATCCATGTCTTTATGGACCTTGCCTTGTGCACTGACACATGTTGGAACAGGAAGGGGCCATCCCCAAACTGTTCCCACAAAGTTGGGAGCATGGAATTGTCCAAAATCTCTTGCTTCAGCATACCAAGAGATTTAGTATTGCTTCAGACCAAGGTTATTATCATGAACGAAAACTAATGAAATGATGAAAACTAGAATTGTAAAAACATTTTCGTTAACTGAAATCAATAAAAAGTATAATTGAAAGAAAAAAAACGATAACTAACTGAAACTGTATTGCAAGCTTATAAAACTAACTAAAACGTATAAAAATTATGGATAAAATTCCCTTCGTTTCGTCTTTGTCAAA
The DNA here is from genome assembly GCF_902148855.1 of Sphaeramia orbicularis. NCBI lineage: Eukaryota > Metazoa > Chordata > Actinopteri > Kurtiformes > Apogonidae > Sphaeramia > Sphaeramia orbicularis. The sequence goes on from NC_043973.1 coordinate 34,768,110, forward strand.
GTCAGATTGATATGAAATCATTTATTTTGCTCTAGCAATTTTAACTGCTGGCACCATACGGAACTTCACGGTCCGTCACTTGTGTTCACTTGTGGTTTCCACTCATCTTCTGGTCCCCACTTTACCTGGAAACATGGAGACTAAAGTTGGGAGAAAGCAGCAGAGTCCTGTCTGGGGTTTATTTGAATACGACCACAGAGAAGAAGAGAAAAGAAACGACAAAACTAAAACTAAGCATTTAGAAAACAATGAAAACTAATAAAAACTAGCAAACCTGCTCTAAAAACTAATTAAAACTAACTGAATTAGAGAATAAAAAGTCAAAACTAAATAAAACTAAACTATAATGAAAAATCCAAAACTATTAGAACCTTGCTTCAGACTTGGTATTGCTTCAGCATACCAAGAGATTTTGGACAATTCCATGCTCCCAACTTTGTGGGAACAGTTTGGAACTGGCCCCTTCCTCCTCCAACATGACTGCACCAGTGCACAAAGCCAGGTCCATAAAGAGATGGATGACAGCGTCTGGTGTGGATGAACTGGACTGACCTGCACAGAGTCCTGACCTCAACCCCACAGAACACCTTTGGGATGAATTAGAGCGGAGACTGAGAGCCAGGCCTTCTGTCCAACATCAGTGTGTGACCTCACAAATGCGCTTCTGGAAGACTGGTCCAAAATTCCCATAAGCACACTCCTAAACCTTGTGGACACCCTTCCCAGAAGAGTTGAACCTGTTATAGCTGTAAAGGGTGGACCGACATCATATTAAACCCTATGGATTAAGAATGGGATGTCACTTAAGTTTGTATGCGAGTCAAGGCAGGTGAGCGAATACTTTTGGCAATACAGTGTATATATCAAAGCAAATATGCCGTTATTTCAACATTATGTTCTTGCAATTTAAACGGTACCACATTGTTTTTGAATTTATAGTTTTATTTTCTAAAAACAATTGAAATCCATCATTTCTACATCCAAATCTGGTTTTGTTCACATACTCTTCCTGTAAAAACTACAGCTACATTAGATTCAGTCGTTAACACAAAAATCTTTTCAAATAAACAACTTTGCATTGTATTGTCACTTACAGTTTTTTTATGTTGCAATTTTACAACTTTTTGCTGTTAATTCTACAGTCATTTTTTTTTACGGTGTAGTGTGACTTTTGTGGTAGTTCCCAAATGAATTTTTCTTTCTAATTAACTTTTCTTAAGTCATTTATCACCAATTATTGCCATATTTAAGGAACCAAAACTAATATGTTATGTTGTATAAATGTGAGATGGGGGTGGGATTTAATAAGTTTTCTTCTTCCCACTCCTTTCTGAGCAGTACATATTGAATTTATTTTGTTATTGCTAGTGTACATGGCAATTGCTCTTCTGTCTTGATCACCTTTGTTTATTAATGTATTTACTCTGCCATTTGTTCCTTGTACACAAAAGATGTTTGATTTTTTTCTTCTGCTCAAACCAAATGAATGAATATAATCCTCTGTATTTTGTTTTTTTTTTTTTTTTTTTTGTGGAAACACTGGTATTTCTTCTATTTGATTTACTGATCAAGTAGATGCTCATAAAAGCTCACATTAAAGTTGAAGGTTATTATATCAGAAATAGAAAAAAATGAAGAAAAGGTGACTTTTTCAGCAAATCTATCACTAACTGAACATAAACCCAGTGTCTCCATCCACTCCATGGGTTGTACTGGTGAATCAATGTTGTAGAAGATGACAGTGTTTCCGTGGTAACTACAGAGCCTCTGAACATCCAAATTGGTCATATCTGATGACCATGAAAAGATGACAAACTATTTTTACACCAATTATTTACATGTAATAGGGTTAGTGGATCTACAGGTATGAAACACTTTAAATCAGTAGATGGTTTTGGTCGACAGTGGATGTTTGGGTCTTTATGGGTTAACATAGCATTGTTATTTATTGTATAATTTCAGGTTTTTAGCACCCGTCTATTATTATCTACTTTTAAACACTGCACCCGCTAAACAGTTTTCGTTCTTTCATGAAAAATAAATGAATCTTTAATCTTGAACTGACTGGCTTTGCAATTTGAAATGTACATGTAAATTTAATTGTGTGGCTAATTTTTACGGTAGAATGTTTTGCTGCCTGTTCCGAGGAGATGATGTTATACTCTCACACTCCAAAGATATTACAGCTTTACTGAATTTGTTTACATGATCATAAAAATCTGTTAACAGTTAGTAATCAGATTATTGTAATATCCTGTTTACATGATCATTTGAATTATGTGATAACTCTAGAAATCAGCTTTAATGTACATGTAAACAGACTCAGTGTCTGGAACAATGAGTATGAGATTGAAGTGAAATAACTGACAGATGAGGTGAGTTTTTTTCATCTTATCCATTTCAGAACTGACTTGTGTTTGTTCACGTTGACCAGAACAACAGCTCTTATTAAACATTTGGCTCGTAATTCACTCCTGCTTTTTATTTTAGTCTAGCTTTTTCTTAATAAAAAAATTTGTTTATTTTCAGGTTTTGCCTTCCTCATCTTCAGATAAAATCTCTAAATTACCACATTATTATTATTCAGGATTCTATCACTTTAACAAAGTCCACCAGGACCTTTTACACGAGAACAGCTACAAAATAATGATTCAACTCTGTGATCCACAGATGGGATTATTTAGGTAATAAGCCTCACCAATTGCAATCATTTGAGGCCAGATATTTCTAATTTGTGCATCTGAGGCTACACTCCATGATTGTTTTCCTGGGTTGTTTTAGAACCTGCAAAACCTGTGGGAATCAGTGCATGTCAGTGGTTGGACAGATGAAACATTTGGATATTTCACTTGAAGATAATCCTTTCCTTGGGGTTTATTTTTCCCCCCATGATGCAAGAAAAAGGACACTGGGTCTCCTTTAAAAGTCTAAAATGCACCTGCAGGTACGCCTCCAACTGAGTCCCTGTAATGAGAGTCAGTTTGAACCAAGGTTATTATCGTTACCAAAAACTAACGAAATGACGAAAACTAGAATTGTAAAAACATTTTCGTTAACTGAAATAAATAAAAACTATAATAAAAAGAAAAAAAATCGATAACTAACTGAAATTGTATTGTGTGTTTAGAAAACTAACTAAAACGTATAAAAATTATGGATAAAATTCCCTTCGTTTTCGTCTTTGTCAAAGTTAGACTGATATGAAATCCATTTATTTTGCTCTAGCAACTTTAACTGCTGGCACCATATGGAACTTCACGGTCCGTCACTTGTGTTCACTTGTGGTTTCCAGTCGTCTTCTGGTCCCCACTCTACCTGGAAACATGGAGACTAAAGTTGGGAGAAAGCAGCAGAGTCCTGTCTGGGATTTATTTGAAGACAACAGAGAAGAAGAAAAAAGAGACGATTAAACTATAACTGAACTAAAACTAAACGTTTAGAAAATAATGAAAACTAATAAAAACTATCAAACCTGCTCTAAAAACTAATTAAAACTACCTGAATTAGAGAAAAAAAGTCCAATCTAAATAAAACTAAACTAGAATGAAAAATCCAAAACTATTAGAACCTTGGTTTGAAGTTTGCAAAGTCATGACATCAATTTCAGGAAACTTCTACACCATGGATGTCAAACGCAATTTATTTCAGGTGCTATGTACATCCCAATTTGACCTCAAACAAGCTGGACCGCTAAAATAATACCATAATAACTTATAAATAAGGGGGAAAAAATAGGAAATTTTTTTCTCTGATTTAATAATACAAAAAAAAAAAGTAAAATTGCAATATGAAAATGTTGAAAAAACATGAATAACCTGGAGATCCACTTATAACCAGAAATTTCTTAAGAAAAATAAGTAAAGTTTTAACAGTATTATGCCTCGTGTTATTATTTCTACATGTGTGTTACATTTACATTTAGTAATGGGCATCTAGAACTGAAAAATATAGCATTTGACTTTATGATTAAAACATTTTGCCCTTGACTGTCAATGTCTCCTGTGTAATTTTTGGTCTTTGCGTATTCATCCAATGGGATGGCTCAGACCCTGTGGAGGGCCGTATGTTTGACACCCCTGTTGCAGCCTGTTTAAAGACACAGGCCATACATACACATAAGTATTTAAAGACACAGATATTTCCCCCACTTCAATTTTCAATGTTAATATTGTACACACCAGATCATTTCAGAAAAGTTTTATCTACACAAACCTGCATAAATACGCCATCATACAGCACTATCACGGGGTTTAGGTTAGGATAAACTGAAGTTCCACACATGACCATGTATTTTTGTCACATACTGGGATGTACGAGACCCCCATACACACACGAGTGTGAGTTTTCCAAAATGTGTACTTTGGCCAGAGTTACTATCAGAAATAATCATTTGAGTGACCTAAACCCTTAATCCACAGTTTTTATGAGGATAAAATACAAAAATGCACGAGAGAATATCTGTTTTTCCAGATACCTGGCAACGTTTATACATGGCAACAGTGAATTTGGGGTTTGTAAACTTTTCCTCCTCTGGGAATGTGATAAGTAAAAGCTGAAACTTGGTACAGCTCCACCACATACAGAGCTGAGTCACATAAGCCCAGGTTAGACTCCTGGCTACTTGTTGTATCCCCTCTATTAACAATATGAAAAAAAGCAGAAAGTAAGTCTGTTATTCTGAAGTTTCATACCATAAAAATACAGAAAAACTGGGTGTGAATGCATATAACTGTGTATGTAAACTTCAAATTCAGCTGTAAAAAAAAAACGTGCCCGCACTTGAAAACCCTCAGCCTTCAGTCCACGCTAAAGTTTTTGCACATATGGACAGACAGACACACGGATGGACGGACAACAAACTGATGGCAATACCCTGCAGCAAGAGCCAAGGGTAACCAGGAAACCCACTGACACCCCTTCCTAAAAAAAAAAAAAAATATGTCAAAGTTCATTGCACTGCTGAACGAGTTGTTGGTGCTCACATCAGAAAGTGTCAAAAATTACACTTATTCCAGAGCTACAGTAAACGCATTAATGCTTTCTATAAAAACAAGCCAAGCAAACAAGAGTCACTGATCTGACTGTGGGCACGCTTCCATGTAGAGGCCTTCGGCAGAGTGAACAATAATTCCTTCATCAGGAAGGTCTTGTTTATAAAACTCTAAGTCGGAACAATTTGAGAGTCTGTTCTTCCTCCTTTCCTCTGCGGGTAAATGATTCTAACACAAAACTATATCCAAATGTTTCTGCAGAAAAAAGCACTACAGAATCCTTATTGTTTTTTTTATTAATCATGACTCCTTAGGTTTTAAAGTCAACAACAAATTAATGAAAGAAAAATACAGGGTGGGGAAGCAAAATTTACAATGAACATTTAGTTGTTTTTTCTCAGCAGGCACTACGTCAATTTTTTTGAAACCAAACATATATTGATGTCATAATCATACCTAACACTATTATCCATACCTTTTCAGAAACTTTTGCCCATATGAGTAATAAGGAAAGCAAACGTCAAAGAGTGTGTGATTTGCTGAATGCACTCGTCACACCAAAGGAGATTTCAAAAATAGTTGGAGTGTCCATAAAGACTGTTTATAAAGTAAAGAAGAGAATGACTATGAGCAAAACTATTACCAGAAAGTCTGGAAGATACTATTAAAGAAGAATGGGAGAAGTTGTCACCCAAATATTTGAGGAACACTCGCGCAAGTTTCAGGAAGCGTGTGAAGACAGTTATTGAGAAAGAAGGAGGACACATAGAATAAAAACATTTTCTATTATGTCAATTTTCTTGTGGCAAATAAATTCTCATGACTTTCAATAAACTAATTGGTCATACACTGTCTTTCAATCCCTGCCTCAAAATATTGTAAATTTTGCTTCCCCACCCTGTACATATACAAGTTAATTACACACTTTTTCTATTGCAAAAAAGAGCAGGAAGAACCTTTGCTTAAATTTTGCTTCCCCACCCTGTATATGTATATATATATAAAGAAAAAACAGGCCATTGTCTGTGTGTTTGTTTTACAGTGGGTGCCACTGCTTTGTTGTTTGTAGTGATGAATGATCACTGAAAAATGATGATGTAACAAAAGCAGAAATAATACAAACTCTGTCATTTTACCATCGATGGAACTACCTGGCTTAAAGTTTACTCCCATTAATCACTGTAAGGAACTGGTATCAGTTCCCTGACACCACCCAAAAGTGTATTTTATACTATTCTGTACATTTTGGCCTGTCATCTACATGTAAACAGTGTTTTAGATGCCAGAAAAAGTTCCCTGACACCACCCAAAAGTGTATTTTATAGTATTTTTCTGTCCATATGGCCTCTCATCTACATGTAAACAGTGTTTGAAGTCCCAAAAAGGGCTATTTTTAAAAAGATTTTTAAAAACTCAGTTTGTGTGTATCCATGTAGATAATGGCATCACACCATATTTTGTGCATGCTTATTATTGTTTTGTTTAATGAAGCTGCACCTAAAATGTCAAATCCAGATGTATAAATCAGTGTATGACCTGCAGTGGATTGAAGTTTTGCAGAAATCCAAATAAGATGGGTTTTTTGAGGGAGGCAAGCAAGAGGCACAAATGTCCCAGTGACCCTTTGAGAGCCTCATGTGGTTGTGCCCAGGCGTCAGTGATTCTCTGCAGATGACCCTGAACTACTCCTGCTACACATTCCAACACCTGGACATTTAGAAGCGCATCGCCCCCGTATCAGCCTCTTCAGATTTTGCAGAACTTCATGCATCTTGGGTTGAGACTGAATTTCCCTTCAGAGGTGAATAAAGTTAACCCTTGTGTCTGGATAAAATGCAAGTTTAAACGCACCACCTAAAAACATTTCTCTCAGATGTGACCTCTTTCCCTTTACCTCATGATTCATGGCTGCTCCACCTCCCCTTTATATCTAACCCACCACCTTTAGCGTATCTAAGAACAGATGGTTAGACATTTCACTGAGAATGCCTTCATGCATGCAGGATGCATTCCTGTCTATATTATTCTTTTTCCCCTTGTGATACGAGGTTTATTTTGAGGGGGTACCACCTTCGATCTTCTAAAGGGTGTATCTCCTTTCTGTACCTACCTGGCCCACTTTCATAGACTTACTCAGAAATAGTTGCATTTTTGATTCCAAGGCTCCCTCTTATGATGCCATATATTGATATTCTACAAATATCTAAACCTCCAGATGCTGCTACAGCAGCTGCTGAACTCACCCCTATTTGCCATCACCTTGCACCAGCAATATTTCCTAAAAATCACATCAAAGGTCTTTATCAACTTATATATCATTCATGCATATAAAACTTATATAGTGCCTTTAATACACATCCAGCTCCATATAATGACCAAACATGACCTTTGACCTGAACTCATTTGAATATCATATTGGACTAGAAAAGCACTCGGAGAGCACAGACCTCCACCAAGGCAGATCAGTGCCCCCCACCCCCAAAAAACAAATTATCATTTGTTCCTTGTGCCAGTATCAGCATTTCCTGAACTTTTCATCCAAATCTGTCCAAAACTTTTTGAGTTATCTTGCACAGACAGACAGACAAACCAACCAACACTGGCGAAAACAGAACGTCCTTGGCGGAGGTAAAAATATCGCAAAATCATCAGGTTTGACTTTTAATATCTAAAATAACATTCTTGCCCACCTTGTAAATTCTACTGCTTGAAATATGTTAAACACACTATAGTATTTATACATAAAATACAGTCGCAGAAAAAATTCTCGGCCCACCCCTTGTTTTCTTCAGTTTCTTGTTCATTTTAATGCCTGGTCCAACTAAAGGTCCGTTTGTTTGAACAAATATAATGAGAACAACAAAATAGCCCATAGCAGTTTAATTTCACAGCTGATTTCTATCCATTTAACATGTTTTCTTGATAAAAACCAAAATCACTTCAGTTCTTACATCAATATCTGTCATTCTACTGACAAAAACAGTGCTTTTATTTGTTCCATGTTTTCTTTTCTGTCTGTTTTAGTCACATGACACACACAGGAGTTAGGACTGGATTGCATAACCATTGTTTTTCATGACTTTTGATGGTCTAATAATGATCTAATAATTTTTTCCGCAACTGTATATCAAACTTAAGAATCTACGAGGAGGGCAAGATGTTCAATTTTAAGGCAAACTAAGAAGTTTTAAAGAATACATTCCATGCAGAAGTGAATGGAACATCCCAAATGATCATCTAAACATGTCTTAATTACAAATATTTGTTGTTTTTATGATCATAAGTGTTTGTTGCTTTAATGGGACTCCTTTCCAGTCGAGTAAATCATGTACTGAAATCATAAATCACAGACTTAAGATAAGATAAGATACACTTTATTGTTCCCGCGGGGAAATTTGTTGTAGGCAATAGTGCACGGGGGCTGCAACGCCATACAGAGACCATAGTACAAACAAGAGGACATGTCAGTGCAGACCCATAATAATAAATAACACTTAGCATTACAGACATTATCACACTAAAAGGAATCTATTTTGGAGATGATTGATATTATTGTTTTGCTTTAGTAGCTGTCATACATCACTGAATATGGTCCACAATGATTTTCTAGACATGATTATCACCTAAAATGTGCTCAGTGCTCTTATTTGTGTCTTTGTGCATAAGAAATCAATCTCAGTGAATCCAAAGGAACTTTGTGTTGGTAAATGACAGTTGTTCAAATGGACAGGATTTCAGTTCTGTTCAACATGTTGATGCTCATATGAACTATGTTTTCAGCTCAAAAATGAACAATTTCATCACAATTAATGCTATATTTTCATGTCACAAATGGAAAAGTTCTGTTTGAACTGAATTGAGCTGAAAAACAAATCTTCTGTTCTTTTAGATTCCCCAGTTTTTCTTCCCAGAGTCTCTCCTACATATCACATGTTTTATTTGTACAGGTTCAGTCTGGAGTATGGTGCTGATCCATCCTGCTTATGTTCCACCAATACATACATGAAGAATGGCACACAGCACTGTTTAAATCAGCTGTTTTACAATAAGAAGCATTTTTATACAGAAAGAACAATTCTATATTGTTCTTTCCTCTTTAGTCTGATGATAAACTATCCAATAAATAATTGTGATCCTAGTTTTTGCACAGGGATCATTAGTGTAAACGGTGACATGGCTGCAGAGCATCAGTATGATGGGATCCACAACAACTATGTCACATCCGTCCACTGACACATTTAGTGTTTTTGTGTCAGCTGGGATTGTTTTAGATCCACAATTCTAACATTTATGAAGAAGAGCAGAATTAGCAATAGTAAGTCTATAAGTTAATTCCTAATAAAGTGCTGGTACTGACCAGAGCATCATGGGTAATGTCATGTCCGTCCACCGGCAAAAGTTTTCACATACATGTGCTATTCCAAATCCAATATTTATGAAAATAGAGCTTCCACTGTCAAAGAATATCAGTAGTCTGTGCACAAATGGATTAGCATTATTTACACACACTTCTATGACTTTAGGACAACTGTTTTTTTTTTTTTGGACAAAAATGGACACTCATTTGACCCCCTAAGGAAATTTTAGCCGATTTGCATTTTACTGAACAGGACACATCTATTTTTTAAAAATAAATCCAAAGTGGGCAAAACAGATAGGTTACCAGAACATGTCCTTAATTACCAGGACGCACAACGACCTTAGTGTGTCTTCACTTACCTGCTTACTCCATATCCAAACTGTCAAAACTTTAGGAAACAGATACAAATATATGTGTCATCTTTGGGTCCAATTTAACACAGGTGACATTTCCCATCATGCATCTTCCCTCTCTGATATTACATGTGCTTCAGTGTTTGTGGTAAAAAGCAGAATTTAACACATGACAAACTGTAGAACATTTTACTACTATTTTCACATGCAGAGTAATATCAATCACATCTAATAAACAGACCGTCATAGAAAAGTGATAAACTGGTGCTTTTATTTTGAAGGTTTTATCAGTTATCTGACTTCTTCATTCACTATCTCTTCTGAACATGTGCAGCCAAACATTAAACCATAAACTTAATTTTATAATGAAAACAACACTAGATTTGATAATTGGATTATTTGGTTTAAAGGGATTTTCAGCTATGAGTAAATATATGTAAATGTAGGTCTTAAGGCTATAAATGTGGGGTTATTTCTGAGGCAAATACAGTTGTAATAAACTGTAAAATGAAAGTGTAAATCTTTAAAGAGTAAAATGGTTTTGGCCATTATATGATCTGTATTTTTCTCCTCAGATATGATTAGTTTTTTTCGATTAGTGTTAAAATCTAAAACTTTGTTGGTTTGCTGTGACATCAGAGCTGTTTGACACACAGAACTCTGCATCTGCACTTCTAAAACACAGCCATGCATGAACAGAATCCCATTATACATCCACATAATATACTTTGATTAAAACACTCAGACGCATGTATAAGCCATATGGACAGTGTTATAAACGACAGTCAGATCTGTTTATTGTCTGATGCACTTGTGTTAAATTGTACTGATGTGAGTGAATGTTTTTGTGTGTTTTTTTGCTGCCAAGCTAAAGCTGATTTGCATAAACAAAACAAATGAGTAAACTTTTGTCCACTGGAGGCCAGTGGAACATAAAATTATAAAATTCCCATTACTGTACTGTACTGAGTGTTTACTCTCAAACAGGATGACAACAAAAAAGTTTTATCAAAGTAGATCATGTTTACAATTTAAATGGAGTTGAACTTAATAATATTAATATCAAACACTTGTATATAGTTTCTTTTTTTTAATTTTACTTTTTTTTTTTTACATGTTTTGTCTCGTATTCATAATTTATTAGACAGACAACATCTACCGGCAAAGAATTCCTTGTATGTGTTAACTAATGTACATTTGGCAAATAAAGATGATTCTGATTCTGATTGTAAAACCATTTATTGATCAATTTTTGGAAGAGAGATCAGTTGGAGCTAATTTTGTAATCTAGGAAAGACAAAACAATGATGTAACAAGTATATTACACTATTTTTGTTGCATTTCTAGCCTCCTACATGTATTTATAAGTACACTACAAACAAAAACTTAGGGATTTTTTTTTTTGTTGTCATTTTGGCCATCTGTAAATAAAACAATGTCTGGTCACTAAAAACATGTGTTTCAATTCAGTTCACACACAAAAAAGTAAAAAGCACCGTGCAAGAATCCAGACTGAAAAAAACAGCCCTAAAATTAAAAATGTTCTTAACTTTTTGTCTGTAGTGTATGTAAAAATACCTTTTTCTCTTCATCATTTTATAAACTTAAACCAGACTCAGAGCGTCTCGCTTCCTTTCTGTTACACATTTACCTTTTTTTTTTTTTTTTTATTATTTACTGCAACATAACTCTTCATTAATTCCACATTAACCCTTTCATGCATGAATTATTAGAACCTTAGTCAATATTTTTTCTTGGACAATTTTATTCCTCTTCAGGCATGAAAAAAACAGTGCAAATGAATTTTTTTTATGAACCTATTTTTCGTGCAGTCACACAAAAGTCCACTCAGCTGGACACCATGTGTTTAATTTTTGGAGCAAAGAAACATGTATTTAAAACTCATAATCAAAAAGCGATAAACTGTGTGAAAACTATGAAATAAAAACATTTTTAATGCTGCTAATTGCTAAATCACTACTGTTTTCTTACATTTTATCAAACTCTAATATTAGTTATTACTCATTTCATGGAGATAAAATCCTCATCAGACCCAGGAATTTGACAGTTTTAGCTTTTTTACATTAAAAAATGGTCTTGATTGGAAACTGCATAATGCAACAGTTTTTTCAGATACATTTTTAAAATGATTTTTATTTATTGATTGATTTTTTAATGGAATGTCCTTTGTAATGCACCGCACATTTTTTGAGTAAAACTGTCAAGCGTTTATCCCCTACAGAGGACAAAATGCATTAACGGGTCTCAGGAAGATATGCCCAAAAAAAAAAAAAAATTGTTTCAGAAAAAAGCTTCATTTTACTTTTATTTTCATGAAGCTGCATGTAGTTTTTCACTGTAATTTGTGTAAAAAAGTTACATCTCTTCATTCCTGTTTCTGATTTATCTGTTCTTCTTCTTGTGATTTTATTACAAATGTATTAGTGTGAGTGGTGCTCGCCTGAGGTCTTTTAGTGAAAAAACACAGGACATTATTATATTTTAGTTACCCTTTCATGCATGAATTATTAGAACCTTAGTCAATATTTTTTCTCGGGTAATTTTATTCCTCTTTAGGCATGAAAAAAACAATGCAAATGATTTTTATTTTATTTATTTATTTTTTTTTATGAACCTATTTTTCGTGCAGTCACACAAAAGTCCACTCAGCTGGACACCATGTGTTTAATTTTTGAAGCAAAGAAACATGTATTTAAAACTCATCATCAGAAAGTGATAAACTGTGTGAAAACTATGAAATAAAAACATTTTTAATGCAGCTAATCTGATGTTTTCTCACATTTTAACAAACTCTAATACTAGTTATTACTCACTTCATGGAGATAATATGCAAAAAAAAAAAAAAAAAAAAAAACTTTTGGTTTAAGAAAACTGTTAATTACAGTTTAATAACAATTAGCAACTGATTTCCACTCAAACATGTTAGTGCAGATCAGGTTTATCATGAGCAGCAAAGTCACAGTAATTGTATGAACTGCAGTGTATTATTATGGGATGGTGCATAAGTGTCTACTGTGTTGGATGATATGGAACTAAAACCAAACCCATGAATATACAAGAGAACAGCTGGAGAAGGACTGACCACTGTGCATGAAAGGGTTAAATGCAGATAATAAGTTTCTTTTTTTTTTTTTTTTTTTTAATCTGTCTATAAACATGCTGATTGTTGTAGATTCCTGTCCTCCGTGCACATCCATCCTTCCTTCCTTCCCAAACCTTCACTGACCCTTTGTAAAATGGCTGAAGCCTTCTTACCTGTGTCATTCTCAGTGTTCCTGCCGTCTTTCCTCACATTCTCAGCCCAGGACAGAGAGAAGGAGAGCAGGAGGAAGCACAACAAGTGTTTTCCCCTCATGTTCTTTGAATGAGGATCTGCAGAAGACAGGGGCGAAAGGCTCACATCCACCAAAAAAAACACACACACATCCGACATTCACCACTGTCACTCACTTCTTCTTATTATTATTCTTATTATCTAATGTATTATTATTAATGTCCTGTCTTCTGTTGATGCCTTCTTTCGTGTCTCCTTCTGTCCGTTCCGACGTAACACTGTCTCCAAAACTCACGCGACCCCACGACAAAGACCGAAACGCGCCGCCCCCACGTGACGGACAGCCTCACTACAGGACACGATGATGATGATGATGTACGGCGGTTACCATGGCAACAGGCCGACCAGACACGAAAGCAGTAAAGATGAACTATGTTTTTAATAACATAGACGGACCGGTTCTTTTTACTTTTCAGAAACAGAAACAACTTAAAATCTGATGAACATGAGCACACATTAAATTAGTCGCAGTAATTAGAGAAAGAGGGGGAAAAAATGAAATAAATATTTTGAACGCATCATTGGAGTTATCTAAACTAAACTTTAACCACTGACTACACTGGTTTTACAGCTGGAAGCGTCACTGCTGTTTCTATGGTTACCTGACTGCATCTGTTCTAAAATGAGCAAACAGGCTACAGGAATTATTTTATTTATTTATTTTTACGGTTTTGCCATATCTTTATTCTGTATCTATCTTTATTCTATTGCTTTTATTTGGTAGTGGTTTATTGTTCTTATTTATAAGTTTTATTTAATTTTTTTCATTTTGTTGTTTTTACTTGTATGGCTTTTTAATCCTGTATTTTATTCTTTTTATTTGGGTTTTATTTATTCTTCTGTATAGCACTTTTTTCTTTTTTTGTACAGTTTCTATGTCTTTAAATCTATTCTGTATTTTATTCTTCTTTTTTGGTTTTAATTATTCTTTTGTACAGCACTTTGGTCAACTGCAGTGTTTTTAACCCTTTCATGCACAGTGGTCACTCCAGTGGTCAGTTCTTCTCCAGCTGTTCTCTTGTATATTCATGGGTTTGGTTGTTTTAGTTCCAGATCAGCCAACACAGTGGACACTAATGCATCATCACAAACACTGTAATTCGTACATTCACTTTGCTGTTCTTAGCAAACCTGTTCTGCAGTAACATGTTTTAGTGTAAATCAATTGCTAAATGTTATTAGACTGTAACTAACAGTTTTCTGGAAAAAAAAGTTGTGTTTTTTTTCTGCATATCCTCCTGAGACCCAGTAATGCATTTTGTCCTCTGTAGGGGACAAAAGTTTCACAGTTTTACTTTTAAAATGTTGCGCATTACAAAGGACATTCCATTAAAAAAATCAATCAATAAATAAAAATAATTTTAAAAAATGTGTCTGAAAAAACTGTTGCATTATGCAGTTTCCAATCAAGACAGATTTTTAATGTAAAAAAGCTAAAACTGTCCATTTCCTGGGTCTCAGGAGGATTTTATCTCCATGAAATGAAGAATAACTAATATTAGAATATGATCAAATGTGAGAAAACAGTAGCAATTTAGCAATTAGTGGCATTAAAAATGTTTTTATTTCATAGTTTTCACACAGTTTATCACTTTCTGATGATAATTTTTTTAAATAAATGTTTCTTTGTTTCAAAACTTAAATGCATGGTGTCCAGCTGAGTGGACATTTTTGTAACTCCACGAAAAATAGGTTAAAAAAAAAAAATCCATTGTTTTTTTCATGCCTAAAGAGGAATAAAAACACTCAAGAAAAAAAATATTGACTAAGCTTCTCATCATTCATGCATGAAAAGGTTAAAGTGCTTTACAAATAAAGTTGGATTGGATTGGACTGGATATCCTCCTGAGACCCAGGAAAGTGAAAGTTTTAGCTTTTTTACATTAAACAGTTGTCTTGATTGGACACTGCATAATACAACAGTTTTTTCATACTCATTTAAAATGTATTTATTTATTTATTTATTTATTTATTTATTTATTAATTAATGGAATATCCTTTGGAATGGACAGCATTTTTTTGGGAAAATTGTCAAACTTCTGTCCCCTACAAAGGACAAAAATGCATTGCTTGGTCCGTAGGATCTAGTGTTTAATAACTTCTGAACCACTAATACCATCAATACACTGAATTAATTCAGGTAAAATGCAGTTTCTCACTTTTTCAATAGCATCAGATGTGTCTTTTTTTGGATGTTCAGTGGCTCCATAGTGTACATGGAAAATGGAATCATCATCTTCTGCAACACTGATTCACCATTAATATACAAAAAAAACCAATCACAAGACTAAAAAAAGAGATGATCATTTAAATAAATGGCATGTATGTATCATCAGATATGACCCACTGATTCACCAATAAAACCCATGTAGTTCGACAAACAACAGTGGTTGCAGACACTTGTTTTTATGTGCAGTTAATTTTATATTTTGTTGAAACAGTCACTTTTGCTTCAGTTTTCTTTGTTCTCATGTAAATTTTCTCTGGGCTTTTATGAACATCTATAAATTAAATATTAGATATTTTTATGGAACAATGAAAAGCATAGAATAATAAATAGTGATACATCCCTTAGGAAAGGTTAAGTGCAGAAAAAAACACAAAAATAGAACTAAGTCTTCAAAGGTTAGAATCAAGAAAAGAAGCAACAATAAATCTAATGAACATACATTCAGATTAAAAGTAGTAATACGAGAAAGAGGTGGAAAAAATAAAATAAACATCATCTACACATCATTTTAGTTATCTAAACTAAACTTATCTAACCGTAGGTATAGGCCCACTGGTTTTACAGCTGGAAGCATCACTGCTGTTTCTATGGTTACCTGACTCTGCATCTGCTGTAACTCCAGGTGAATGCTCAAACAAAAAGCATCCAAATCTTCACTTTTAACCTTTAACAACATGTGTAGTTTGACAAATGATAGTGGTTGTGGGCACTTTTTACATTCATGCATTTTTTGGAAAAACTCACTGTTTCTTCAGTTTTCTCTGTTCTGATATAATGACGTCTGAGTTGACTTTTACGAGCATCTACAGGGTCATGAAATGAAACATGAATGAACAGTTTAATAGTGAATAATGCAGAGGAAAAAATAGTGATAATGGACTTGAAAATTAGATGGAGAAAAAAATCATGTAAACTCACCACAAAAAATCCTTTAAGGTCTTCAAGGGTTAAATATAGGATTCATAAAAGTGTAGTTTGTCATACAGATACATTCCCAGGGTGACATTTTATGTCTGACAGCTAACAGCTAAAGAACATGTATACAGAAGTTTTAGAATTTGACAGTTTGAGTCCAAATAGTCCTAATTTTCATCATTGTTAGAGTTTTATTTTGACTTATTTATCAAATTTAGGTTTAAATTTGAGTTTTTCTTTAATTTTGAAGATGATAAAGTTTATTTTGAACACAAGAAAGAACAAAATCATTAAAGTAAATGCAAGGAAAAGAACACGGTTTTAATCTTAGGTTGAATTTTATTTATATTAATTTACTAATTTGAGTTCAGTTTTAATCTTAGTTTGTGGTATATTTGGACTGATTTAGATTGTAGACTATGATAATATTACAATTAACACTGTACTATTAAGGTACAAGCATATGTGGTTAGAATTTCAGTTGTGTATTCCATTAAGTTCATGTGTTTAGATTTTGTCTGATAGTATTTAAAGCAATTTTAGCCTAATTTTTTCAGCTGAACTCTGGTGCTGCTAAAATATCTGGAATAAAGTAAAGAATGAGTGAAAAAACAGAACTCCAGCCTGTTTGTTATTAAAGCTTTACTGCTTTAATTAGTCCTTGTTTTAGGATTATATCCTTTCCTTTATGGGTCAGTGTTCAGTAGGTGGGTGTTTTGATGTTTGATCGACTATCTCGAACATAAGCTGCTTCGAGCCAGTTCAGGTTTGCATTTGTGCCCCTCTGTGATAATAAAACCTGGGGTTAAACCAGACGATACATCGCTAAATCCTAAATCCTAAATCCTACATCCTACATCCTGAATCCAGTATCCTCATGACGCCCTGGTGTTTATTTACAGATGAATAGATAACTATTACACACACTGGACCAGCTGAACAAATGAATATAGAAGCAAAGAGCTGTTTGTTTGACAACCCATTACACTGCTGCACAATGATGTTATTTATCAGAGTAACATCCATAATTTTCTTTTTTTTTGTTTTGGTTTTTAGCTTACTGGCCAACAGGCCGCAAGCTACTGTCGTCATGCAGCGTCTGTCATCTGTCTTCCATTACAAAACTTTCAATCGTCTTCTTCTCCGAAACTACAATTCCGTTTGACTTCAAACTTGGTATACAGCTTCTGTATGATGATGTCAACAAAAGTTAGTGAAGTTATTTGGATCTGGATCTGATTCTGGATTTGGTGCGACTTTGAAAAATTTCCCCATTATCAGAGATAGGAAGTGGATGGATGCAATAACTCAGTAAATATAAATGATATCCAGTGTAAATTTCTCCAGTCCAGCCCTGATGGGGAGATGACCCAAACATAATGTCCACATGCTGATCAGGATCTTCTTCTGGATCTGGAACTGACGCAAAATTTCACATGGGCTCTTATGGGGAAAAAATTTCAATCATCTTTTTCTCCCAAACTCCAGTTCTGATTGACTTCAAACTTGGTATACAGCTTCTGTATGATGATGTCAACACAAGGGACTGAAATTATTTCCATTCAGATCTGATTCTGGATTTGGTGCGACTTAGAAAAATTTTCCCATTATAAGAGATAGGAAGTGGATTGAGCCAATAAATCAGTATCAATGATATCAAGTTGGAATTTGAATTTTTGACAGATCTGATTGGAATATGACCAAAACATGGGCTATTTCTGTAATAGAATAAATACACAGAACTGGGTGAGAATAAATGGCATCTGGATACATTTCCCAAAGCTTTGAATTTGGCCGGTAAGATACAGGGCCATTGGTCCGATTTTTTTTTGTAGTCTGGCTGCTTTTTGGTGCTGAAGAAATTTGCTTTGCCAAAGGAAACTTCAAAAAGTATATGAAGCTCCCTGTGACATTCTACTGTCTGTATTTGAGTTTGGTTGAACCACATTTCAATGCCAGACCTGACATGGAGGTGTGTGTGTGTGTGTGTGTGTGTGTGTGTGTGTGTGTGTGTGTTTAGGTGTGTGTGGGTGTGTGTGTGTGTGGGCATGAGGAAGAAGAAAGTGGTGAAGATCCTCACAAGAAAATATCAGTAATACAAATATTAACAACCATGGTGATAATTCTAATGGTAACAATAACTACAACCAGAACTGAGTAAAACTGGGCAGAAGAGAAAGCAAAAACAAACTGACAGACAAAATTACAATAAAATAAATAAGACCTATTAAAAGAGGAATATAAGAAAAGAAAGCATGAACAGAATATCATAAACAAAGCACCCAAATAAGACCAGCAACAAATCTACATCCTTTATTTTCAGTATAGAGATTTTATCATCATGTAAATTTAGAATTGTTTAACCCATAAAGACCCAAACAGCCACTGGTGACTAAAATCATCTACTGATCTATAATATTTAATAACTTCTGAAAGACTAAATATGTTAATACATGTAAATAATTGGTGTAAAATACAGTTCTTCATCTTTTCATGGTCATCAGATATGACCCATTTGGACGTTCAGAGGTTCCGTAGTGAACGTGGAAACACCTTCATCTTCTACACATTGATTCACCAGTAACGAAAAAAAATTCCTTTTTCCTCAGTTTTCTCTGTTTTTGAAATAATAAGCCTCAACTTTAATCTGATCTTTTATGAACATCGACAAGATCAGTAAATTAAATGTTGGAAAATGCATGATTTTCACTGAAAAACAAACAAACTGTAAAATACAGAAGACAATATCAGAATTAATGGAGATAAATCACTTAAAAAAGGTTAGAGAGAAAAATGTATTTGGGAGCTGCCACAGAAGTAGCGCTGGGTGTTCATGGGTTAAACAGGCCTTTACATGATGAGGACATATGAAGCTCAGTTTTCACATGTCTGTCAAAAAGCTTCATTTTACTCTTATTTTCATGAAGTTGCATGTAGTTTTTCACTGTAATTTGTGTAAAAAAGTTACATCTCTTCATTTCTGTTTCTGATTTATCTGTTCTTCTTCTTGTGATTTTATTACAAATGTATTAGTGTGAGTGGTGCTCGCCTGAGGTCTTTTAGTGAAAAAACACAAGACATTAATTATTATATTTTAGTTAACCCTTTCATGCATGAATTATCAGAACCTTCGTCAAAAATTTTTCTTGAGTGATTTTATTCCTCTTTAAGCATCTGAAAGAAAAAAAAAACAATGCAATTGAGGTTTTTTTTTAATGAACATATTTTTCATGGAGTTCCAAAAATGTTCACTCAGCATGATTGACAAACAACATGTTTGAGTGGAAATCAATTGCTAATTATTATTAGATTGTAATTAACAGTTTTCTTAATCAAAAAGGTTTGTTTTTTGCATATTATCTCCATGAAGTAATAACTAGTATTAGAGTATGATAAAATGTGAGAAAACATCAGATTAGCTGCATTAAAAATGTTTTTATTTTATAGTTTTCACACAGTATATCACTTTCTGTTATTGCGTTTTAAATACATGTTTCTTTGCTTCAAAAATTAAACCCACGGTGTCCAGCTGAGTGGACATTTTTGTAACTCCATGAAAAATAGGGTCATAAAAACTTGCAAAATTGCATTGTTTTTTATGCCTAAAGAGAAATAATAACACTCAGGAAAAATATCTTGACTAAGGTTCTCACAATTCATGTATGAAAGGGTTAATTAAAAAAAACAAAAAACAAACAACAACTGTTAATTACAGTCTAATAACAATTAGCAATTGATTTCCACTCAAACATGTTAGTGCAGATCAGGTTTACCAAGAACAGCAAAGTGACAGTAATAGTATGAATGTCAGTGTATTATTATGGGATGGTGCATAAGTGTCCACTGTGTTGGCTGATATGGAACTAAAAGAACCAAACCCATGAATATACAAGAGAACAGCTGGAGAAGAACTGTCCACTGGAGTGACCACTGGAGTGACCACTGTGCATGAAAGGGTTAATTTGGACAGACTGCAGTCAAGTATATTGTGTTACAGAAGAATAATGAACAAGGACAAACTCTACATGTAATGCACAGTAATGTAGTCCCTCTCTTGACTGTATAAATAAATCTATAATATTCATGTAAATATAGGCCCATACATGTATAAATTGTTGGATGTCCAGCTGTTGGCCTGAGTCGATGCTGATGCCTTTTTCTTCTGCAGCAGCTTTCCACGATCAAGTAAGCTTTTTTTTTTTTTCTTTTTTTTTTTTTTTTTTTTTAGATTATCTCTTGGTTTGATCTCTGCATGGTTCTCTGTGGAATCAAGAAAAAAAAGGAAGCTGAACAGAAGACAGACAGGCTCCCCCTCTCCATTTGGAAGATCTGGACTTTGTAGATGATTCTAAACCGGATCATGTGACCAACAGACCGAGAGGCAAAGCCATTACACAAAGCAGACTCATTGGAAACGTTGTCGCCCCAGAAAACTCTGTTTGTACAACAAGAGTAGAGGGAGATGAATGGACTGAAGTCCAAAGAGATATGATAAGAAAATGCATTTAGGTCCCACATTCTTAATCTTAATCCCAACCACCATGTCTAATTTCAACATCTGAATTACAGAGAGTAAAAATATATCAGGGGTCAGCTAGTGTGTTGAAGCTTTTCCATGTAAGTGTTCAGGTTCATGGATGGATGGAAGGATTTGTCATTATAAAAAATGTTGTAGGTCGACAAGGAGTCTTTGATGTCTTGGCAATTTGAAGAATTACCTTCAAATTTCTCTGTCTATAGCAGGAGCTGTACAGTCTGCAGCGGATCTGAACATAATGCCTCCCTGAGGTGTAATGCATTAGTGTGTTGTTTCAAAGTTCTCTTTCAGTCTCTATAACTCACATCATCCTGACACTTTTGGCTTTTATCTCAGGGAAAAATGAGGTACTTGTAAAGGATCCCCACTGACAGAGTCCGTTTCATTATGGTCAGTTTATCTTGCTCTCAGAATGCTGTTTCTGCTGGAACACACGCCAGCAGCGGTCATTCCAGCTGAAGACAATAAGTGAAGGATGAAAATACAAATCAGCTCGGCGGTGCTTCATCATATTGACGTGACGCCTTTCTCCAGCC
The DNA here is from genome assembly GCF_902148855.1 of Sphaeramia orbicularis. Classification (NCBI taxonomy): domain Eukaryota; kingdom Metazoa; phylum Chordata; class Actinopteri; order Kurtiformes; family Apogonidae; genus Sphaeramia; species Sphaeramia orbicularis. The sequence continues at coordinate 34,789,387 of NC_043973.1, forward strand.
TTGTGGTAATGACTACTGGCAGCTACCTCTGTTTCTGAGACACACATCCCATGGGTGACAACTGCAATCCCCCCACCCACCTCCATCGCAGACCCACATGTAAACCACATTACAACACAAACTCTGGATCACTCCTAAATTATATCAATATCTGTCCCAGCAGATCACTCATACTTCAAGTTAACTCCTTCATGCATGAATTATGAGAACCTTAATACCATACCATACCATACCATACCATACCATACCAACTTTATTTATAATGCACTTTAAGAACTTTACAGCTGGCCAAAGTGCCGTACACCAAACATAAAAGTAAGTAAGTAAGTAAATTTTATTTATAGAGCACTTTTCACAGACAGAGTCAAAAAGTGCTTTATCAATTCAAATCAGAGTCAAATCAAGTTTACAGAGACCCAACAGAGTCCTTCAGGAGCAAACACTTGTGATTGGTGACAGTGGCGAGGAAAAACTTCCCTTTAACGGGCAGAAACCTCGAGCAGACCCAGACTCCTGAAGGATGGCCATCTGCCTTGACCAGTTGGGGTTAAAGAGAGAGAGTAAAGGAGGAGAAAAGAGAGAGCAATAGAGATACAGAGAGACTGGGGGAGAGGGGGGGGGGCACATGGAGTACTTTATGATGAATACATAGAGTGTAGTTAGTCTGTGGTGGCCCTGGGTCAGGTGGGAGACTAAAAAGCCTTTTTGAACAGGAGGGTTTTGAGGTGTTCTTTAAAGCTCTCAACAGAGTCCATGGACCGTAGGTGTAGAGGCAGGTCATTCCATAGTCGTGGTGCCACAGCTTTAAAGGACCTGTCACCGCGTGTGCTAAAACAGGTGCGTGGAACCATCAGCAGGTGCTGTCCTGAAGACCTCAACCTACGAGTCGAGCTGTAGGGCTGGATCAGGGAAACAATGTATGCAGGGGCCTGGCCATGTAGGGCCCAGAAAGTTAGCACAAGAATTTTGAAATGAAGACGATATAGAACAGGGAGCCAGTGGAGAGATTTAAGGATGGGAGTGATGTGGGTTCTCCTGTTTGTCCGGGTCAAAAGCCTGGCAGCAGAGTTCTGGACAAACTGTAGACGGGCCAGCTCCTTCTTGTTTAAGCATGTAAACAGGCTGTTGCAGTAGTCTAAGCCAGAAGACACAAAAGCGTGAAAAAAGACAAGGGATTAAATAAGCAAATAAAACTAGTGATAACACAGGGTGTAAAGCGGGCTAAGAACAACAAAATACAACCATCATAAAAACAAAGACAAATTAAAATCAGATAAAAACAGCATTAAAAAAAAAAAAAAAAAAATCTAGATTTTTTTCTCCTGAGTGTTTTTGTTCCTCTTTAGGCATGAAAAATACTATGCGATTGAATTTTTTGATGAACCTATTTTTCATGAAGTCCACTCAGCTGGACACCATGTTTAATTTTTGAAGCAAAGAAACAAATATTTGAAACCCATCATCAGAAAGTGATAGACTGTGTGAAAACTGTGAAATAAAAACATTTCTGATGCAGCTAATCTGATGTTTTCTCATATTTTAATATACTCTAATATTAGTTATTACTCACTTCATGGAAATAATATGCAAAAAAAAAAACAACCCAAAAACTTTTTGTTTAAGAAAACTATTAATTATAACAATTAGCAGTTGATTTTAAAAACACGTTAGTGCAGATCAGGTTTATCCTGAACAACAAAGTTACAGTAATGGTCTGAATGTCAGTGTATTATTATGGGATGGTGCATAAGTGTCCACTGTGTTGGCGGATATGGAACTGAAACAACAAAACCCATGAATATACAATCATGGAAAAAATTATTAGACCACCCATGTTTTCTTCAATTTCTTGTTCATTTTAATGCCTAGTCCAACTACAGGTACATGTATTTGGGCAAATATAATGATACCAACAAAAATAGCTCATAGTAGTTTAATTTCACAGCTGATATCTATCCATTTAACATGTTTTCTTGATAAAAACCCAAATCCCTTCAGTTCTTCCATCAGTATCTGTGTCATTGTACTGACAAAAACAGTGCTTTTATTCATTCCATGTTTTCTTTTCTGTCTGTTTCAGTCACATGACACACACAGGAGTGAGGACTGGATTGCAGAACCATTGTTTTTGAAGACTTTTAATGGTTTAATAATTTTTTTAATGAATATACAAGAGAACAGCTGGAGAATAGCTGTCCACTGTAGTGACCACTGTGCATGAAAGGGTTAAGTAAAGGTACAGACAGTTGTGTAAAAATACAATCAGGTAGATGCAGAAGTACTGATTCAGGTTTGGTACTGGAGTTAAAATTAAAAGGCATGTTTAAAGTATTGTAATGGAAAACTGAATGAAATGCAGTTAAAAACCCAAACGGCCACCGGAGACACAAACCATCTACTGATCTAAACTGTTTAATACCTGTGGAACCACTAATCCTGTCAATACATGGAAATAACTGGTGTATCATCTTTTCATGGTCATCAGATATGACCTATTTGGATGTTCAGAGGCTCCGTAGTTACCGTGGAAACACCGTCATCTTCCACAGCATTGATTCCTCAGTAAAACCCATGGAGATCAATAAATGACAGTGGATGGACACACTTGGTTTTACATTCGGTTAGCAATATCTTTGCTGAAAAAGTCATTTTTTCTTAATTTTTCTGTTTTGATATAATTAACTTTGAATTTACTGTGGAGTTTTCATGAACATTTATATGATACATGAATTGAATTTAGGGAAATATATGATTTACACCAAAAAATGCAAAATACAGAGGATAATATTATAATAAAATTGGTGATAAATCGGTTAAGAAAGGTAGAAATAGAGAAAAATTCCTTTTGCGAACTGCCACAAAAGTAGCACTGGGTCTTTATGGGTTCAAGGCCCAGCTAAATTGAAGAAACCCTACGTAATTTTGTAAAAAAAAAAAAAAAAAAAAAAAAGGAAGGAAGTAAAACCCATAAAGGAAGATAGATATACTTGTATTTTTTTTTTTTTTTTTTTTTTGACAAATGCTGACATATGGAACCTTAACATATCAGTAGGTTGTGCTGTTTTCTGGATTTCCCCCAAAAAAACTATGAAAATGTAATCCATGTGTGGACTGATGAAGAGACTGAAATATACTTTCATCACCTCTATCTACAATTTTAAAATGAAAACAGCAAAAGAATGTCAAAATCTAGCACAACCTCTAGCTGTGGTATTCTGTTCATAGCAGCCATAGCTCAACCTGAAGGACATATTGTATTTGTTCCTGTTATTGTAAATGTACTAAACACTATTAGCAGTTTTCTTTCTTTTTCCCTCCTTTGCAACATGTCAAAAGTTCAGTTCAGTTTATTTCAAATATGCAACAAAACAAAAGTAATCTTACTTAGTCCTTAGAAATAAAAACAGATTGCAAGAAAACATGAAAAAACTTATACATATATATGAAAACAAAGTATGACTTCATTCATATTTTATTCTCAATTTTTTATTATAAAGATGTTATGGCACTGCAAGCAAGTTCCACAGCAATATTAACGTGAAAGCAAAGAGGTTTGAAAATACTGGATATAAATATACAGTTAATGGGTTGATTTAAGGATATTAACAGAAACCCAGCTGCAGTTTCAGACGACCCCTGAACTCTGGACTGTGTGTGAAGTGATGGATGAGGGGTTTCTCTTCTTGATGTGTCTGTCTATTACCTGAGCAGGACCAGTATATGTCCTGGTGAGTTGGCTTGAACAGCAAACTATAAAAGCTCAGCAGGTACTTTAACAGAAGCAGCTCAATGATGAACAACGCTGAACTGTCTTTATTCATATTTCTACGACACACAGTGCACATAATGTTCATACGGTAAACTGAGCTCAATATGAAATAGTGACATTGCACTTTATTTACTTATTTATCCTACGTCTTTGCTCTCTTTATTATTATTGTGACTTCTAATATTCAAATTTTATGTTCTTATCCTGGTTTTTATCCCAGACTGTTTTTATCTTCTTGAGGTTTTTATTGTGTTTTATTGCATCTTGTTTCTATTTATTTGATCTTATTTATTTATTTTATCCTTTTCCTTATCCATGCTGTTATTACTGATGAATGGTGGAACACTGAGCACTTTATGTCCGGACACTCGATCAAGTACCTGCCGAACAGGTTCAGTGTGTGTTTTGTTGTAATGCCAAATGCAATCCCTCTGTCTGCAAAACAAATTTACCCACAGGCATAAATAAAGTAACCTTGAACCTTGAAACTTAAAGAAATAAAGACATAATATTTTTTTATACAGTGCTGTAGCTGGAAACCCACCTGATGAACATCCGTCTTAACCTAAAGCAGTAACAGGGGATCAGCGGCATTTATCCACTGCACAAGGGGGCAGGATTATCCCAGGAAATCTATCAAAAAGCCACATTTTTCTGTTATGATAAATGGAATCATATTAACATCATTAAAGTACATTTACTTTTGCTGCTAAAGCTGAAAACAATGAAGGTAAGCAAATGACTGTTACAAAAGTCTTATTTTTGTCTTCATCTGGCTGTGAATTTAGGATAAGAGGACAACTTGAGATGCAAATTTTGCAAAGAAAGCATGAGGCTAGTAGTTTTAGACACAAACCTTTAAAGTCCCAGTAGGGTGGTCCGACAGTCCTGGTAAAATATACAGTTTCAGATCACCTCAGTTAGAACCCTGCATTAGGTTTTGGCATTCAGAAGATGATTTAGGAAAAAATTTGGAAGAAAAAGGAGATGTTTTAGAGGTTGCACAAGTTGCTGGAAGTTTCCTGGAAATGGACTAATTGTTCATTTTCAGCATAGACGAGCTGAGCTGTAAGAGAAGCAGCAGTACGATGTCGTTTTCATTTTAAATTCTGGTGCTGACTTTCCAGGCTCTACATGGCCAGGCCCTGCACGCACTACTGCCCTGATCCAGCCCTGCAGCTGGGCTCCTAGCCTGAGATCTGAAGAACAGAACCTGCTGATGGTTCCACACACCTACTGATGGTTCCTCACACCTGCTGATGGTTCCACACCTGCTGATGGTTCCACCTGCTGATGGTTTCACACACCTGCTGACAGTTCCACCTGCTGATGGTTCCACACACCTGCTGACGGTTCCACCTGCTGATGGTTCCACCTGCTGATGGTTCCACACACCTGCTGATGGTTCCACGCACCTGCTGATGGTTCCACGCACCTGCTGATGGTTCCATCTGCTGATGGTTCCACCTGCTGATGGTTCCACACACCTGCTGATGGTTCCACACCTGCTGATGGTTCCACCTGTTGATGGTTCCACACACCTGTTTGAGCACACGGGCTGACATGTCCTTTAAAGCTGTAGCAGGTCGTCTGTGGAATGAGTTGCCTCTACACTTACGGTCCATGGACTCTGTAGAGCAGGGGTCTCAAACTCAGATTCTCGAGGGCCGGTATCCTGCATGTTTTAGATGTTTCCCTCTTCCAGCACACCTGACGGTCGTTATCAGGCTTCTGCAGAGCTTGATGGTAGGCTTATCATTTGAATCAGGTGTGTTGGAAGAGGGATACATCTAAAACATGCAGGATAGTGGCCCTCGAGGACCGGAGTTTGAGACCCCTACTGTAGAGAGTTTGAAAAAACACCTCCAAACCCTCCTGTTCAAACAAGCTTTGGAATTTCCCACCTGACTCAGATCCACCACAAATTAATTACACTTTATGTATTCATCATATTTTAAACTGTTTAATGGTACTTTATTGTGTTTTATGCGTATTCTTATTGTATTTTATTTGTACTGTTTAATTTGTTTTTCTCAGTGTAAAGTTACTACTTTACAGTGTTACATGTACTCCATGTGTCTCCCCCTACCTCCCCCCTCTCCCCCAGTCTCTCTCTCTCTTTTCTCCTCCTTTACTCTCTCTCTTTAACCCTCTCTCTCCTCCTGTCACTCATCCATCCTCCTCAGTCTGGTTCTGCTCCAGGTTTAAACCTGTTAAAGGTACTTTTTCCTTCCACTGTCACCAGTCACAAGTGTTGGCTCCTGGAGGATTCTGTTGGGTTTCTGTAAATTTGATTTGAGTTTGATTTGATAAAGCACTTTGTGACTCTGTCCATGAAAAGTGCTCTATAAATAAAATGTACTTACTTACTATCAAGGTTGGAGTGCTTCATCTAGAATATATGGCTGAAGTAAAGCATAGACCAGGTTCATTTAATTTAATGCTTAGTTTGGACTGTTAACAGTTAAATCCATATGGCCAGCAGCAGCAGCAGTCCAGCACAAGCCTTTCAAGACAAGACTTTCAGAAGCAGGAGAAAACTGCATTCCACAAAAGTTGTCAATGATGTTGCTGACAGAGGGGTGGAGCTTATTCCAGACTTCAACTGTAGCTGAACAACAAATGCAGATCACAAACAGTACTGGCAACAAGTTGTCAAAGAACACAGGAACATTTTTGTAATTTCAATAAACCAACAGTGGTTGCTGGACTTTCTAAAGAATATTTTTATGTGAGTGTCAGTTTGATTTTGAGAATAAAATTACAAATTATTCTAATCTGCCTTATTCATTTGGCTAGTTCTGTTAGAGTATATAGAGCCATCTGCACCTGTCTGTGCAACCTCTAAATATTAATTAATTTGCATAAAATTTGGACCAAAGTAATTTGGCCAGATATGGAACCAAAGGCAGGGTTCGAATCCAGAGAATTTGAAAAAACATTTTTTGGACCACCCTAATGTCCCATTGATCCATGTTACATTCTAATAGTTTGTTTTGCAGACATAGTTGTTAGCAGCAGCAGCGGCACACATCCAACACATGCACTGAGAAGTTCACTGGATAATCTAAAATGCCCATTGGTGTGAATGTAGGTGTGACTGGCTGTTCGTCTCTAAATGTCCAGGTCATTATCGAAAATGAGAATCATTTCTTATCTAACTTACCTGGTTAAATAAAGGTAAAATAAATGAATACAATAAACATGCAACATTGCATTTGCAACATGGTCGTCTGAAACTGTTAACATTTTGCCAAAATAGGACCACAGTTTTTGTTTGTTTGTTTGTTTGTATCAATGTCCAAATCTATGACTAGATTTTAACATCTTTCATCTGGGACAGCCCAAAACCACACAGTGTATACCTTGTTAAAAGGGGTTATATGTACAGCTAATTATCACAACTAACAGCAACAAAGACAAACAGAATGTACCTCTAGATTTATAGACACAAAACATTATGTCTCCAGACTGTGGCACTGAGTCAAAGGTGAATAACACATATACGTCTATAATGTGGTATCATCAAGTTTTCATCTATGGTATCATCAAACAGACAGAAAAATGTAAATAAGAAAAAAAAAAAAAAAGAAAAAAAAACAAAAAACATTTTAATATCGCCATGTCCTATAATCTTTGTGTGCAGATAAAATAGTCAAAATGAGACAATGCAAACTTCTGACAGTCTTATGACACTTTTAAGTCTTTTTTTTTTCTTAAATTACTTTCCTCTGCTGCTTCATCCATAATATATGTTAAAATTAGGAAAATAGTATTGTTTGACTCTTGTATCAAGTTAGTGATAAAGGTGTAAAAGCACTGAGGGGTAGGATTAAATAAGTTTATACTTCTTCCTACTCCTTTTCGACCATGCAAAATTCAGACTTCTATGTGCTTGGAGATAGATTCTGTCCATTTGAATGTTGTTTTTTTTGTTTTTATTTTGTTTTGTTTGTTTTTTTTGTGCATGTTCTAAATAAATAAATAAATAAACAAATAAATAAATAATACTACATTACCTCTATACCATGTTTTTACTCCTGTTGCTTCTCTGATTACTGACCCTTTAGACCTGGGCTGTCAAACTCATTTTAGTTCAGGTTCCACATTCAGCCCAATTCAATCTCAAGCGGGCCAAACCATTAAAATAATAGCATAAAAACCTATAAATAATGACAACTCCAAGTTTTTCTCTTCATTTTAGTGCAATCAAAACATTAAATTATGAAAATATTTACATTTACAAACTCTTCACCAAAAAGATGTGAATAACCAGAAAAAAAATCTAATTTCTTAAGAAAAACAAGTTAAATTTGAACGATATTCTGCCTCTACTTATGACTTGTACATGTGCGTTTACACACAATGTTACACAAACATAATATTGTTGAAATTTTGAAGTTTGGAGTGTGGAACTAAAATAAGAATGTCTACAATATTATCTGTCAACTTATGAACACAACTTACAAATCGGATCTAGAAATCCACAAAACATGTAGTAACCGACAGAATATTGTTCAAATTGTGCTTCATTTTCAGGTTGGTCACATTTCATTGTCAGGGTTATTATGTTATTATGGGACTTTCGATCACACTGGGCTCAAACCAGTTCAACACCACAGACTGGTCAGATCTTCAGTGTCATTTTTGCATTCCATAAAATCCTGCCGCGGGCCGGATTTGAACCTTTGGAGGGCCGCTTTTGGCCCACGGGCCGCATGTTTGGCACCTGTGCTTTAGACAGTTTCAAAACAACATTGCATAATTTTGACTCTTTGAACTCAGCCCATCTGTAAAACATTCAGTTTGTTTTTTTCGTTCTCTGTGTTTTTGGTTTTGTCTTAACTGTGAATATCCCTCTTGGGCTTTTAAATCATAGGTTACAAATGTGTTGTCAGTTTCATATATTTTATGTTCTTAACAGATGATTTTCTGTTCATTTCTGATGAACAGTCACTGATGTGAATAGAGTTAAAATGTATGTTTCCTCTTATGTAATTATGTATGGAGTTCATGAGTTGTTCTCGTTTTCAATGACTACTTAATAAAATGTGACAGAATAATATCCATCATTATTATACGATCTACTTTTCTGTTTAGTTTTCACAGTTTTCTCTGCTAATGTGTTTCCCACAGACAGCAAATATTAGATTTTTATTCTGCCTGTAGTTTCTCATTTTGTCTATGATGTAAATGCAAAACAGCAAAATAAATTATCTATGACAGGGGTATGTCTGCTTTAATGGGGCAGAATTTAGAAAAGCTGTCCATTATTCAGTCATTATTTTGTTTATTCTGTTACTTTAAGGTTGAATATTTAACTTTTCAACATTAAAATGCCAAATATTTTGTTGACTTTTATCCCATTGTAAAGAGGAGTTGATAATATTATTTATTTTGTTGTTGTTGTTGTTGTTTTTTAATTGTGTCTGTGTGGTTCCTTATGTCTAAGTACATGCTTATGTTTAAGTAAAAGTATAATTCAAAATAATAATAATTTTTTAAAAAATTAAAAAGGACTTTTATCTCGAAATCACAGCAGCCACTTAAAGTAATGAAAACTATCTGAAATGTCCACAGACCACCAAAAAGTCCTGACAACTGTAGAATAAAACAGAAATAATGTCTTCACAGACAGAAGTCACTGTTTTACGTTCACTTCATGGAGATCAGAAACCAGAACATACTTTAGTTTGCACCAAGAACCAGCCTTCAATAGTTTACTTTAAAAATAGGATTTGTATTTTATGGGTAGGACTGGAGAAGCACTGGCTTCTTCCTGCTCCCTTTCAGGCACAACAGCTGTTCTTTTTTTTTTTTTCTTTCTATTATTTGACTTTTTTGTGTATTGTTTATTATTATTATTATTATTTTTCTATTGTTTTGATTTTTTATTTGTGTATTGTTTATTATTATTATTATTATTATTATTATTATTATTATTATTATTGTTGTTGTTGTTGTTGTTGTTAATTTTTTTATTTGTGTATTGTTTATTATTATTATTATTATTATTATTATTATTATTATTATTATTATTATTATTATTATTATCATCATCATTTTCCTATATGTTTTGTATTATGTCTGTGTCTGAAATAAACTGACCTAAACCTAACCCTATTTTAGGCTGAGCATTTTGAGTCCAATATGAGGCCGTGCAGATTTCTACGTTGACATCAATACTCACAGACAGTACACAAACACAAAAAAGTCACTGATTTTGCTTTAACTTTTCCATATTTAAGACAAACATCAGAACCTTTACGGAGACGTGTTGACATGAAAATGCTCTTGGTTTCAGTGAGAACTCAACATGAAGTTCAGTGTTCCTTTCATTCAGGTGCAGTTTAGTTTTTGTTACCACACTGACACCTGCTGGTCATATTTATAATGCACGCACCATCACTTGAACTATATTATTGCTGCATACTGTGAAATTTTGCACATATTTAGAGCTATTTTATTAGTATTTTTAATTTCTTTTGAATATTTTAAGGTAGTTTTTATTGTACTCTATTCGCTTTTTATATATTTTATCGTTTTATCTTCTCTGCTACAAACCGATACCTGGGTAACTATATTTTATTCTATCATGTACCATTGATTGAATGATAATGAAGCTGAGTCTGATTATCTTTAAAAACTTCAGTTTGTGTTCATCTATGTGGACAGGAAAATTATTGCATCACAACATAATTCTGACAAAAACACTGGCGCTGGCTAGTGCTAGTGCTTTAGTCAGTTAATAATGCTGAACAGGACCTTTATGGAGCTTCACAGTTTTTAGACATAGTGTTTGGGTTGTTTTTTTTATCCATGCTGTCCAGTTTTGGAGTAAAGTAATGATTTATGTAAATGGAAAATTACACTAATTACTGTATATGGGTGCTTCTATGAAACTGGTCCCAAAAACAGGACATGGGGCTAAAAATTCAACCCAGATGTAGACGAATGTTATGAAGCGAGTTTGGAAGCACTTTGGGTTTATTTTAAAAATAAATATTTACTGAGATAAAAGAGAAACTGTTTTACAGATAAAACACATTTTTATATATATGTTTTTTAATTTAATTTTTTAAACCGTTTAATGTGGTAAAAAGGACACGAAAATTACCCGCTACTATTTTTTTGAATGTCTCTTTATTCTCTCACAGGTACATTTTGGGAATCAAACTAATTATGCAAGGCAGAGCGTTTCACAAAAATGACCGCTGATACAAAATCACTCATGATTAATGTGTGTTTAATTGGGCAGGTTCCGCATGTAACGCGAGTGGACGCGATGAGTTACACACGAAACCTGGAATGAGACTGCAGATTCATGAAAAACCCACGTCTGGATTAGAAAAACCACTAGGATCGACAAATTTAACAATGTCTTTATTTCTAGTGTATATAAGACCACTGACACTTAGGTAGTTTTTCATGTCCCAATTTTGGTCCTATTTTTGGCACCAAAATTTTATTCAAAATTCATTAATTTTGGGATGGCTCAGAGCAAGAGTATAATTTTTTTTGCATTTATCTGAGGTCATCATTAGGTCCATCCTGGGGAGAAATATGTCTACATTTGTCGTTTATTAATGGGTCTAAAAAGCTGGGAAAGTGCCAGGTACCAAAAATGAACCCAGTTTCATAGAAGTTTAGTTAAGATGAGTGAAACTGATAAATCTGACTCCTTCTGAAGCCTGACTGGTGCTTCACTAAAGACAGAAGCATGCAGGTTCTGCTGTTGTTGACTGTGTGGAAATGGAGTTTTATGGCACTGAGACATTGATTTCATGAGTGTAAATGGTGCTGACCAGTGAAATGTCCACCACACTGACCATGGCTGACCCAGTGAATGTCCTGCTTTGGCTTTATTATGTTTTTTAAGTGCATCATCGAAAGACACTGTGGAATATTCCCATCTGTAGACGACAAATCATCAGCACTGACATATTTAAAATGGGAAACAAATCTCACAGTTTCTTTTTTATTGTTTTTTTGATCAAGGTTTTTTTTATTTTCAGTTTTCAAATACACAAGAAGAAACACAAAACTTGAACATGAAACTGTTGTATCCAGTTCCTATCCAGCTGCCCCCCCCCCAAACACCCCCAGTACTGGACCTTCGTTGAATTTATATACAGCCAGACATAATATACTTACATAGAAAAATATATAACCCCCTTCAAACACATGTACAGACACATACATAACAAAGCTCACAGTTTAAGACATGAATTTACCAGTGATGAATATTTTACTTTTCATTTCACACCATTAATTGTCTAATTATTGGTTTTTTTTGTTTATATACTTTCTCATCAGCGTCTTCTGTGTATTTGTGGTGACATCTCACACTGTCGTCACTTTCCCAAGACAGAGCCATAGACCTGTGTGAGAGAAGATCATGAATAATCAGCGGTGCTTGTAGTTCATGTCAGCTGGTTTTGGTTCATTTCCTGTTTTCTTTTGGTGGGGGCTCCTGTTGGTCTGTCTGCTCTGGGTCCTCCCTCATTCCCTGATCGTCTTCACCTGGTCCTCATGACCTCTCCACCCTTCATATTCCCTCCTCTGCTCGTGTCTGTTGTCAGTGCGACGTTCATTCCACATCTAGATCCCTCTGAACCTTCTCCTGTTCCTCTGTGCTGCCTGTTACACTTTGGAAGTCTACCGATTCCACGTTTGTGAAGACTTTTTTGTTAATTTTTTGATACCACTTCTGGGAAGAAGTTTTTGTTAATTTTTTGATGCCACATTTGTGATGAACTTTTTGTTAAAATTTTTGATACCTCGATTGAGAACAGTTTTGTGTTAAATTTTTGATACCACGTTTGTGAAGAACTTTTTGTAAATTTTTTTGATACTACGTTTGTGAAGACTTTCTTGTGAATTTTTTGATACCACGTTTGTGAAGACTTTTTATGAATTTTTTAATACCACATTAGTGAAGAACTTTTTGTGAATTTTTTGATACCACATTTGTGTATACTTTTTAATGAATTTTTTGATACCACTTTTGTGAAGAACTTTTTGTAAATTTTTTGATACTACATTTGTCAAGAACTTTTGGTTAACTTTTTGATACCATGTTTGTGAAGACTTTTTTTAAAGCACGTTTGTGAAGACTTTTTTGTTAATTTTTTGATACCATGTTTGTGAAGAACATTTTGTTGATTTTTTGATACCACATTTGGGAAGACTTTTTTGTTAATTTTTTGATACCACGTTTGTGAAGACTTGTTGTAAATTTTTTGACACCACGTTTGTGTAGAACTTTGTTAATTTTTTGATACCACATTTGTAAAGACTTTTTAATACCACGTTTGTGAAGACTTTATTGTGATTTTTTTGATACCATGTTTGTGAAGAACTTTTTGTAATTTTTTGATACCATGTTTATGAAGACTTTTTGTGATTTTTTTGATACCACGTTTGTGACGACTTTTTGTGATTTTTTTGATATCACATTTATGAAGACGTTTTTGTGAATTTTTTGATACAATGTTTGTGAAGACTTTTTGTGTAAAATTTTTGATACCATGTTTGTGAAGAACATTTTTTTAAATTTTTTGATACCACGTTTGTGAAGACTTTTTTGTGATTTTTTTAATACCACGTTTGTGAAGAACTTTTTGTAATTTTTTGATACCATGTTTATGAAGACTTTTTGTGATTTTTTTGATACCACGTTTGTGAAGACTTTTTGTGATTTTTTTGATATCGCATTTATGAAGATGTTTTTGTGAATTTTTGATACAATGTTTGTGAAGACTTTTTGTGTAAAATTTTTGATACCATGTTTGTGAAGAACATTTTTTAAATTTTTTGATACCACGTTCGTGAAGACTTTTTTGTGATTTTTTTTGATACCACGTTTGTGAAGACTTTTTTTGTAAATTTTTTGATACCACGGTTGTGAAGAACTTTTTATGATTTTTTTTGATACCACGTTTGTGAAGACTTTTTGTGAATTTTTGATACCACGTTTGTGAAGAACTTTATGTGATTTTTTTTTGATACCATGTTTGTGAAGACTTTCTGTGAATTTTTTGATATCCCATTTGTGAAGATGTTTTTGTGAATTTTTTGATACAATGTTTGTGAAGACTTTTTGTGTAAAATTTTTGATACCACTTTTGTGAGGAACATTTTTTTTATTTTTTGATACCACATTTGTAAAGACTTTTTTTGTAAAATTTTTAATACCACGTTTGTGAGGAACTTTTTGTGAATTTTTTGATACCACGTTTGTGAAGAACTTTTTGTAAATTTTTTTATACCATGTTTGTGAAGATTTTTTTGTGAATGTTTTGATACCACGTTTGTGGAGACTTTTTTGGTGAATTTTTTGATACCATGTTTGTGAAGAACTTTTGGGTAATTTTTTGATACCATGTTTAAGAAGACTTTTTCTTATTTTTTTAATACCACGTTTGTGAAGACTTTTTTGTGATTTTTTGATACCACGTTTGTGAAGACTTTTTAATAAATTTTTTGATACCATGTTTGTGAAGACTTTTTTGTTAATTTTTTGATACCACGTTTGTGAAGACTTTTTGTGATTTTTTTTAATATCGCGTTTGTGAAGACTTTTTGTGTAAAATTTTTGATACCACGTTTGTGAAAAACATTTTGTTAATTTTTTGATACCGCGTTTGTGAAGACTTTTTTGTTAATTTTTCAATACCACATTTGTGAAGAACTTTTTGTGAATTTTTTGATACCGCGTTTGTGAAGAACTTTTTGTGAATTTTTTGATACCATGTTTGTGAAGCCTTTTTGTGTAAAATTTTTGATACCATGTTTGTGAAGACTTTTTTCTTAATTTTTTGATACCACATTTGTGAAGAACTTTTCATTAGATTTTTTGATACCTCGATTGAGAAGATTTTTGGGTTAAATTTTTGATGCTATTGTTGTGAAGATATTTTTGTTGCTTTAATATTTTGAGTAAAAAATACTCAAACTAAGTTCATTTCGTCTCTGTCTGGTGCATTTGGGTCCAAGCCTTGCGTAATCGTAACAAACAGAAGCATCACCGCTCAGTGTTGAAGTGTTCAGAACACACATACGTACACTTACTGGACTTTCTCCATCAGTTGCTCCATGTGCTTTTGTCTCTGCTCTATCATCTCCTTCAAACTGTCAACCTCTCGCTGTTTTTCCACCAGTTCCCTTTGAAGACAGTGGTTAGTTTCCTCCAGTGTCTCACAAAATGCCTGGGGTTAATAACGACAGCAGCTGACCATTAAACCCAGATCACAGCGTTAACATTTAGTCCTTGAGGAAATGGCTCCATAAATAGAGAACCTGAGCTCACCCTGCTTTCATCCAGACTATCGAACGGATCTGGAGGGTCAAATAAACACAGGAAGTGTTTCACCGCTTCACTGGGGACACAAAAACACCATCACACAAAATGGAATGTGGCTTTTTTTAGACCGAGGAAAACTTACAGAACAACACAAACAGAAGAGGAGGGGGGTTACAGTGGGAAAAAAAAAACATAAAGAAGAAAAAACAGGTAAACAAACAGCACAAAAGGGCAAAGTAGGGGATATTTAAGAAGAACCAACCAAGATACAGATGTGTAGAAGGTTTGTATTCATTTTTCAATAAATGTCAGTTCGTTTAAAAAATGTACAAGGAACTTTTGAGGAAGAGGTTTAGAGAAGAAGATGGATGTTAATTTGAATTATTTCACCATTTGGGGATTAATCTATCTATCTATCCATCTATCTATCTATCTATCTATCTATCTATCTATCTATCTATCTATCTATCTATCTATCTATCTATCTATCTATCTATCTATCTATCTATCTATCTATCTATCTATCTATCTATCTATCTATCTATCTATCTGGTGAATTTGGGGGCAGCACATTAAAGTAGGATAGAATGCACTATAGATATCTTAGCTTATCTTAGCTTATATGTAGTTTAGTACATATATTATGTATTTTATATATTGTATTTATATAAACTAATATAGTTTGTGGGCTGTATAAAAACATAATTGAGATAGTTGCATACGGTATAAATTATAAGGAACGTTGTCTAGAAATACAAATTATAGCAGGCTGTATATTGTATTCATATGGGTTTATATTTAGCACATATGTAGTGGATTATGATGTGTTACATTTATGATTATTTTATTGATTGATATAGGCATATATGCATGTTGTACTGACACAGACTGATATAGTTTGTGTGTTGTATTGTAATGAGCTGAATTTGGGGTAGGAATGAAAAAGCTTTTACTTCAGCCTGCTCCGTTTTGAACATATTATGGAATTTGTATGAATTGAACTGTGGAGTTGTTGTGTTACTCTGCATGTTTGAAAATACAGATCTAATTTATTCAAGCTAAGCTAAGATATTTGTTTACATTTATGAATGTGAGAAGAGTATTGTCTTTCAACTCACAAAAAATATATGAAAAATTAATAATAAGAAAATCAATCATATCTAAAATGCTTGCGTCCAGGTTGACCACAAATAGATTGTTTCAGGTACATTACATGGTATTTTTTACACGAACATTAATGAACATGGTTCCGAAGGAGCTAAAAATGCACAAAGGTCATTATAGAGTTACAATCCTGTCTGTAAAGAAGTGTTAGACTGATTTTTTGTCACAAACACACACATACACACACACACACACACACACACCTGTTAATGATGTCTTTGTCCAGTGTCAGGTTCTGCAGGAATGTCTGCAGCCCAGTCTGCCTCGCTTCCAGAAACTCTTCATCATAGTTGTTTTTAAACCAGCGTTTAGGAGGCAGAGTGAGACAAACGCTGGGAAACAGCTCCCTAAGCTGCAACAAAGCAAAGAGTTAGCACAAACTGTTTCCTGATCTGTGACAACATGTATGTATTTAGTAACATTTATTTATTCATGTATTTTGCACATCATAAAACAGCAAGAGAAAATTAAAAAAACAACAACATTCAAATAAATAACAACATTGTGCAGGAGAGGGTAGAGGCCAAAAAAGGCTTAGATGAATATCTCCCCGGAAATGAACAATACACAGAGAAAAAAAGAAAAAAGAATTAACTAGAAGCACTCGGAGAGCGCAGACCTCCGCCAAGGCTGATCAGTGCCCCCCCCCCCCCTTGTGGGCCCCCCCACGCCAAGGAGGTTATGTTTTTGCCAGGGTTTGTTTGTTTGTCTGTCTGTCTATTTGTCTGTCTGTTAGTGTGCAACATAACTCAAAAAGTTATGGACAGATTTTGATGAAATTTTCAGGGTTTGTTGGAAATGGGCCCCCCCGTGGGCCCCCCCACCCCCGATCACCACCAAAATTTAATAATTTCTTCCTTATCCCATTTCCAACAAACCCTGAAAATTTCATCAAAATCTGTCCATAACTTTTTGAGTTATGTTGCACACTAACGGACAGACAAACAGACAGACAAACAAACAAACAAACCCTGGCAAAAACATAACCTCCTTGGCGGAGGTAAAAATATAATATAACTGAATTAATAAACTAAAGTAAAAACAATAAAAATGCAAATCACATTACAAATCATCAAATCATATGATACACAGCCTTACATTTTATAGTTCATGTTCGGTCTTCGTTGATTTCAATGTCATTAAAAATACCAGGGACAGAGTCTGCAAATTGGCTGCAAGTCCTATTTATATGAAATCAGTTGCATACTTTTAAGTGCATCAACACCTATATGTAATGTATGTGTCAGCATCTCTGAAAGGCCCAGTAGTTCAGGATTAAAGATGGATGGAGGACAGTTTGTTCTCAAATGTGCCACATAAATGCACTGAAGCCTGAAGAGCAGAAATAAATGTCTATTTTTGATCAGAGAAAACATAACACCTACTGACGTCATACTGTCTGAATGAGAAGTGACTCAATGTAAATTTAGAAAACACTATCATGCATATTTATGTGCATTTTCCACACTATCCTTCATTGTGATATTCAAATGACTACACCTCCACTGAGGAAAATACCACAGAAATAAGTGCATGTCTTTGTCATTTGACATTTCCAAAGTCTAATTACAGCTTGGAGGTTGTTCTTTTTTTTCACATAGTGAGCAGAGCTTTGAAGACGATAAAGGGCTAACATGTACTCAGGGGGTCAAATGAGTGGCCATTTTTGTCAAAAAAAAAAAAAAAAAGTTGTAATAAATGCATAGAACTGTGTTGAAATAATGCTAATGGCCTGTTTATTAGATGTGATTGATATTACTCTGCATGTGAAAATAGTAGTAAAACTTCCTATAGTATGTCTTGTGTTAAATTCTGCTTTTTGCTACGAACACTGAAGCACATGTAATATCAGAGAGGGAAGATGCATGATGGGAAATGTCACCTGTGTTAAATTGGACCCAAAGATGACACATATATTTGTATCTGTTTCCTAAAGTTTTGACAGTTTGGATATGGAGTAAGCAGGTAAGTGAAGACACACTAAGGTCGTTGTGCGTCATGGTAATTAAGGACATGTTCTGGTAACCTATCTGTTTTGCCCACTTTGGATTTATTTTTAAAAAATAGATGTGTCCTGTTCAGTAAAATGCAAATCGGCTAAAATTTCCTTAGGGGGTCAAATGAGTGTCCATTTTTGTCAAAAACAGTTGTCCTAAAGTCATAGAAGTGTGTGTAAATAATGCTAATCCATTTGTGCACAGACTACTGATATTCTTTGACAGTGGAAGCTCTATTTTCATAAATATTGGATTTGGAATAGCACGTGTATGTGAAAACTTTTGCTGGTGGACGGACGTGACATTACCCATGATGCTCTGGTCAGTACCAGTACTTTATTAGGAATAAACTTATAGACTTACTATTGCTAATTCTGCTCTTCTTCATAAATGTTAGTATTGTGGATCTAAAACAATCCCAGCTGACACAAAAACACTAAATGTGTCAGTGGACGGATGTGACATGGTTGTTGTGGATCCCATCATACTGATGCTCTGCAGCCATGTCACCGTTTACACTAATGATCCCTGTGCAAAAACTAGGATCACAATTATTTATTGGATAGTTTATCATCAGACTAAAGAGGAAAGAACAATATAGAATTGTTCTTTCTGTATAAAAATGCTTCTTATTGTAAAACTGTTGATTTAAACAGTGCTGTGTGCCATTCTTCATGTATGTATTGGTGGAACATAAGCAGGATGGATCAGCACCATACTCCAGACTGAACCTGTACAAATAAAACATGTGATATGTAGGAGAGACTCTGGGAAGAAAAACTGGGGAATCTAAAAGAATAGAAGATTTGTTTTTCAGCTCAATTCAGTTCAAATAGAACTTGTTCATTTGTGACATGAAAATATAGCATTAATTGTGCTGAAATTGTTCATTTTTGAGCTGAAAACATAGTTCATATGAGCATCAACATGTTGAACAGAACTGAAATCCTGTCCATTTGAACAACTGTCATTTACCAACACAAAGTTCCTTTGGATTCACTGAGACTGATTTAATATGAACAAAGACACAAAGAAGACCTCTGAGCACATTTTAGCTGTAACACATCTATATGGATCCTCACCACTGGGCGACTATTTCAATCGGCCACTTATTGCAGCAGACTATGGCTTGTGAGCCAGATTTTTGAGCTTGAACAAGTGTGTAATCTGAATTCTGAACAGGCTTATCTGCTCCGTTTAGATAAACTGCATTTAAAACATACCACACAGTCACAACGGCCATAAAATCTAAAGCTTTCCAGGGACAGTTGAGTCCCATGCAGGGGTCTGATCACATACACAATATATGAATATATTTCATTCATATGTAGAACGCTGGAGACTCAAGTTTGACTGGCTAAAGTCATTTACTAGGAGTGGACAACACCAGGGTGAAAAGAGATCAAAGAAAGATGCAAATGACTTTCAGATGACATTTCCTGCAAGTCTGAAGACCCCTGCGATACATATTAAGACAAGATAAAACTTCACTGCTCCCATAATGTGGAAATTCACTGATTATGGCAGAAATAGAATAAAGTGTAAGAAAGTGTGCATTCATAAAGATAGTGCATCAAAAAATACAAAAATAATAAGAGTAAATACATAAGACAAACTGTAGTATATCAGACAATGCAGATGGGTGACAAACACAAAAGAGCTACGGTGCAGAAACAAATGAAATTATTACAAGGTTAACATCTATTTTTCATTTCTTTGTCCACACAGAGAACTAGACCAGGAGCCTGATTAAGAGAATAGAAAACAAATCAGAAAAGTAGTAGAAAAGTAGAAAAGTCAACCTTTATAAACTGATAATTGAGGACTTATATAAATTAATATTACATTTTACTTCCATTGAGCTCATTTTTTTTGCCGATCTAATTCAGGTCTAATTATTGAGAACAAATATTTAATCATTTTTAAAGATTTTACCTAATGTTTTTGTCTGATGCTACCATCTGTTCAAATGAAAAAAGAAAACAAAAAACAGAAAATATGAATTTATTTTGAATTATGTCATAGAATTGAATTATTTTCAGTATACTATGTGCAAAGTAGATTTGTGTGTGTGTGTGTGTGTGTGTGTGTGAGTTGAATTATTACTGCCTGTTTATAAATTAGCAGCAATTTTTTTGCAGACATTTTTTGTGCAGTGTCAAATACATTCATACTGCGTAGGTTCATAAGATATGTATTAAAAAAATATATGTGTGTGTTGAATTATTCCACCCACATACACACACATACTTCTCAGGATTAAAGCTTAAGGGAAAAACACATCAGTGTCATTTCGTGGAAATATCAGGTTTATTATCTGCGTTTGTGGAACATGGTTAAATGACTGTCAGTGTGGGAGATGGAACAGTCCTCAGTTCCAAGGCAAAAGTCCAGACTGAGTCTCACATATAATAAAGTGTATGTATTACAGTTTAATTAAATGAAAACAGAAAGTTCACTATGAAATAGAACAATAATTGGAGGATGCGGGCATCGATTCCGCGAGCGCTCTACCATCTGAGCTAATCCCCCATCCACTGCCATTCAAAACAACATCACAACATGAACAGGAAGTAAAAGAACTCTGCTCCTATACTACTGTGTTGCAACAAATGTGTAAAAGTTCAACATATTCATTAGTTACTATGTATGTCGATACTTGAGCAGTGCTTTATTTTTGCATTCGGCTTGTACGTACCCTGAGTGGAACGGCGTACGTATACACGCCCACAGAGCATTAAAGATGAGGACTGACCAGCTGTTTTTGGTCAGTACACTTCTGCTACAGACCATTCCACTCAGAGTTTGTTAACCCTGAAATGAAGGTAAGTGGAAGTTTTTCTGTTTTACAAACAGAACGCTAAAGCTAAACTGGCTGTGACTCCGCCCTCTGCTGCTTGAAAGAGCTCTCTGATTGGCTGCCTCATTTCCTCATTAATAATCATTAGTCCACTGGTACATTTATGATCCACTGGGATCTGGGACAGGAAGAAGGTAAATCCAGTTTTACCAAATTACTGTCAGTTTGTCATTATATAAATTAAGTTACAGTGATTAACTGCCCTGGCTTTAACTCTGTATTTACACTCAGTGATGATAAAAAAAAAATCAGCCCATTTCTATTCGTGTTGACGAGGGGATGTATTCATAATATGAAGATGTGATATACTTATTCACACAACTGTCAGGTTATTGGAAATGTTCACCAAACATTTCAAGATGCATCCTGCAACTTAACTGAAAAAGCCTGAAAGATGCAGGCATCCATCTCACATAACTGGAGGATTTGAATTTAAAGAGCGATACTTTGTCTGGTGGATCACAGGTTCAAATCCAGCTGATGGAAGGTGAGTTTTTACCTCTGCCAGGAGGTACTGTGATCACTTTGCTTTGTGTGATTGTTTGTGTGTTTGTTTGTTTCTTTGTTTGTTTGTTTTTTTCATCTTTAGTGTAAAACTCTTCCACCCATCTTTCCCAAATCTTCCCCACAGATAGGCCTAGGCCCTGGGACCAACCCAGTACATTTTGGTCCCAGTAGGCCAAAGTTCAAGGTCACAGCAAGGTCACAACATCTACAATTTTCCATCTGTCATCATTGAGACATTTTCCAAAATTCATTCAAAATTCCAAACGACTCCAATTCTCCTCCAGTTGGATCCACCTGTAGCTTAGAACAATCTCTTGTATCTGGAACTAAATTGTCCACATCCACTGTGGAATGTGGACTCTGTGGACATTTCCATTGAACATTGAAAATCCCATTTACCACACATTTAAAATTAGAACTCAACTAATATTGATGTGAACTGAATCTAATTGGACAGACACATGACTGGGACCAGATTCAACTGTTTCTGCTGTATGGAACAACCTGGAAACTGTTGGATTTAAACAGAAAGAGTCGATCCACACATGCACACCGTTCAGGGTGAAGGAGGAGCTCTGAGTTCTGAACACTGGTTTAACGTGCACCTCAAAATCTCCCATAATGCAGAGGGATATCACCTGAATATTGTTGCAGGGAAAAATCCCTACATTATTTCATTATTCCATATTTTCATGTGTTTTCCACGTGTTTTGTTACTTGTGTGAGGGAGCGAAAAGCCTGGCTCCCTTCCCTCTGTGTCACCCCTCCCCCTCCTCTCATTTTAGCTGAATTATCACAGTGTATTGATAGGATAAATGGATCAAAAATTATTAAACATTTTAGATCAGTAGATGCTTTTGGTCACCGTCAGATGTTTAGGACTTTGAGGGTTAATCCTCTTTCATGGTGTATTCTGTCACACATACATAGAATGCTGTATTCTAAAATAAAGTATGTGGTAAAAATAAGTGTTGGAGTCTCACCTTATCATTGAGTTTGGTGAAGTCTGTGTATCTTCTGAAAATTACCCAGCGGTCTCCTTGACTCCCTGTCACCAGGATCTTGTAAACCTACAACAGACACAGATACAGACATAACCAAGCTGTGACGTAAGAGTGCAGTGTTTGACTCCTATAATGCAAACTGTGCAAAAAAGGCTGATGCTTTTGCAAAAGTTAGTGCAACTAGGGCTGATTTTGCTGATTACTAGTATTGTTGTTCTTTTCCATGATGATAATGCTGCCATAGATGAATATGAAAAGGATGTGAGTCATTTGGCATTCATGGAAACCAGGTCTCGAACCAGTTCAAAGAGTTTGACCAAACACACGACCTTGTTGCATTATGCATCCTAAGGTTATGATCAGGTAAATTTAAGCAAAAAATTAGGCCTCAAATGGCCTAAAACAAGGCTGTCAAACTCATTTTCTTCCAGGGGCCACATTCAGCCCAATTTAATCTGAAGTGGGCCGGACCAGTAAAAAAATAGCATGATAGAAAATAAATAATGACAACAACAAATTGTTTTAGTGCAAAAAATAACATTCAATTATGCCAATATTTACATTTACAAATTATCCAAACAAAAAGGATGTGAACAACCTGAAAAAAAAGAAATTTGTTAAGAAATATAAGGACAATTTTATCAATATTATGCCTTCACTTATCATTGATACATATGCATTACAGATCAGATCTACAAAGACACTAAACATTTAGTAACAGAAGCAGAATATTGTTAAAATTGCACTGAATTTACTTCAAACATTTCAGGTTTCTTATGACCCTGGGTCATAATTTGTCTATTTATATGTATGTGTTTTCTGTTTAGTGTGTGTGTGTGTGTGTGTGTTCTCCCCCGTCCTGTAGGTGTGCTGTGCCCTTTTGTGTCTGTTTGTTGCAGGTGCTGATTGGTGGAGCATGATTGCCCGGCCCTTTAAAAATGGCCCTGGAGTTTCCGTCCTCGCTCTCTCTTGCCTCCTGCCAGTTCCCAACCCGGTGTTCGTGTGTGTGACCGTCAGTCTTCGTGGGCTCGTGTGTTGCTGCGATAAGATTGTATATAGTTGTTAATAGTTTTTGTAAATCGAACCCTTTTCTGGTAGGGGAGGTCGGCTCTTTTTTTGTTTCACCTTTTCTCCGGTTTTTGGTTAGGAAGTTTAGGCAAGTTTGCTGTATTTTATTTCGTGCATTTATTTTGAGTAGGTAATTTAGTTTAAACTGTAAAGAAGATATTTTGTTTGTTGTTTTAGCCGCTCCCTCCCCTAACCCTTCCTTAGTTGTTAAAACAAAAGTAGTAATAATAAATATTGTGAATCTTAGTTTTTTGACTGACGTGTGTGCTTGGGAGCTGGGAGGGGACAAAAGTGAGCACATTATGTTCGCCCTGGTAAACCCCTAGGCTGGGGCGTAACAGGTTGTTCATATTTGTTCAGGTTATTCACATTTTATTGTTTGTTCATGTAAACATTTTCATAATTTAATGTTTTTTTGCACTAAACCAAAGAAAAAAAATGGTGTTGTCATTATTTGTAGGTTATTATGATATTATTTTTGAGTTTGATACCCTAACTTGCACTTTGCAAATTCATCCCACAGGCCAGAATGGACCCTTTGGCGGGCCGGTTTTGGCCCCTGGGACGCATGTGTGACGCCTGTGGCCTAAAAGATTCAACAAAAATTAAGTAAAACATGCAACAAAACAAACACAACATACAAGACAAAAACTATATAAAAGATGCAACAAAAATCAAAATGACATAAAATAAAAAATTGTTCTAAATGATGGAGCAAATTTTAGCCTTAATTTTGGGTCTGGGGCTGAAACAGCTGGGAATTACTGTTTATTTATTAGTGTTAGTCTAAACATTGATAATATTTATCTGTTATCTGATACATATACAGATTCAGTTGGGTTTCTGTAAATTGGCTTAGAGTCTGGTTTTGACCAACTCGATATATAAAGTGTCATGAGATAACTTTTTTGTTGCGATCTGGCGCTATATAAATAAAATTTGATTGATTGAGGGATTTTATTAGTTTTCCCATGTAAGTCACTTTGGAAAAAAGCATCTGCCAAATGCATAAACATAAACATATTCCCTACATAAATGAATATCTGGAACAATGGAAAAATTACATAAAATGCAAATTAGAAGAGAAAGCAGCTGTAGGTGAATGACAGTGTTTGATGTAGTGCAGTGTTCGCAGAATCAGAAATAACAGTGTTCAGCTTCCACATCCAGATTCTTTGAATAATTTCCTCACATCATGCACCATAGTGGCTGGAATATCCAAATCCTTTCAACAATTTTCTTGTGCATTCTAAGCTATCCTGCTCTGATAGGATTAACAGTCTCCTGGATGCTGCTTTTGCATCAAATCATTATTTAGCTATTTCATTATTTTTAGTACATTTTTTACTATAAATTGTCCCTGTTCCATCTTTTGTGAATGCATTAAAGCCTGAATGTGAGGAATGGATCTATATTTACAAATAAAATGACCACACAAGACATGAAATGTGTTGTGTTTACACTGTCAATTACATTTTAAAGTAAATTTTAATATGCATGCTTGCATTATTTTTTAACTGCATTTTCAATACTGCATCCACTGTTTCTTACTTAGGATAGCACTCAGATAACTACTTTTTATGTCATCTCTACTGCTGTATGTTCATTCTGTACATTTACTGAAAATCCCACTTTTTTCCCTCTTAACCCATAAAGACCAAGTGCTACTTTTATGTCATTTCCTAAATGAGATTTTCTCTTCATTTAACCTTTCTTAAGTGATTTAGAACCATTTGTTATAATATTACACAAAATCAGGTATTTTCCTGTATTTCATTTGCCCATAATGTAGATGTTCATTAAAGCTGAGATTAAAGTTGAGGATAATTATATCAAAAACAGAAAGCTGAAGAAAAAGTGACTTCTTCTGTAAAATTTATCACTAAATGAACATAAACCAAGTGTTTCCATCCGCTGTCATTGATCCAACTCCATGGGTTTTACTGGTGAATCAATGTTGCAGAAGATGTCGGTGTTTCCACGGTAACTACGGAACCTCTGAACGTCCAAATGGATCATATCTGATGACCATGAAAAGATGACAAACCGCTTTTTACACTAATTATTTCACAGTATTAATAGGTTTAGTGGTTCAGAAGTTATCAAACATGAATGAATGAATGAATGAATTTATTTTGGTTTGTACATCAATCATTGCAGTGAGTACAATAATTGTAATAAACATAAAAAAACAAAGAAGGAATAGGCTAGAACAGAGGTGTCAAACATGCGGCCCGGGGACAAATGGGATGTTTTCGCCAAGTTAAAAAATTCCACAGTCTTGAATTGAATTAAGAAAAAAAAAAAAATCTAGCTTGAATTAAGGAAAAAATCTTGAATTAAGCAAAAAAAAAAAAAAATCTTGAATTAAGCAAAAAAAAAAAAAAAAAAAAAAAAAATTTAATTAAGTAAAAAAAAAACAAACAAACTTGAATTAAGCCAAAAAAAAAAAAAAATCTTCAATTAAGCAAAAAAACAAAAAACTTCAATTAAGTAAAAAAAATCTTCAATTAAGCAAAAAAAATCTTCAATTAAGTAAAAAAAATCTTGAATTAAGCAAAAAAAAAAAAGTTCAATTAAGTAAAAAAAATCTTCAATTAAGCAAAAAAAAAATCTTCAATTAAGTAAAAAAAAAAAAACATCTTGAATTAAGCCAAAAAAAAAAGACCTTTTCAATTCAGTAAAAAAATCTTGAATTAAGCCAAAAAAATCTAGAATGAACAACTTAATTTTTTTCTTTGTTTTAGTGCAAAAAAATAACAATAAATTATGAAAATATTTACATTTACAAACTATCCTGTAACAATAAAATGTGAATAACCTGAACAAATATGAACAACCTGAAATGTCTAAAGAAAATTAAGCAAAATTTTAACAATTTTTCTTCCTGTTCCTCAGTGTTTAGTGTCTTTGTAGATCTGATCCAGAATGCACATGGACAAATGAGAAGTAGAGGAATAATATTGTTAAAATTGCACTAAATTTTCTCACGTTTTTTAATTTAAATTTAAGTTTTTTCAGGGTTTTTTTTCTTTTTTTTTTTGGATAGTTTATAAAAGTAAGAATTTTCATTATTTAATTTTTTTTTTTTACACTAAAACAAAGACAAAAGTTTGGAGTTGTCATTATTTATAGGTTATTCTGTTCTTATTTTACTGGTCCGGCCCACTGCAGATCAAATTTAGCTGAATATGGAACTGAACTAAAATGAGTTTGACAGCCCTGGGCTAGAAGCAAAAGCTTATTTTTTTCCCCTATCCTTTTCACCTGATCCACTCCTTACATTAAATCAGTAAATGGTTTTGGTTGCCAGTGGCTGTTTGGGTCTTTATGAGTTAAATATACGGCTGTGTGGGTTTACATTACATCTCTATCAAACCTCAGTAACTGTAGAAGTACCAGGTACATGCAGCACTTTTGGAGAATCATTGTGCTTGACACAGATCTCCACACTATCATCAAAACAACAAATGAGGGAATATCCTCTGAAGAATGGTGTTTGTCCTTCCAGTTACAGACTAGTACAGTTGATGCCGAGGTGCACTGAAACTTCACTTCAACAGCAGAACATGACCTGTCACATGATGCTTGTGTGACATTATCTCATGCATTATCAAAGTCCATGTGTCAGTGACAAGCGCACCATCAGAATATAAATGTACTTAACGGTCATCAGCTTATGAAAAAATGTAATATAGGCATTTCCAGCTATCTCAGTATTTTGAGATGTTTGTCTTGGATATAAGATTTTTCATGATTAGGCTTCTTCCCTGTAGGTGCTGTAATAAAATAGAAAAGACATGAGTGTAGACACACTATATTTATAACAGGAGGTGATTATGTAATGCCTACGATGACGACTGACTTTGGACTGTCATATTTTCACTGAGAATAGTAGAGAGTGCAAATACAGAATGTAAAATTACTTTAAAATCATTAATAACACTGGGTTACAGAAAAATGTTTTTGCAAGTTGTCCAGGTTTTTTCAACTGAATTAGGACCATTTTGCACCGCTAAATCCAAAAATGACATGTTTTTCTCAATCAGGTCAGGTTTTTTTGCTAATTTGATTTTGAAAAATTTGATCTTCTCACAAAATTGATTACATTTTTTGTGACTTTATCAGTTGATTTTTTATATAGTTCTCACCCAAAATAGGTTTTAAGAGAAAAAAAATCATTCACCGCAGATGTAGCAGAATACGTCAGGCTTATTTTTGCAAGATCTTCTAGTCGAAGCCATTTCATTCACCTGTAACATTAAAAAAACCATTAATCATAAATTGGCAAAAGTAAAATCTTCAGAACTCGTTTATTGCAAGAAATATGAAAGAATTTTGTATCATATGATGTGAAAATGCCCATAAATGTAAGCAAAAATGTTAAAAAGCCAATATGTAGCATAGTTCAGAAAGTTGACCTGATTGAGCAAAATTAATGCGATTTTTGGATTCAGGACACCAAAATTATCCTAAATCAGCTCAAAAAACTTAAACAATAAATTTGTTGTTGACCAGTGTAATTGATAATAGAGTGTGGATATACTGGATTTATGTACAGTATTGTGGTTGTTACTACAACAGGGACGACAGGAGCCCAGTGATTAACCTAACTGACTCAGGGCTGCTACAAACTGATTGCACTTTATGTATTTATTATATTTTATTTGTATTTTATTGTATTTTAATGGTATTTTAATTGTATTTTTATTTGTACTGGTTATTTGTACTTGGCACTGTAAAGCACTTTGTGACTCTGTCTGTGGAAAGTGCTCTATAAATAAAATTTACTTACCCATACAGACCCAGTGTTACTTTTGTGGGTTCCCAAATTAAGTTTTCTCTATATTTAACCTTTCTTAAGTAATTTATGACCATTGATTGTAATATTATTTTCCTCATTTTGCATTTTTTTTCCAGTGTATATCATCTATTTTCTTATATTTAATTTACAGATTATGCAGATGTTCATAAAAGCTCAGATTAAAGTTGAGGGTTATCATATCAGAAACAGAGAAAATGAAAAAAAAAAAAGACTTTTTAGGCAAAGATATCAATAACTGAACATAAACCCAGTGTCTCCATCCACTCCATTGGCTTTACTGGTGAATCAATGTTGTAGAAGATGTCGGTGTTTCCACGTTCACTACGGAGCCTCTGAACGTCCAAATGGGTCATATCTGATGACCATGAAAAGACGACAAACTGCATTTTACACTAATTATTTGCATGTTTTGATAGGATTAGTGGATCAACAGGTTTTAACCAGTTTAGATCAGTAGATGATTGTCGTCATAATTGGCTGTTTGGGTCTTTATGGGTTAAACAGACTGAGGGTTTTTTTATTCATGTGCATTACTACTGTACATTTACCTTGTATTAATACTAGGGGTGGGCAACTTAACGCGTTATTACCGCGTTAACGCATTCATTAAATAACGCCGACAATTTTTTTTTCTGACGTTAACGCCGTTTTATTTTTGTTCTGCCTTTCAAGCAAGTCTTAGTTGATTTATACATACGGACTCTTATTTTGAAACTCGTGCTTTTATTTTGCCGGTCCACACACCGGTGCTGTGTGTATGTGCAGCTGAGAAGAGAAAACCGGCGAACTTTACAAGTAATGCTGATGTTTGAGCTAATTTGTTTATGCAAGCAGTTGGAGATGGGTTGCTAATTCTTTATGCAGGCTCATGTTAAGTTTATGTAAATTCATTGGTTGTGTTTAGGTCTAATATGTCAGCCTTTGAACTAACCTTTACTCATTTACGATGTGAATGTTGTATTAGCAGTCATTTTATCTCGATGCTAACTTGAATGGGAAAATCCATAGACACGCTAACGATTAGCATTTACAAGTTAATTAAAGATTTACAACGTCTTTTTATTCAGCAACAAAGGTTCACATCAGAGATATTTGATACTATTCATTCTTACAACAACTGAACATAAAATACTCACAGGCAAACGTTTTTGGGGCCATACAAACAAGAGTGAAAGAAACATGTCTGTTAGTTCTATGTCCGAACTGACTACGGTAACACGGAAAGGACAAAACATACGTTAGTGCAACTTATTCTGACCACTTCAGGGCCCCTTTTGCTTGCTTTGAACAACTGAACATCACATATTAATGGGCTTATTAGTATTAGTACTGATTAGTGGGCTTAAGACTCCTGTCAATCACTCACAACTGTAAATACACTGGTGGGGACATAAACATGTGTAAAAGTAGTGGTTTTTTACATGGACATTTTCATTTTAAATGTCTTCAGATGGTGGGGTTGAGAAGGACACAGTTGTTTGGAAGCACTGACGTGCAATTATTTTTATCACCGGAGTACTTCCAGTCTGGAATATCACTGAAAGGCAATACATGCTGTTGATGCGTCCCCCCCCAACAACTATGCAATTAATCGCAGAAAGCCATGCGATTAATCGCAATTAAAAATTTTAATCGCTGCCCACCACTAATTAATACAAATGACAATCTGAATAAAGCTGGAAACTTTATTTGTGTAAATATATAATTCATCTGTCATAATCTTTGTAAACTGTATATTTCTTTTCATTCATTGATTTATTTTGATTTGTTTTGGCCTAAAAGCAGATCCACATTTTGGTTCTCTACCGTGAACTTCGTCCTCTCCTCCAGGATTTCATAGCCCATCAGTGTTGGGGCGATGCGGCTCTCCACCCAGCTGTCCCTGAAGCTCCTTTCCTGCAGCACCATGGATGAATTATCCCACAAACACGCTGTGGGTTTACTCCAACACTCTTCAACTCTGTCCTCCCAGGGTTTGCATTTGTCAGCAGGTGAAAGCTCAAATTTGATGAGTGAAGAAAGAGAAGAATATCTTGCACACGCCCTCTTGATCCAGGACATGCACTCTCCTGTCAAATCCACTGGGAAGGGGACTGGAACAAAGGTGGAGACCATCTGTGGAGGTCTTGGTGATGGTGTTGGCAAGCAGGGAGAATAAATGAAGTCGAGCTGAGGGACACAAACACACAGTGGAGTAGCCGACAAACGACTCCTGGTGATCATGTTTCTTCCCTCCTCCATGGAGTCTTACTGCTGACACTCCTGCTGGTTCATCAAAACCACAACACATTCTGTTAAATGCATGTAGACAGTGTGGTTATGGATTTGCTGACACCCTTTGGATCAGAGGGGTTTTAGGTTACAAGAGGACCACGCAGACACAGTCATGTGCTTCGCAGTGTTCTTCCTGTTTCAATAAAGCCAAAACTGTAAAGCAGACTATGGACTTTGGAAATATAGTGATATAAAAAGCTTCAGGTATCTATTTTATGGTCAGGCTGTAGCTTTTCTCTCACCAGAAGTCATTACATTCTCACAAAAGAGCCAAGGTTATTATCATTAACGAAAACTAACGAAATGACGAAAACTAGAATTGTAAAAACATTTTCGTTAACTGAAACAAATAAAAACTATAATAAAAAGAAAAAAAAAAACCCTAACTAATTGAAACTGTATCGTGTGTTTACAAAACTAACTAAAATGTATAAAAATTTTGGATAAAATTCCCTTCGTTTTCGTCTTTGTCAGTGTCGAACTGATATAAAATCAATTTATTTCCCTCAAGCAATTTTAGCTGGTGGCACAATATGATATTTAATATTTAACGGTCCGTCACTTGTGTTCACTTGTGGTTTCCAGTCGTCTTCTGGTCCTCACTCTACCTGGAAACATGGAGACTAAAGTTGGGAGAAAGCAGCAGAGTCCTGTCTGGGATTTATTTGAATACAATGACAGAGAAGAAGAGAAAAGAGACGACTAAACTATAACTAAACTAAAACTAAGCATTTAGAAGATAATGAAAACTAATAAAAACTATCAAACCTGCTCTAAAAACTAATTAAAACTAACTGAATTAGAGAAAAAAAAGAGTCAAAACTAAATAGAACTAAACTATAATGAAAAATCCAAAACTATTAGAACCTTGAAAAGAGCTATACGGTTAGAAATATTATAGGAAATTCAGAATGATGTGATAAAATAAATGCATAACTCAATAAGGCAATCAGAATAAGAATCACATTCTTTTCAGTGTGAGATTCTGTAAATGTGTCACCATCAGCCATCAATGTAAAATAAACATTTAAAAAACCTCAATAAATATAATTAACTTGTATGGTTTTCCCCTTGAAAAGTTTTCTGACCTTTTAAAATCAACAATCACATTTGCATTTCAGTCTCCTTTCCTGACAAATCCAGAGCATCTTGTTTCAGTTAACTATGTGACATAGAGCTGTGTCCTGCTGCCCGACATATCTTCAGATTTTTATCTAACACTTGGTATGCCAGTTCTGGTTATAGTTAAAGGGCTTGAACTCAGATGCTTGTAAGTAAGAGGGAAACAAAAAAATCTTTACAGTATTTAAACTATGCAGTGAGGGAAGTGAGCCATAAAAAAATACCACTGTAAAAGTAGTCCGTGACAAAGCCTTGCATTCAAAACCTTACAAACGTATAAATAAATGGGCATCAACATACGCCTAAAGTCAAATAATACAGATTAGTAGATTAAATTATTGATTTTATTAATGTGTTTGTTAAACGTTGAAGCTGGTGAAGATGTACAGTTGCTCACTTTAACTGGTGAATAATGCTGAGTGATTTAATATATGATAATATAGTAATTTGTTTACTGATATTTACTTTTATTGCAACATAAATCTGTAAAGTTAATAACTAAAGTCAGCACATAAATGTAGTGGAGTGAACCTCTGTCAGGCTTATGTTAATCACTATTTTCTGAAATACACAATCTATGTTCCCCACTTCAATTAACATCTACCTTATCCTTACATTAAAAAAAAAAAAAAAAAAAAAAAATATATATATATATATATATATATATATATATATATATATATATATATATATATGAAAATGACTTTACTATAAGTATACTATACTACAAGATCTCTTTTATTTTGCTTGTACTGTACTTTAGCTTTTAAGTATATGATCGTATCCTTTTAAAAATGTCATGTGTTATATCAGTGCCTGCATTTGGATTTGTTAGGAGAGATCAGGTAGAGGTAAAGGAAGCACAATGTGATAACGATATCAATTTATATCATCAAAATATATTAAACTAAATTTAGCAGCAATATTTATCTCAAAATTATACTTAAATGCATTTCTTGAGTAATTAGATGCATTTCACTGGTTGAAATTTACTACATACTATGATTTACTATATTGTCAAATAGTTCAGGTATATCACAGGTGTCAAACATGCGGCCTGGGGGCCAAATCCGGCCCGTGGGATGAATTTGTGAAATACAAAAATTACACTAAAGATATTAACAATCAATGATGTTACATTTATTTTAGGTCAGTTCAATGTAAAGTGGGTCAGACCAGTAAAATACCATCATAATAAACTACAGCATAAATGATGAAAACCATTTTTTCCCCCTTTGTTTTAGTGTAAAAACAGTAAAATTACACAAATGTTTACATTTACAGACTAGCCTTTTACAAAAAATGTGAATAGCCTGAACAAAAAAGTCTGAAGTAGGTGGAATCTCACCAATATTCTGTCTGTTATTAAATATTTTGTGCATTTGTAGATCCACTGTGATCTGTAAGTTGTAATGCACATGTATAAATGATAAACTAAGGTGTAATATTGTTAAAATTGCCATTATTTTTCTTAAAAACTTTCAGGTTGTTCATATTTGTTCATGTTGTGTTCATGTGCAGTTTGTACATGTAAACATTTTCATTAAGGAATTTAGCTTTTTTTCCACTCAAAAATATAGAGAAACATTAGAGTTGACATTATTTCTCAGTTCTTATCCTATTATTTAGATTATGTTACTGGTCTGGCCCACTTCAGATCATATTAGGCTGAATGTGGAACTGAACTAACATGAGTTTGACAACCCTGAGGTATATAGTCTTTTCACTTTTGCTCTTGTTTCCTGATAAATAAAAAAAAAGAAGTCTATAAACTGTACGTGAGGTTGTGTTGCTAATGTAAAATTCTGACTTACACTGAAATAGATCACACTGATATTTGCTGGGTTTAATGGGGGAAAATCCCAGGTTTGGGGAATTCCAGCATCAGGGAAAAGTCCGATGTAAACAGATGAGTTTGGGTGAAAACAGACTTTGTTCCACCGAAACTGAAACAAAAGGCAGAACACGAATGCTAATCCAGAAAAAAAAAACTTTTATAAAACTTTTTAATTTGTAATATTTTTGTGTGGGTTATCTCTATCTGTGATTTCTAATTAGTGAGGCAAAATAGGTGTATATTCCGAATGATGTTCGCTAAAATACTTTCACGATTAAAACGTAAGTAAAACGTTGAAAATCTGAAAACCTAGTCTACTATGAACGCATCACCTAAAACTAGGAAGTGTGTCGTCATTAGCAACAACAAACCACCTGCCTTAAATGACAGTGGAGCTCGGCACAGTTAGTGTTGTTGTCTTTATTTTACTCAGCCGGTGACAGCTGGATAGAGACAGCCGGGCAGAAAATAAGAACAGAGCTCAGACAGAGTGAATGCGAGTACATTTAACCACGTCTTTGGTTGCAGGCGTGTTTTTGTCTGCTCCTCCGCCACGTTAGTTAGCTTAGCTTGTTAGCACGCACCGACATCATGTCATGCTACTGAATGGAGGAGCTTTTCTTCCTCATTTGCAAAAAGGGGCAGTTCTGCTTTCTGACACTGCTTTAGTGGAGGATGAATCTTCAGAGGATTCCAGTAAAAGGCACACAAACTGCCATGGAACCGTGCGCGGCTCCGGGCTGTGTGAACCTGGGCAGTCTGGTCAGTACTCTGCCGGTGATCCCCTACCAGAAGCTGACAGACCTGTACTACCTGAGCAGGGGAGGCTTTGGCACCGTGTTCAAGGCGCAGCACTCCGACTGGAGGACCACAGTGGCCATCAAGTGCCTAAAACTGGACTCTCCTTTTGGTGAAAGGTAGGTTGTAACCACAGATCTGTTTCCAAGTCAGAAGAAGATCCATTTTATTGACATTGCCAGAGCAGCTGTGTTCCAGACTTCTATCCTCTGAAGAAGCATTCAGACCAGGGCTGTCAAACTCATTTTAGTTCAGGGGCCACATTCAGCCCAAATTAACCTCAAGTGGGCTAGACTAGTAAAACATTAGCATAATAACCTGTGATTAACCCTTTCATGGATACTGGTCACTACAGTGGACAGTTATTCCAAGCTGTTCTCTTGTATATTTACCTCCGCCAAGGAGGTTATGTTTTTGCCAGGGTTTGTTTGTCTGTCTGTTTGTTTGTCTGTCCGTTAGTGTGCAACATAACTCAAAAAGTTATGGACAGATTTTGATGAAATTTTCAGGGTTTGTTGGAAATGGGATAAGGAAGAAATGATTAACTTTTGGGGGTGATCCGGAAGAAATCCTGGATTCTGGATCACTTTGAAATTTTCGTTAACATTGTGGTAAATGGGGCCAAAATTTTCGTTTCCCAATATCTCGCTTAATTATTGACCAAAACTCATGAAATTTAACTCAGGAATTGACAGTGGGGTCCTCTATCACATTTCAAAGGCTGATCCGGATCTGATCCAGAAGGCGGATTTTATTTTCAACTAGAAGCACTCGGAGAGCGCAGACCTCCGCCAAGGCTGATCAGTGCCCCCCCCCCCCCCCCCCCCCCCCGTGGGCCCCCCCACCCCCGATCACCACCAAAATTTAATAATTTGTTCCTTATCCCATTTCCAACAAACCCTGAAAATTTCATCAAAATCTGTCCATAACTTTTTGAGTTATGTTGCACACTAACGGACAGACAAACAGACAGACAGACAAACAAACCCTGGCAAAAACATAACCTCCTTGGCGGAGGTAAAAATAAATGTAGGATTTGTATCACCGATTATGTGGGGAATTTTTGCGCTTGGCGGAGGTCTGCGCTCTCCGAGTGCTTTTCTAGTTATGGATTTTATTGTTTTAGTTCCATATCAACCAACACAGTGGACACTTATGCAACATCCCATAATACACTGCAATTCATACCATTACTATAACTTTGCTGTTCTTGATAAACCTGATCTGCAGTAACATTTTTAAGTGTAAATCAGTTGTTATTTGTTAGACAAAAAGAGTTGTTTTTTTGCATATTATATGAGGTACTAACTAGCATTAGAGTATGTTAAAATGTGAGAAAACATCAAATTAGCAGCCTTAAAAATGTTTTTATTTCATTGTTTTCATTTTACTTTCTGATATCGGGTTTTAAATACATATTTCTTTACTTAAAAAATTAAATGCATGGACATTTTTGTAACTCCATGAAAAAAAAAAGACTTGATCGCAATTTTTTTTTTATGCCTAAGGAGGTATAAAAACACTCCAGAAAAAAAAATCTTGACTAAGGTTCTCATAATTCATGCATGAAAGGGTTAATGACGACTCCAAATGTTTCTTTTTGTTTGAACTGCAATCAAAATTAAATTATGAAAATATGTACAGTTACAAAGTATCCAAACAAAATGATGTGAATGACCTGGAAAAACCTGAAATTTCTTGAGAAAAATAAGTGCAATTTTAACAATATTACACCTCAACTTACCATTTATACATGCATATTACAGACTGCATCTACAAAAGGCACCAAATATTTAATAACAGGAAGAATAATGTTAAAATTTCACTTTCAAAAGTTAAGGTTGTTTTTTTTTTTTTTTTTTTTTTTTTTTTTTTTTTTTTTTTACATTTTTTTTGTTAAAGGATAGTTTGTAAATGTTAATATTTTCATAATTCAATGTAAGTTTTTACACTAAAACTAAGAGAAAAATTTGGAGCTCATTATTTATAGGTGTAATATAATACTATGTTTTTCACATTAAAATAAAAACATTTGGAGTCATTATTTATAGGCTATTATGCTATTATTTTAGTTGAGATCACATTGTTCTTTATGTGGAACCTGAACTAAAACGAGTTCGACATCCTTGATTGTTCATATCTTAAGTGTAATTTTTGTGGTTTGCAAATTCATCCCGCGGGCCGGACTGGAACCTTTGGCGGGCCGGATTTGGCCCCCGGGCCGCATGTTTGATACCCCTGATTTAGATCCTTTACAATGAATTGAATAAAAATAGAAATACCACATGGTGAAATCCACCACTACAAGTAAAGGTTAATCATGCAAGTCCTTACTGATCTAAACATATCATAAGAAAAATGTGAGTAAAGTGAAAATAGTCATTGTGCGTTGTGTATTATATATTACTGATTCATATTACAGATGGAATACTGTTTAGGAGCTGATCTATGGCAGGGTGATAGAGGTCTAAAAAAAACAAAACGTCCATTTGTTTTGTTATAACATGTGCCTGTCCTTAATCTAATCATCGAATTGACAATTTCACTTTATTAGTAAAGATATTTGGGTCCTGAATGAAAGTTGTGTAAGACCTTGGCAAACACAACAAAACACTGAAACAAT
The DNA here is from genome assembly GCF_902148855.1 of Sphaeramia orbicularis. Lineage (NCBI taxonomy): Eukaryota > Metazoa > Chordata > Actinopteri > Kurtiformes > Apogonidae > Sphaeramia > Sphaeramia orbicularis. Next base: position 34,826,540 of record NC_043973.1, read on the forward strand.
TTACATATTCACTGTAGACAAAATAAATGCCAAAGACAAGAAATGTGTATTTTGATCATTTTTGTTGTAATATAAAGTTACATCATGACATTGACAATAGTTAACATCATTTTATTGCCTAGATCTAATTTAATCTCAGTAATGCATCATGTTCTGTAACATGGTCATGTGTTTGTAATTCCTGAGCTGTGAGAACCATTTATCTGTGTTATTAGTTTCCAAATAGCAGTGACATTCAAACAATATGTGGTATCCTGAATGAGTGATTTCTACTTGATACTATTGTATTGTTTTATTACTCCTTCTAAACTCTGAATATTTCCTCCTCTTGTGTTTCCTTTTTCTCTGTTTACATCTCCAACTGCACAAATGCCACCACTGTGTTGGTATTTCTATCTCTTTGCTCAAAGGTAAAATTTTAACTGTCTGTGTTCCAGAGAGAGGAACTGTCTACTGAAAGAAGCCGAGGTGCTCCACAAAGCCAGGTTCAACTACATCATCCAGATTTTCGGGATCTGCAACGAGCCAGAATTCTTCTGCATAGTCACAGAGTTTATGATCAACGGATCCTTGGACTTGTTACTTCATGAGGTACCTATGTGTCACCAAGTTATTTCTCCATCAGACTGTTCGAACTTAATCCTTCCTCTCAACTCAATGAACACTGAAGAGAGCAGTGGTTGAGCAAATGATAGAGTGAACAGCTTTAGTTACAAAAAGAACACTGAAAATGAAAAATAAAACATCACCTATATCCTGATTGTTTCACAGCAGTTATGTGACAGGTCTGTGTTAGCAGTGACATGGCTCAGAGGTGTGAGTTTGAGGAAATAGAAAATACGGGCAGAGGGCTTGGTCTGTGCAGGTAAACAGAGAGGTGAGACACACTGACAGAGGGTCATATGTCAAAAGATTGTTTTTTTTTTTCCTAGAAAACTGTATATACCTTTCCTTTAAAATGTCTTAAATATGATTTCAACAGGTCTTATTGGGTTGGATTTAGTGCTTGGTTGAAACCTGTTGAAAATAATGAATTTGTGGATCGTCACAGTTTACACAAGAAAACAGTCAAATTAGGAACCTTGTAAATAAAGACATAGTTTCATAAAGCTGCTGTCGAAAACCATCAGCTAACACCTGCTGCTGTTACCGCACTAGAGCAGATGGGATGTGAAACAGGTCTTAAACCAGTTTCACAAAAGTCGTAAAAAGTCTTGAAACATACCTATGTGAAATATGCAGAAAACTTGAAAGCCGCTACACTGTTTACTGTTTGTTGAATTATTGTTAGATGTTGTGTTTAATTGCTTTAATAGTTCTACCTTTTTTACTTTTACTTGAAACAGAACAGAACTCCTTGTAGTGTCTCAGCAGAAACAGAAAGTTGTTTCAGCCTCAGAAACTCTAATAGCTATTGACTGAAATGCCTTTAGCTAAAGCGTCTCTTTGTTTTTTTTGGCCAGTACTTCTGTGTCTCACAGCCATGACTTCATTCCAATCTGCCGTTGCATACGTGGTTCTCACATAGCAAACAAAAGTGAAAGCCAGCAGTAACCTCAGTGTCTGATGAAACAGTACATACATAGTGTTAGGGGAAACCTCAGCTTGCTCAAGTGTAGTGTAATTCTTCCACTGTATTTTTTATTTATTTATTTATTTATTTATTTATTTTTTTGCATTTCTTTGATTTGTGTGCACTTCATATCAGATCCTTTCCCTGCAGTCACCGGGACACAACTGAATGTTTTAATACCTGATGTATCATCTCTCTCAACCCTACAGAAGGAACTGTGCCCCGTCCTTGCCTGGCCTTTGCGACTGAGGATCCTTTATGAGATCGCTCTTGGGGTCAACTTCCTCCACAACATGAACCCACCCCTCTTACATCATGACCTAAAGACACAAAATATCCTGTTGGATGGTGAATATCATGTAAAGGTAAGTGTGAAAACATGTCGTGTGTTGTGCATTAGTTAAAAAGACAAACTCGAGCCTCCTCCAGTTTGTTATGTTGCTTTTACTTTCATGATCATATAAAACTGTAACAGCTCTGATGAGTTAAGATATCAAAGCTCGAATGAATGAATGTCCTGTTTGCATTTCATTGACTCTTAATAAAACAGTTAAAACATGTTGCTGGTCTATAACAGTTTTACTCTCTCTGTGTCAGATTGCAGATTTTGGCCTCTCAAAGTGGCGCCAGCTGTCGGTCAGTAAAGGGTCAGGGTCCAAACCCTCAGAGATGGGGGGTACTGTGATCTACATGCCCCCTGAGGAGTATGAGCCGTCCAAGAGCCGCCGGGCCGATGTGAAACATGACATGTACAGGTGAGACTCTAGTCGAATGTAGGCTCAGCAAACATAATTGTAATGTTGCTCTGGAAAATGGTCTTTGAATGTGTCCGACAGTCATTAAAATGACACCTGTCCCTCTGGATAAAATGTGAAGATTATGACATTCAAGGCTGACTGCTGAAATAGAGCTGTGTCCTTCCTTAAAAGCCCATTTTCAGCGGGTTGGCTGTGATGGCTTTTCACATTGCGCTAGGTCTGATCAATACGTCCAAAAAAACATGGAGATTTTTAGGTAGGTCCATGTATCTTCTTGAGAATGTCTATTCATCAGTCCATATTTTGGTCCATCAGTCACCATTTTGTTTAAAACATAATGTCCTTGTCTCCACTTGGACTCAAAGGTGAAAGGGTTCAGATCTGGTATCATAAAATCAAAAGTCAATGTTGCCGTTTCCTGATACTGAGAGAAATGCGCGAACAGATTAAGATGCAAAAACAGCACTGATTGAACTCAAAGTTCTTGTTTTGTGTGTGTTACATGTTACGGACAATACATGATTTTAATCAGTTCATCTACATGACCTTAAGATAAACAAGATTCAAATGTAGTTTTCTTTATTAAATCTGTACATCACATATATGCAATAACAACTGAAAAACAAAGGGGACAGCAATACTTGCTAAGATGCCAATGTGTACAAGTTGCTAAGGTTTTACAGGTTTTATTTTTGTAGATCAAGAAAGGCCTTTAGAGGAAGCAGTAATCTTATTTATTTATTTTTTTTAGCATTGATCAAGAAGCAACTACTTGAGTAATTAAATAGTGAGGTATACAGGCCAACCTTACAATATACTCTTAAGAGTTGCATACTAGGTCACGCTCTCTATATCTCTATTGCTCTCTTTTCTCCTCCTTTACTTTCGCTCTTTAACCCCAACTGGTCAAGGCAGACGTCCATCCTTCAGGAGTCTGGCTCTGCTCCAGGTTTCTGCTGTTAAAGGGAAGTTTTTCCTCACCACTGTCACCAGTCACAACTGTTTGCTCCTGGAGGATTCTGTTGGGTTTCTGTGATTTTGATTTGATTTGATAAAGCACTTTATGACTCTGTCTGTGAAAAGTGCTCTATAAATAAAATTTACTTACTTACTTACATACTTACTTACTTACGCTAAACCTATTTCTCATGTCACAAATGCTAGCTATATGCTCTTATTCTTAACAGCCTGACTTTGTCAAACACTTCAGTGAAACTCAAACGTTACATTAAAGTCTGTGTGCATTATGGGTAAAATGCAGTGACCGAATTTCCCATGTGGAATGAATACTAAATCAAGTTAACGGTTAACCTTTTTTAACCTTTAACCTTTAGCAAAAAAAATCCTGATATTGTACAGAAGGAGACTTAAAGCCAAATAAACAGAAATTACTGCTGTTCATCGACGATATCAAGACCTTACTTATATTGAATAATGAATAAATAAATTGTCTTGCTGTAGATATTATTTTTAACATTTACATGGTTGTTCTCACCTCTTTTATCTGCTGGTTGAATTTATGTATGAATGTATTCTTCTGTCTGAAAATGGTTATAATTTTACAGGAAAAAGTCTAAAAATCTTTAGTGTGGCCGTTTTATTTCTCTCTATTAAACTGTAACGAGTAACTGTTTGACATGTTCTGTTTTGCTGGGGAGCGTCTCCATGACTGACAAATGAAACAGAACGCTCTGCTCTCGGGTTGGATTGGGTTGTTCACATACTTATCTTTGACACTGCTGGGACTCGTGCCAGCAACCACATCAGACACACTGAGGCCTTGTGTTGGGTGATTTTAGAAATCCCAGAAAAGAGAGAGTGAAATGATTACAGAACTGTTAGAAGTGTGTCCTCTGTCTTTTTCCTGGATTGTTGCTGGCGCTCTTTCACATGCTTTGTGCAATACATTTAAGTTGCTGCAATTGGCCAATCAGTCAGCAGCTCTTCCTCAAAGCAGGCTGTCAGGTGTTTAAAAAAAGCATGTTGAAAAGTCCCTCTGGTCTGTAGGGGAAAACCGGCTGAGGATGATGTCACGTCAATATCTGTTTCAATCCTTGTCGTTCCTTTACAGCTATGCCATCATTATGTGGGAGGTGCTGTCCAGGCAGATTCCATTTGAAGGTACCAGACTTATGGATTCATATTTGGTGTTCCATCACCTCATCTATTATACTAATAGCTAATCTGTGTGTGTATGTTTGTGTGGTCAGAGGTGACCAACCCCATGCAGATCATGTTCAGCGTCCTTCGTGGGACGCGTCCTGACACGAGTCTGGACAGTCTACCCGCCGACATCCCCAGCAGAGAAACCCTGATCAGTTTAATGACCTGCGGCTGGACCGCTAACCCCGACGAGCGGCCGTCATTCCTCAGTAAGCACAGATGACTTTATTTTTCCAAGAAGGTCCTGCTGAGATAAGGGAATATCTCTTCTTCCACAGAGTCCTGGTCAAAATAGTAACAAATATTTTCAAATGAAAATCAACAAGTAATACATAAAAATCTAGATAAAATAAATGAATAAAAAGAAATGTTATCCATCACTCACACCATTCTACAGTGTTCTTTGTGAAGCATGGACATGTTCCTTTCTTAACGGTATGTTAAAGTTCTCTTCAGGGTCATTATAGTTGATGAAAACTACAGCTAAAACTGTCAGCGTAAAAAAATAGTGTTACTCGATTTAAAAGTGAAATTCAACTGCGTTTAAATCAGCTTTGTATTTTTTTCCCTTCAGTTTGTGCTATGATTACCAATAAAAATGACTTCATTTTTCAAATGCTAATGGTTTTAGTTTTCTATTGAGAAAATGGTTAGTTTGAGTTAAGGTTCATTGTTTTACCTTTTAGGATATTGAGAAATGTTTTGATATTGGGATGAAAAAGGTCTAATGATTGGACGCATGACATTAAATACGATTTTCAAAGCCAGTGTTTACTAAAACATTTAACTAAAGCTAAACTGAAAGACTACATAAAATAAAAACTAAGGAAAATTCCAAAGTTTTGGTCTCAGCTGCAAATCATTCCCCCACATAAATGTACATAGGAAAGAAAACTTTCCTCTAAACCTTCAGTTTGTTTGTTGAAGCCAGGATGAGCAGGTGCATCTTCATTTTATCTGTTTGTGAGTAAAGGCTGAAGGAATGGACAATTATGTATGACCTAACAAATTTACCAACTTGCTGACTGTGCCCATAGCGCAGCTCGCTGTCGTCAACTCTCAAATTATTCTGACTCACAGGAGGTAGTCTGTCTGCCAACTATTTCAGTCATGTCAATTCCCGTCCAATATCTGGATGTTACCATTTTCAAAGTTCCCCTCGACACAGGAAACACTGTCTGAGGTAGCAAGTACGACTAAGTGAAAACATTTTCATGAATATATGGATCGTGCAGCGGGGCAGGTGTTTGTTTTTCAGATGAACGGTTGTAAAGACATTTAAAAAACATAAATAGAATGTGGGAATAGTTGTAACCATGTGGTAGTAATCTGAAATGAAATATAATGTCCTTATAGATATGACTGTCTTTTCTGTTTTATTAGAGTGTTTGATTGAACTGGAGCCAATGGTGAGGAAGTTTGACGAAATCGACTTCCTCGAGGCGGTTTTGAAGATCAAGAGGGCAAAGGTCAGGCAGAAGTCTTCTGACAGATTGTTATTTTGCATCACATGCTTATAAAAGCCAACAGAGGGTCGAACGTAACACCAGTCCAAGGTTCCTGTTCAGACTCAGACCACGTTCTTATGTTTCACGTTCCGCCACTTGCTCTCACGGTTCTCCTTAATTCTTCAGGATCCTCTGCTTGTGGTGGATTTCAGTCTGTGGTCAGGTCAAGATGTAGATGTGTAACTGAAAGAGAAGCAGAACATACTGCAGAAAACAAAACTGTGGTTAGCACAATCATTTACACACTATTTTTTGGCCTGTGCCGTCATGTTGACACAGGCTTATCCACGACATTTATTGTTTTACCTAAAAAAACCAACTGTGTGTAATCTGGGACAGTTTGTATCACACCGTGACTAAGAGGGGATGACATTCAAATTTTTTTTCTTGCTTATGTTTCCTCTTAATATATCCTTCCTCTTTTTAGTTTTACTGTGTCTTTGTAGTCACAAGTGGGACTACGTACTGCTCTGTTGCACAAAGCCTCTGGTTTGAAACCACTTCACTTTGATCAGTTACTTTTCTAGCTTCAATTACTGTGTAATAATAATAATAATTAAAAAAAGAATGAATCCAAAAGATGTCATGTTACATTACTCATCATTACAAAAAAAGTGTAATTGTGTACATATGTTGGCAATAGTATTTATAATTATTATCTCACTTTTACTTTGTACTAAATGTGCATTCTGCATGGTTAGTGTGTGGTTTGTTTTAATATCTTTGGTTTAGTTTTATCAGTAATACATACAAACATTTAACATATAAATGAAAGGTGAATATTGCCTTCATTGTTACACCTATTTTAGAGCTCATTGTATTTCCTTATGTAACGTGTTGACACAAAAAATATTCAATGTTAACTTGTAGATTTATTAGTTTAGAATTTGGGGTAGTTGATTGCAAAATTTGAAGTTTACTGTCTCTCACAAAGATTATTATTGTAAACAAAAATTAGACTAAAAGTAGCAGTGAAACAAATTAATTAATTAATTAACAAGAAATTTCAAAAATGCAGGTAAAATCAGCTTTTGTTTACATTTTGCCCCAGTGTTATTAGTTCATGGTGAGCAAGAATAAATTGACTTTATATGGTTTTGTAAATCATTTTTGATGCTTTCACTGCGACTCGACAATGTAATTTGAAGTGTAATTTCCTTAAAATAAAACTAAAACTACACATGTAGTTGTAAAACTGAAACTATGCTGAAAGACTGAATGACATTAAACTAGTCCAAACTGAATATAATGTCTTCTCAGTCCAGATGACTCATTCCATGCACGTGTTTTTCTTCTTCCTCTGATGCAGACCAGAACAGTGTGTTGTTCTGCTCAGCCCTCGTGTCAGAAGAGGAGTGAGGAGGAGTCTGTGAACATGAACAAACCCAGCTCCTGGCCGGTCAGTGCCCCCTTAACTCACATCAAGTCTCTGTTTTATGGTGTCTAATGCACGTCGACTTGTAAGATCTGTCTGTTCTTGGTGTTTCATCTGTAATGTCTGATGGATATGTAAACTATAAATCTTGCTTTCGTCATTCATACCGTTCTCCATCCACCTGTACAACGTCTGTAACAGATAACTCATACGTTCACTTTTCTGCACCTCGGCCACTTTCACACCTGTATGTATATAGTGTATATTTACTTCAGTGTTCCTGGTTGTACATATGCAAATCATGTGTGTTTTCCTGCTTTATTAGTGTATTCTGTTTATATTTGTTATTGCTTTTATCTCATCACACTTACTTTCCTTTTTTGCTAGTGTTTTTTCAAGAGTGTTTTTGAATGCAACTGACCTATTGTGACCAAGTAATTTCCCTTGTGGATCAATAAAGTTGATCTAAGTCTAAGTCTATTCCACCACAGGAGAGTTCCACCTCAGGTTCAGGTTCTTGTTCGTCACAGGACACGGAGATTTCCCTACCAGGCTCTCTCTCCAGCAACAACACTGCGCCTTCTCAAGGTAAAAAGAACTCCTTCTCATGTCACTGGGAACTGACTGGTTATGCTGCTGTGCTACACCTTTTTGAGTAACTCCGTAAATACAAAACAGTTAGAGCTGACATCTGGCATTAGCCCCTTTTACACAGCACTTCTGTTCCGGGAATATTTCATCTTTATTCCGGAACGACGTCTGTGTAAACGAAACGGTGGGATCATTTGGTCCCACCTGTCATGGCTCTGTAACTCCTCTGGAGGCAGTAACAGAGCTGTGATAAAGGTGGAATCAGGATTCTGGAACGCTATACATTCCAACCACACATCAATAAAGTTATCCAGTCCTGTTTTTTACACATGCGAACCATTTCAAAAATCAAACCAATAGTCCCACGCTCCGACCTGGAAACAGTCATCTATTCATTCATATTCACCAGACTCGATTACTGTAACTCACTCCTGTCCGTCATCAGCCAAAAATCACTGTCCCGCCTCCAACTGGTCCAGAACGCAGCAGCTCGGCTTCTCACTGGTTTGAACAGGTGACATCACATCACCCCGGTCCTGGCCTCCCTCCATTGGCTCCCTGTGTGTTTTAGAGTTGATTTTAAGATTTTACTGGTCACTTTTAAAGCTTGAATGGGTCTGGCCCCTAGCTGTATAGATGAGATGCTAGTTGACTAGGAGTCAGTACACAGCCTTAGATCCTCGGGGGCGGGGGGGGCAGAGGGCTCCTGGCTGTTCTACAGTACAGGCTTAAATCTAAGGGTGACCCGGCCTTTTCCATCAGGACCCCTCCACTTTGGAACAGCCTGCCCCAGGAGATAAGGCTGAGGAATCAGTCACATCTTTGAAATCACTTCTTAAAACGCATTTTTATAGACTCGCTTTTATGTGATGTTTGTCCCTTTTTAATTTAAATTTTTTTTTTTAAATTTGAATTTTGTCCTTTTCGGTTATTAATTTATATTCTCACACATAATGTTGTTTGATCTCATTTCTTCATTTTTGCATTGATTTGACAGCATCATGTTATGTTCTCCCTGCCCTCTTTACTCTGATTCACTTCATTTATTCGAAGTACCATATTTTTTTGCATTTGTTGTCCACATCTTTCTTATTGTGTTGCTTCTGTTTTAGTGTTTTTACTTGCATCTTGTATCCTGCTGTTGAGCCCTCTGCTTTGTCTGTCAAAGCACTTTGGAAACTTTGTTTTTAAAGGTGCTATAGAAATAAAGCTATTATTATTATTATTATTATTATTATTATTATTATTATTATTATTATTATTATTATTATTATTATTATACAAAAGGAACACCTCTTGTTCTGCAACAAAGGTGTGATTGAAAAATGCGGGTGGGTGGTGTACAGTAAACAAACATATCAATGTGACCAGAAAGGTGTCAAACTGGGGAGACACCAAGATCCGTGACCTGTTGTCACTTCGGGCGGTCGTCCAATAACTGAAGGGTTGGCGGTTCGAATCCCGCTCTGTCCATGTGCTGTTATGTCCTTGGGCAAGACACTTCACCCTCCTTGCCTCCAGTGCTGCTACTCACACTGGTGTATGAATGTGTGTGAATGTTCGGTGGTGGTCGGAGGGGCCGTAGGTGCAGATTGGCAGCCACACTTCTGTCAGTCAGCCCCAGGACAGCTGTGGATACAGATGTAGTTTACCACCACCAGAGGGAGAATGTGAGAGTGAATAAATAATGGATCCACTGTGTGTGCTTTGAGTATGCATTCATAGAAAAGCACTATATAAATCTAATCCATTATTATTATTATTATTATTATTATTATTATTATTATTCGGGCGGAGGACTCTATCCATGCTAACATTTGTGGAACGGTGAAAGACAGGGCGACTCTGGAGAGCTTAGCAACACAGCTATGCTTGGGGTATTTCCAACTTGCAAGTTATACGTCACACTATACGCTGCTCTGTGATTCCAGAACACAGGTCCGCTGTGTAAAAGTCCAGCCTGTCTCACCTCTTTGGCTCGGCTGTGGACATCGGTCAGTGGTAGCAAAAAGGTGGGATCACCATCTCACCTTTTTTCCGGGATCTCTGTGTAAAAGTGGCTATTGATTGAAAGACCCAGTTGTCTCCAAATATTTATGAGACAACACTCGTTTTAAAAAGTTGCAGCCATGTACATAGATGCTGTATCATACATCAATACTGTGACCATAAAGGTCAAGACTGTCCTATAAGCAGGAGAGAGTAATAGAAGGTTTATAACACAGGTGTCAAACATGCAGCCCAGAGGCCAAAACCGGCCCATCAAAGGTTCCAATCTGGCCTGCAGGATGAATTTACAAAGTGCAAGTTAGGGCATCGAACTCAAAAATAATATCATAATAACCTATAAATAATGACAACACCAATTTTTTCTCTTTGATTTAGTACAAAAAACATTAAATTATGAAAATATTTACATTAAGAAACTATCCTTTAACAATAAAATGTGAAAAACCTGAACAAATATGAACAACCTGAAATGTCTCTAGAAAATTCAGTGCAATTTTAACACTATTTTGCCTGTTACTATATGTTTTGTGCCTTTGTAGATTGGATCTGTAATGCACATGTAGAAATGATAAATCGAGGCAGAATACTGATAAAATTGTACTTTTATTTTTCAGGTTATTCACATCCTTTTTGTTTGGATAGTTTGTAAATGTAGATATTGGCATAATTGAATGTTATTTTTTGCACGAAAACAATTTTGGAGTTGTCATTATTTATTGGTTATCATGCTATTATTGCACTGATCCGGCCCACTGCAGATTAAATTGGGCGGAATGTGGCCCCCAGAAGAAAATGAGTTTGACGCCCCTGGTTTATAATCTACAGACATCATAAACTCTTAATTGAACTTTGTTAAAGGAAACATTATAGAACTGCTCTCCTCATGACTTGTGTTTACAGGCAAGGCCTAACCCGGTCCAACACGGCAGGTGTGCTGGCAGGTCGCATCACTGAGCTGAAACAAAGCTGTACACAGTCGGTCAGTTAGCGCTGCGGTGTGAACCGGCCCGTCTGAACTTGTCAAATCACCAGTAGCTGCACTGAGAACATAGCGTTACATAACGGATGTTTCCCTCAGTATTTATGTGCCATAGCTCACCTGTCAACCAAGAACCACAGAGTTATCGTAAGCTGTTCCCCTGGTGAAATCCTGCCTCGAATCAGTGTTTTCTAAGCTTATTACATGACACCAACTGTTTAAATGTCAGATCCACTCCCAGAATAGACAAGAGACATTCTCAACCCTCGCTGTTATGTTTTCACTTTTACTTTAATACTTGAAATACAGCTGTTGTACATAACACACCATCACTGTCCTCGCTGATATTTTAAGCTGTATCCAGTTTCTAAGAACACTTGAAAAGCTGCTGCTATTGAAACGATACACCTTCTCATCTAGTCGTGTTGGTTTTCAGAACATTACAGACAATTATAGATAGGTGCAAGTTTCACCTCATGTTGCCATAAATCTTTGGCTGGATCAGGACTCAACAGCACAGATCTGATATGAAGCCAAAGACAAAGCCTCAATTACCACACGTCATATTTACTGTCATACCAGAACATAATTTGAACATTATGTTCAATGTCTTTTTCAGGTTGTTCTTCTCTTCCTGCAGCAGAGGGGCTGCCGTCATCGTTCATAGCTCCTTCACTAGAAGCTCCGGGGTCTTTGAAGGACCTCGACGCAGCCAATAATCTGAATGACTTCCAGAGTGCCAAGCCCATGAACTGGAACATTCCCATCAAACCAGGTCTACCTGTCACCGAATACGAGACACATCCGGAAAACATCCCGCTAAAGCCACAGCCTCCACAGCAAGGTAAAAGGAGATATTTTATATTTTTTAGCCAGGAAGTCCCATTTGAGATGAATGACCTCTTTCTTCAGTGAGTTTTACATGTAAAAATTATTATACAGAAAAGCCACACAAGGTAAATGGCTAGACCGAACCAGCAATATCCATGTAAACAGTTATTCTGATTTGAGCATTAAGTATAGTGTGTCCAGTAGTGGCTGCTTTAGCTGCTGCTGTTATGATAGAAAACAAAGTTGGAGGCAGAAGGCGGTTATTTTAATAATGGCTTAGCAATAAAAGCAATGTTGAATTGAATTGCCTTTATTGTCATTTGACAGTACAAAGTACATCAAACGAAACTGAGTTCGATGATTAGGGACATCGGGCCACTGCTCCTACTAGAGCGCTGCCACAAAACCCTTTTCTTCAAAAATTGCAGTGAAGAACAGAAGATAATGCAAAGCACAAATATAAGACATCATACAGTTTGTTCATATAAAATGCAACATTGAGTTCATGAGCCATCACTTTTACAAAAAGAAAGGAAATAATAGTATTATAAATTACATTAAAAGTGCTGTAAATTGTGTTATTGATGCCATTATCAACTTCCTGTCAATTCCTGATAATTCTTTTGTGTGGAAGTTGGCCAATAAACGGCATGAATATAAAGTGTTTTATTATCTTTGAATCTGAACACTGAGCTCTGCTGCCTGGTAAATAACCCAGACCTCATAATATTATTCAGTTCAGCACTAAGCTTGTAGGCTGTGGCTGCAGCTCTATGTCATAATATAGTGAAATAAAACTTAGACAGCACTCTTATATTAGTTTTAGCAAAAATCTTTAATTAAGTGAAGTTGAGGGAGTTACTGCAGGGATGTCAGCTTCATTTAATGTTATCTGTTGGTATAAAACTTAGTGGGAACACAAGTCTGTCTGATCAGTGTTCGTAGTGTTTGTTCCTCTGGTCATGACCATGGGGATCGTTTTAATTCGTTCTTTTGACTGAACTTGCTTTGACGTGAGGGGGAGCACATAAAACAGCCTGGCTCTGGTCAGAGAAAAAGAGGAAATGATCTGTTCAGAGGACAGAGTCTGAATTCCCATCTGTAGTTATGAATTAGAATGTGGTCTGATGTGCAAATACCACTTTACTTAAGGAGGGTGAAATTTTGTACAGCGGAGGAAAAAACATTTTGGACACCCTATGTATTTTTGATATATTGCATTAAGAATTACTTGTATGTCTTTGAACTCTCTCTGAAACACATCCAGGGCATGACATGTTGAATCTGTCAATTTAGTTTTGTTCATTTTTTGTTAATAATATACCCCCTAAAAAATCATTTGCATTTTCTTGTCTGATGTAGCCACACCTTTTGAAACAAAGATTTTTCTGAAAACATCCTCTTGAGACCCAGCAATGTAATTTTGTCTTTTATAGGTGACAAGAGTTTCACATTTTCACTTAAAAAAAAAACTATCCTCTGCAAAGTACATTCCATAAATAAAATAAAATAAAAAATGTATCTGAAAAAGCTGTTGCATTATGCTGATTCTAATCAAGAAATGTAGGTTATTTAATATAAAAAAGCCAAAACTTTTACTTTCCTGGGTCTCAGGAGGATATTTCATGATAATAATAATGTGTAAAATTTTAAGGATGTCCAATAATATTTTCCTTCCACTGTATAAATCAGAATGTGACATGATATGAAAACTCCATTTTATTTAAGTGGGGATGAATTTTCATACATGTATATTTCATAAGTGTAAAGCTAACAATGCCTTTTAATGGATAGAACTGAGGAATGTTTTCATCTTCATATTTACTACCAAACTATTTTCTCTAACTGATTCCTCCGTCCTTTCTCACAGTGAATTACTCTCCTCCGCTGCGTCACTCCCCTCCCTTATGTGGCCCGGTTGCCGAGTGGATCGCCACCCGTCGCGAGGAGATCGTTTCCCAGATGACCGAGGCCTGTCTGAACCAGAGTTTGGACGCTCTGCTGGCACGCTCCATGCTGATGCGGGAGGATTACGAACTGGTGGTGAACCAGCCCACTCGCACCGCAAAGGTCCGACACCTCTTAGACCACTGCCACCGACACAGCGAAGACTTCTGCCGCATCGTCGTCCGTAAGCTGCACGACAACAAACAGATGGGTCTGCAGCCCTACCCGCCTGAAATCAGCTCTCCTTCCACAAACCTGGTCCCCAGCGCGCCGCCGCTGTCCATGTCCTACAATATCCCCAGGAACGTGTAGCAGCGTTTCCTGGCCACGTCATAAACACAGCAGCTTTACACTACAGTCAGCGTTGGCAGGTTCTGTTGTCGTACAGATGATAGACACGGTTCCTGCCAGGTTTCCCTCAAAAACCGGGGAATGACGAAGGTACAATAGAAAGGGTTTTTGCTTTACTGTTATCAAACGGCCAAGTTTTATTCTGTAATTGTAGAATCTAAGGATTTTGATCGAATTGCTGATTTTTATTTAACAGTACTATGGGTTTATTTATAAAGAATTCATGTTGAGCAGATGTATTACAGGGTTTCACTTCTTTTGGCACAATTTCCTTCCTTTCTTTATTTCCACAGTTATAGGAAAGCATATTTCTGTTTCGTTAGTTTTTTTGTGTTTGTAATGCTTTGTTTGTGATTAACAACCTCTATGCACTCAGTTGATCTGAGTGAATTACAGGAGGACTGTTAAGATACTAGAAAACTTCCAGCAAAAATACATTTTGCCCGACACAAAGTGTCTATGTTTGTACTAAAACACATTAAATTAGGTTTAATCATTGGTACAGTGCACTAACCTCTAACAATGTGCAAAGAAGACATTGGGGCTAATAAGTGATCCAACGATGTGTACTTAAAGGTTCATGGTGTCGTAGGTCTGAGTGTTGGAATGAGCTGTGATTGGACAGACTGTACCTCTGACTCAGTCACTGGAATGTGATGTTTAATGGAGGTTCGAACCTTAGAGTCAGAATGAGAGGGACGTTTGTGTGTGTGTGTGTTTTTGTGTGTGTGTGTGTGTGTGTGTGTGTGTGCGAGCGCGTGTGTGTATGTACGTGTGTGTGTGTGTATCTAAACTGGTGGGCTAAAGTGAGCTGCCCTCACTTCTGTTTTGGTCTCCTCAGTAGTGGCCTCATCTCTCAGTATTATTCATCTTGAGCGTTCAAACAGGGCAGACTTTTCAGAAAGTCTTTGGGCCTGATTTACTAAAGGTTTGCGCATGTAAAAATGTGACTTGATTGCACACGCAAAAACACATTGAAGCTGATCTACTAACAGGACGCACTGAGGTTTGCGTCTCTCAAATGGGCAAAACAGCTCACGCAACCCATTTAGCATGTTTGCCCTGATGAATGTGAAATATGGGCGTTTCTGACAGAACACACAAAATTATTGGGAGGAGTAAATGCAAATATTTATTTAGAGTGTACAATGTGATTTACCAAACCTGAAACTGACTGCAGTGGCTGATTTTCCGTCTATATTTAGTGCGTTTGAAAGGCAGGTTTGAACTTTGCGCAAAACTGGCTGCAGTAGTTCTGGCGAGAAGGAGGGGCTTAGGCACAACACACAGAACCAATCTGTTCTGATCACAGCAACATTTATGGAATGACTGAAGAAAAAAATAATAATAATTTGAGAAATATGACCCCCACTTTATGGGCCTGCCCCCCCATGCCCGGTTCCACCAGTGGAACATCACATTAGGCCAGGACCGACGACTGAGAGACGACTGTCGCTCTCTCTCTTTCTCTCTCTCTCTCTCTCTCGTGCACACAAGGTAGACCAAACAGGACGGGTTCTAGCGCTGCACAACACACACACACACACAGTTGTGTCCACGGTGTTGTGACTGGACTCCTGTTCCTTCTATATAAACACTGATGTAGAGGGTTTTCTGTCATGCCCACGGACTTAAAAGTTTTCATTCACCATACAGAGCGACATACAGACAGAAGGTATTTATTTGACTGATCACACACTTCACCACTGATCAACAACAACAGACAAATACCCATTCACCCCTCTGTGTGGGAAAAGAGCAGCTTCATATTTATGAGTGCTGGTGTATCCCACAGCAGTTTTTACAGTGCACTGTCTCCGTGACGGTCTCCAATAGGACGGTCTCCAAGACTTTGCGCCTATTGTCATTTGCGCAGAAAATCTTAGTTGATCACCCCTGACACGCAAATCAATAGCATGCGCATATTTTAGCGCGAGCAAGCACATTTGCACCCGTTATTTGTGATCTTAGTAAATCAGGCCCTTTGTGGTCCAGACAAGAACTTTATCACAATTAGCAATTTCCATGCCTGTCGACTTTTGATAATTTTCTGAAGTTTAACGGCTGGTTTGTGCTACCGAATGAAAGTTTAAAGCAGGTGGTTATATAGCATGAAACACTTCCCAAACAGCAGACCCTTTCATAGCTCCTGAGGTATTTACACTTTCCAGCCGCTGTGCCTGTAAACTATACAACGCACTGGCCTTTTTCTCAGCGCTTTAACCACAACAGATGCTACACTGCTGTTTCACTGCTCTGTGACAGGCTGTCGCATACACAGGTGTTGCAGATGTGGCTTTAATGTCACTGTTACATTTAGATTCAGTCCTAACACCTGGCCCTGCTTTCCACAATTATCCCCCACTGAGAGATGCCAAGGCCAGTAATCCACTACACACTGTTATTAAACCACAACAATAACGAAAACTCCTGTTTATCACTTGGTGCCAATGGTTATTTTAATTTCACTGAGTGATTTCTTTTTTCTAAAGAGCAATTCCAACCTTCCTTTGTTTTAATGCACAGGTGTCAAACACACGGCCCGGGGGCCAAATCCGGCCCACCAAAGGGTCCAATCCGGCCCGTGGGATGAATTTGTGAAATGCAAAAATTACACTGAAGAGATCAACAATCAATGGTGACAAAATCATTTTCATTCAGTTTCCAATTAGATTTCAAATGGGTCAGACCAGGAAAATATTATCATAATAACCTATAAATAATGACAACCCCAAATTTTCTCCTTGTTTTTTGGTGTAAAAAAGGAAAATTACATGAAAATGTTTACATTACCAAACTATACTTTTACAAAAAATGTGAATAACCTGAACAAATATGAACAAACGGAAATGTCTTAAGAAAAGTAAATGCAATTTTACCACTATTCTGCCTGTTACTAAATGTTTTGTGTGATATTAACGCACATGTGTAAATGATAAACTGATAAACCGAGGCAGAATATTGTTAAAATTTGTTTTCACTTGTTTTTCTTCAGACAATTCAAGTTGTTCATGTTATTCAGATTTTAAAGGTAACTTTGTCTATGTAAACCTGACCATAACATAATTTTTCTTTTTTCACTGTTGTTATTTTACTGGTTCGGCCCACTGCAGATCAAACTGGACTGAATGTGGAACTGAACTAACATGAGTTTGACAGGCCTGTTTTAATGGATCATAATTACTTCATCCCACTGTTCCATCTTTCATGAAAATCACGGCAGCAGCTTCAGCTTCTATGTGGAAGTAGTAACTGCTCTGTAAGGTTTCCAGCACTTCTTTTGTATTCATCTGACCTTTTCAGAAGAAAAAAGTAGGACTCCTGACTTCTAAATGAGTATTCTATGTCAGTTTATCATAGGAAAAACAAAAACACCGCTCGGATCAATAATCTTATTACAAGTGCACACATGTAATCACTGTAAGATAAATAGGCCTGATTCATCACTATTCAAGGAATGCCTTTTCTGTTATTTTTCATAAATCATATTTATTTATGTACTCCTTGTGGCATATTGCATTGTCGTTAAGAAACATCTGAAATGATTTATTTTTCCATGAATCCTGTTGCCATTGCCTTACTGTCTTCATCACTGCCTTCACTTCCTCAAAACAGGTGCTCAGATTACAATATTGTAGCATACATTCCATAGGTTTACCACACAATACCTTTAATTTAGTTCCCATTTTGTATTGATATACATACCTTTCCCTCTCATTATGTGGATGAAAATGTGTGTGTGATGTTTGGACTGAGTAGAGCAGGTCAATAAACAAAAACGAGTCACAGCAGGACATGTATAGTACGATATTGTTTCGTGTAAAAGAAGGCAAAAAAAAGAAGAAGGCTCTAAATGCTTCCATACCTTTGGACTTGTATTGCCTTGTCTTTAATAACTGTGCCTCATATTCTGCTTTCAATCTCAACGAGTGTATTACACACATATCAAGCAAAGTGGAGAGAAAATGCTACAGATCTGATAGCCTCAATATGTTGTCACATATTTTGTACGGTAGATGATAGTTTCATCTTTTTTATATACATTTTTCTGTGATTTCTCTTGTTTTCTTGTGCGTTTTTTGCTCATTTGATATTTGTAGAATTGCTTACTGCAAAATAACTCCTCTAGTGCCCACATCCTCCTCGTCCTCATCATCATCATCTGTGTCAGAAAAAAGCATTAATGGACAAACTATGATGTTCAGTTGATGTGTAGCTTTTCACAGAAAGTAGAATTTTTCAGATGCTGTGTCAAATTCTTCAATAAAATGGGCACTCTTTTTATCTCTCTGACTTTCTTATTTGCTATTTTCTAACCTGACTGAAATTCTGGGCCAATGTGATCCTTCTACTATGATATAATGACCAGATTTTCTTTCCTGCTTGTTGTTTGTTTTGTTTTTGTTGGTACTCATTCTCATTTTGAACCAAGGATATAAAGAATTTGTTGTTATACCTACTGTAAATATATATAAAAATACGCTATCTTAACTTCTTAACTATTTTAAAGTCTTTCAATCATTCATGACATTATGTCTGACTGAGCACAAACTCAATCATACAAATTTGTTTAATAGCATTTAACCCATAAAGACCCAGTGCTACTTTTTTTTATATATATATATATATATATATATATATATATATATATATATATATATATATATATATATATATATATATATATATATATATATATATATGTATACACAGGGTGGGGAAGCAAAATTTACAATGAACATTTAGTTGTTTTTTCTCAGCAGGCACTACGTCAATTGTTTTGGAACCAAACATATATTGATGTCATAATCATACCT
The DNA here is from genome assembly GCF_902148855.1 of Sphaeramia orbicularis. NCBI lineage: Eukaryota > Metazoa > Chordata > Actinopteri > Kurtiformes > Apogonidae > Sphaeramia > Sphaeramia orbicularis. Next base: position 34,845,443 of record NC_043973.1, read on the forward strand.
AACACTATTATCCATACCTTTTCAGAAGCTTTTGCCCATATGAGTAATCAGGAAAGCAAACGTCAAACAGTGTGTGATTTGCTGAATGCACTCGTCACACCAAAGGAGATTTCAAAAATAGCTGGAGTGTCCATAAAGACTGTTTATAAAGTAAAGAAGAGAATGACTATGAGCAAAACTATTACGAGAAAGTCCGGAAGATACTATTAAAGAAGGATGGGAGAAGTTGTCACCCGAATATTTGAGGAACACTTGCACAAGTTTCAGGAAGCGTGTGAAGGCAGTTATTGAGAAAAAAGGAGGACACACAGAATAAAAACATTTTCTATGATGTAAATTTTCTTGTGACAAATAAATTCTCATGACTTTCAATAAAGTAATTGGTCATACACTGTCTTTCAAGCCCTGCCTCAAAACATTGTAAATTTTGCTTCCCCACCCTGTATATATATATATATATATATATATATATATATATATATATATATATATATATATGAATAAGGCAGATTAAAATAATTTGTAATTTTATTCTAAAAATCAAACTGCAACTCACATAAAAATGTTCCTTAGAAAGTCCAGCAACCACTGTTGGTTTATTGAAATGACCAAAAATGTTCCTGTGTTCTTTGACAACTTGTTGCCAGTACTGTTTGTGATCTGCATTTGTTGTTCGGCTACAGTTGAAGTCTGGAATAAGCTCCGCCCCTCTGTCAGTGACATCACTGACAACTTTAGTGGAATGCCCAGTTTTCTCCTCCTTCTGAAAGTCTGCATCATCAGCCCAGTCTACTGGAGGAACTGTTCAGAATGTTTGTGGCAGATCCAAAGTTTCAAACAAACGCATGGTGCTGGTGGGGACAAAAGCCCTGATCTGCTTCCCTTCACAATTTGATGGATTAAGGACATCCCAACGCTTTAGTGGAACCCAAAGAACCTGCATTTAACATCATGTTGTCAACCATCAGCTGCTTCTGCTCTGGTGTCACACTGGAGTCACAGAATGGATTTATCTTTTAACAGTCAAAAATAAGCATTAGTGTTACCATTATAATTGTCTCCATGGTTGTTGCTGTTTGTATTGTTGATACTTTCTTGTGAGGGTCTTTGCCACCTTCTTCTCTCTTGTTCTTTCCCCTTCTTCTACCCCCCCACCCCCCATGTCAGGTCCGGCATTGAAATGTGGTTCAACAAAACTCATAATAAACACAGTAGAATATCAAAGGGTGCTTCATATACTTTATGAAGTTACCCTTGGCAAAGCAAATGTGTTCAGCACCAAAAGGAACCAGACTACCATTCTGCTGTTAGGACGCCGGACAAGACAAGTAGAAAAAAAAAAATAGTGTGAAATACCCCCTGGTAAAATGTCCAAATAAGAGAGAATACACAAGCAAAGGTGTCAGAAAAATGGGCAATGATGACTGGGAGTACAGCTGGTGTTGGCTGCTTATTGGTACAGACAGCTGCCTGTCAGCCAGCTGAGCCCATAAAAAGAGAAAGAAAAAAAAAAAAAGAAAGAAAGAAGAAGAAAAATAAATAAATAAGCACGAGTAAAAATTCCAGTAAATTCACCTGGTGTATGCCTTACTTCATCCATATATTTCTAGCTGAATCCCTCAAACCTTGGTTTAGACAGTACTGCTCTTCTCTTACAGTTCAGCTCGTCTGTGCTGAAAATGAACAATTAGTCCATTTCTAGGAAACTTCAGCAACTTGTGCAATCTCTAAAACATCTCCTTTTTCTCCCAAATTTTTTCCTAAATCATCTTTTGAATGTCAAAACCTAATGCAGGGTTCTAACTGAGGTTATCTGAAACTGTATTTTTTACCAGGATTGTTGGACCACCCTACTGTATCTGTTTTACCCATTTGCTGTGTGTTCGTCCCTTGGCTGTTTATTATAAAGTGTCTTTGAGTACTTAGAAAAGCGCTATATAAAACTGATGTATTATTATTATTATTATTATTATTATTATTATTATTATCAATAATAATAATAATAATAATAATAATAATAATAATAATAACAACAACAACAATTTATTTGATAAATAAGAGCTCTGAATGTCTGACTGCATTTCTCGAAGGCGTTTGTACACTGTATCTGCACATCTGATGATTGTGATGCCAGCAACAAAAATGTCCTATTATTAGCAACATGTCGGGGTGACTGAAAGAAGCAACTGTCTGGGCCAATCACAGGGCATTCTCTGATATATTTTAGAATCCCTTTAATTCACCACATGTCTGATGAATTAACCTGCTGACTGCCGACGCAGATGAAGTCTGGCTCCTTGTGAGTCTCAGTTTTTGGAGGCTCTCTGGGGGCAGGGACGAGCTCTGCTTGTCTCAAAATAGCACAGCAGGGGAACACGAGAGTCCGGTTTTCCTGGTCCTGGAAAAACACTGGGCTGTGGTTGTGCTGGTCTGCCCGATTGCAACACCGAGGGTCTTGTTGCTACCGCTCAGATGTGACCTGACTAATGTCTTCAGCCCAGTCAGAGGAACACCGACCTGACAGAGCCTTATCTTACCTCTATTCAACAGGGACTAACTTACTTTTGCATCTTCTTCTATAATAAGGTAAAGTGTATTTTTCTGTTTTTACTCATTTTTGCTGCATCTGTTCAATCTTTTATTCATTCACAATGTGGAGAAGTATCCTTTAATTGACCCTTTCTTATGTGAATTAATGTTCAGTGAAATAAAACTTTGTCTTTTAGAGTTTGAATGATCTCCTCTTCATCTAATCTCCGCAGCGGCTCCCCAGGCCTGATGGGGGATCTGAGGGTGAAGATGGGGGTCATGTCACAGACGATATGCCCAAGCTCACGGGCTCCGTCTGATGAGGACTTAAAGGCCCCGAATGATGGACAAGGAGAGAAAATGCAGATGAAAAGGGAGATCTCTCTCATCAATGGCATCTGCCTCATCGTAGGAAACATGATCGGCTCTGGGATCTTCGTGTCTCCAAAGGGGGTGTTGATGTACAGCGCCTCCTATGGGCTGTCATTGCTGATCTGGGCTCTTGGAGGTATCTTCTCAGTGTTTGGGGCTTTGTGCTACGCAGAGCTGGGCACCACCATCACCAAGTCTGGAGCCAGCTACGCCTACATCCTGGAGTCGTTCGGAGGCTTCCTGGCGTTCATTCGTCTGTGGACGTCCATCCTGCTGATCGAACCGGCCAGTCAGGCTGTCATTTCACTCACCTTCGCCAACTACCTGGTGGAGGCCTTTTACCCCACCTGCCAGCCGCCGTATGATGGGGTCCGGCTCATCGCAGCAGCCTGCCTCTGTAAGACACCACTGGTCATGTCAGAAAACCAATCAAAATCAAAGTTTTTCAGATAGATTATCAATGTGTTCAGTAATTAGTCTTTAATTACAACATGTTAAAGGGAAATCCAGACGGGAAACCATCAGTTCACCATCATCAGTGTACAGCAGCAGACCGTGCATTTCACACCTAAGCCTTCAGCAGTGCTCTGTCTGGATCAATCCACCTCTCAATAACTATTCTATGGTTATAAAAACCATCTTGTTATGCAGAAATGCAGAATAAAGAGCTGTTGCACTGCAGATAGATGACTGGTGTAGCCACAAAAATAAATGCCTTTACTGAATAAACTGGAAGAGCACTCGGAGAGCGCAGACCTCCACCAAGGCACATCAGTGCCCCCCGATCACCACCAAAATTATTATTATTATTATTATTATTATTATTATTATTATTATTATTATTATTATTATTATTATTATTATTTTATTTTATTAGTGATAGTTAACAAGACAATATGGACAGAAAAACAACAACAACAACAACAACAACACATAAAGGGGAAATCAAACAAATAAACAAACAAACCAAAAACAACAACAACGACAGAGTACTACAAACAACAACAACATCATATTACAATGAAAAGGATCATAAATGTAAATAGCAACTAAACACTATGGTAAATGTAATCATTTCTTCCTCGTGCCAGTATCAACATTTCCTGAAAATTTCATCCATATCCATCCATAACTTTTTGAGTTATCTTGCACACAGACAGACACACACACAGACAGACAGACAGACACACAGACACACAGACAGACAGACAGACACACAGACACACAGACAGACAGACAGACACACAGACAGACAGACAGACACACAGACAGACAGACAGACAGACACACAGACACACAGACAGACACACACACAGACAGACACACAGACACACAGACAGACACGCAGACAGACACACAGACACACAGACAGACACACACACAGACAGACACACAGACACACAGACAGACACACACACAGACAGACACACAGACACACAGACACACAGGCACACAGACAGACAGACACGCAGACAGACAGACAGACAAACCAACACTGGCACAAACAGAACCTCCTTGGCGGAGGTAACAAACCTGGGGTGCATTAGTCTCCTACTGCTGCTACAGCTGCGACACACATGAAGCCTCAGTCACAAATGTTGTTACGTACAAACGCAGTATGAAACCCCCTTTCGCACTAACAAACACACTACGTAAGAACAACACACGTTTGTGGATCAGGAAGTCTTTTCCAGGACCCACATGTTCCGGCGGTGACTGCAGGTAGTCCACATTATAGTGTTATTAGGGGTCCCATACGACACTCACACAAACGTACGCGCAGACAGGTGGACGTCAGGTACAGTGCAGCAGTAGTACGACATTTGTGGCGTTCTTAAAAGGGCTCGAATACAAACTGTCAAGATGGAGCGGATGAATTTTTCATATACTGACAATGTATGAAAGCTTCAGTTTTTGCAGTGGTGGATTCTAACAAAATACTTTTACTCTTGTACTTAACCCTTTCATGCACGAATTATGAGAACCTTAATCAAAATTTTTTCCTGAGTGTTTTTATTCCTCTTTAGGCATGAAAAAAACAATGTGATTGAAAATTTTCTTCTGAAAAATAAATAAAAACTACATAAATAAAATAAAAATAATTGTAAAAATTTTTTTTAAATATATTACAAAAAGTAATAATGACAAAAAAATTCTTATGAACCTATTTTTCATGAAGTTGCAAAAATATCCACTCAGCTGGACACCACACTTTTAATTTTTGACACACAGAAACATGTATTTACTGATAAATTGTGTGAAAACTGTGGGGAAGGCTTGTGATTCTGGGGGTTTATCCTCAGGAGAGATCTACATAATGTTACCAATTCATGTCAGAAAAGACATGTAGTGTCTTAAAACTTTAATAAAGATTTGTAAAAAAAAAAAAAAAAAGCAACGAAAAGAACAACAAAATCCATGAACATACAAGAGAACAGCTGTAGAATAGCTGTCCACTGTAGTGACCACTATGCATGAAAGGGTTAAGTGTCAGTATTTCCATTTTACATGTCTTTATACTTCTATTCCACTACACCTCACTGACACAAATATTGTACTTTTATCTATAGTATAAAGTTAAGTGGCCTCTGTGTGCATGCATGCATGTGTGTGTGTGTGTGTGTCCGGGGATTCACACAAATCTGGAAGGAGCTGACTACTGCAGTTTGACGTACTTGTGTATTTTTTGGTAGAGGAACAGACTAGCGAAGACGGCAAATTGATAGGATCAATATTTAAGGAGAAATTAGTAATTCTGGAATACAATAGCCTTACAATCACATTGCTATGGCCAAAACGCTTTGGCGGTGACTGCTGGACAAATGCGGTACAACATGCACGAATACACCGCAGCATAAAAACTACCACATCTACAGAGCACAAGTTCCACTATATTTTTCTGACACTTAAAGGCTCATATTTAACTAAACCCACTTTTCTTAGTCTGTGGTTCATTTCTTTGTGTATTTGGACCCTAATAGTTCATACAGTTTGAATTTGAACCCTCCAGCTGCTGCAAGACTATCTGTATATTCATTTGGGCAAAAATCAAGTGGATTTCTACAACCTGTTTTAATTTCTGCTTAATTTGTTACGTTTTATAACTAGTTATGTTATGACATTTGCACATATCAGGTCAGACTTCAGACGAACATTTCTCCGAGTTCGACATAATTGTTTATCAGCCGCAGTGGTTGTAGTAAAAACTGAAAATATGTCCAAACTTTGAGCCAATTACCTAAAATGTTCAGTTGTTGGTTGAACAGGACAGAGCAGCACAGCCAATAACCTGCAGGGGGCGGGGCCTGAAGTGGCTCATGAGCATTTAAAGGGCCAGCGCTCAAAATGACCTTTCTGGTGTCATTAGTCAGAAATAAGTTGCAGATGGACCTGTGGAGTTGAATGAATGAAGAATTCAGACCCAAGCAGAGCATTTACAGTTTATGGAGACCACAGAGAAATATTTGAAAATGCAGAATATCACTCCGTTAAGTTAATGTTCTTACTACAGCTTTTCAGCCCCCTCCTGTCCAGCGGAAACCATAGTTCTCCAGATAAATAAACCGTAAAGGAGCTAGGATTAAATGGGAAATTCACTGACATTCACTGAAAACAAGCCTGTTTTTCTGAGCTTATGACTTTTTAGAGATACATAGTTTTCACAGGGACAGTGATATAACATTAAATATTAACCTTAAACATCTACCGCAGTAAAATACAACATGCACATTAATACAGTAATCAAATTAATCCAAATTTAGATCACATTTAACATCAAAAGGAACCATTTTACAGCACAGTGACTACTTTTATGTTTCATTCAAGTACATTTCGCCAATAATACGTATAAATGTGGAACTATGACCTATTCCAGACTATTTTCACAGTGTGATGTTTGTACTTTTATCTAGTTTTTAGTATTGTGCTGACCGTCTGAGTCCTACTATGCAGAGGCAGGGGGCCATGATGGCCTCATTACATTATTAGCTCCTCATTGAGCTCAACCCCAGTAACCCTGAGAGGAACTGGCATCAGCTATAGTTAGACTAACAGTCCTGTAAAACATACCATTGCATTTATCAGCCTGGCTTTGTGCTGCGGAGAATGTAAGAAGCAGAGGTGGTATTTAGGTGAAAGAGCAGCCGTACCACGCGCAATGAGCCAACCTTTGAAGAAGGGAGTTTCTTTTTCAGTTCACATATACGGAATGTGTTTCTGCTGCAAAATTCAGGAACACTGCAACCTTCAAAAGTCGTGATAAGATAAGATAAAATAAAGATGTATTTATATTAATTGTCATTATGTAGTCACCTATCCAACAAAACTGGGATATCAATTAAAAAGTGCATTACAATAAAACAAGAAAAAATATATACCAAATAGAATAAATAGATAAATAAAACACTTCTATCATTCTGAAGCCAACTTGTGTCAAGCATGAGGTAATGAGCTAATTGTACTGGAATAACTGATTCTATTGCACATAATTATATTCCACATTTTTGTCAGAGGCACAGAAAAGTCAGCGGTTCTGCTACATAACTTAAAATCTAAAAAATTTAGATTTTTATGCCTGCAACATACTCAAAAAAGTTGGAACAGCAGTATGTTTACCACAGTTGTATTGCCTTCTGTTTAGTAAAAATTAGATTAGATTAGATTAGATTAGATTGAACGTTATTGATCCCACAACAGGGAAATTCAACAGTCAAGGCAGCAAGTGCAAGAAAAGTGTATATGCATAAAGACAGTGCAAAAAAAAAAAAAAAAAACAATCTAAAATTAAAAAATTATATTAGTAATAAAGCTATACATACTATATTTACAGGTGCGGGAAAAAAAATTATTAGATCACCTTTGTTTTCTTCAGTTTCTTGTTCATTTTAATGTTTGGTCCAACTAAAGGTCCATTTGTTTGGACAAATATAATGAGAACAACAAAAATAACTCATAGTAGTTTAATTTCACAGCTGATATCTATCCATTTAACAGGTTTTCTTGATAAAAACCAAAATCCCTTCAGTTCTTCCATCAGTATCTGTGTCACTGTACTGACAAAAACAGTGCTTTTATTCATTCCATGTTTTCTTTTCTGTCTGTTTTAGTCACATGACACACACAGGAGTTAGGACTGGATTGCAGAACCATTGTTTCTGACGGCTTTTGATGGTCTAATATTTTTTTTCTGCGACTGTATGTCTAACTATATAGAGCAGGGGTGTCAAACTCATTTAAGTTCAGGGGCCACATCCTCAAAATATGATCTGAAGAGGGCCGGACCAGTGAAATAATAAGATAATAATATCGAAATAATGCCAACTCCAAACATTTCAATGTGTTTTATAATGAAAAAAGTAAAATTACATTATGAAAATGTTTACATCTATAAACTGTCCTTTTAAAAATGTGAATAACATCAACAACCATGAAAAACGGAAATTAATTAAGAAAAATAAGTACAATTTTTACTATATTTTGCCTCTGCTTATCATTTGTAAATCTGCATTACAACTTACAGATCACAATGGATCTGCAAATACACAAAATATTTTAGTAACTGGCAGAATATTAGTAAAATTGCACTTACTTCTCATAGGACACGTCTAGTTTTTCCATATTTTTTGTGAGAGGCTAGTTTGTAAAGTACACATGTAATTTAACTTTTTACAGTAAAACAAAAAGGAAAAAATTGTAATTGTCATTATTTGCAGGTTTTTATGGTAGTATTTTACTGATCTGACCCACTTCAGACTAAAGTAGGGCTTTATATGAGCCCTAAAGTAAAAGGATTGACTGTTAATATCTTAAGTGTAATTTTTGCATTTCACAAATTCCTCCCAGGGGCCGGATTGGACCCTTTGGCGGGCCGGATTTGGCCCCTGGGCCGCATGTTTGACACCTGTGATATAGAGGATACTAGTAGGTATTTGCTGCTGTTGCTTGTTCCACAGTAACTGTTGTCTGACTCCTCTTCAGGAGGTTCAGAAGGACAGGACATGTAATCTGTGACCAAAGGAATGACACCTGGCATTGTCCTGGTGAAACAACAGAGATTTAATAGCAACACACGTCTATCTAAATTCCAGCTGATGCCTTTACATCAGTGATACCTTCACATGTGTGCAGGTCAGCATGTAGAACCATTTTGTCCAGAGTTCTAGACTCATTTGACATCAGCACATTTCCACTGCCTTTCAGTCCATCTGTAATCAAACTGGGTGAACTTGGCAGAGCTCGTGTACATTATAGATAGATGGCTTATTCTTTTAATAATACAAATCCAGCTTTCATTTCCAGTGGTTGTATTCATCATAGCACCACAATGGTGTCTCATTCAATGCAGTCTAGGGGTCAAAGGTCATGAGGTATCTGGCTTTGGTCTTTACACACTGACGTTTCCTGTGAACGTCATCGTTTCCTAGTATCATGCACTGTTGTTGTGTATGATCTCATATCTGTGGATACTGACACTGATACTGTTTCCTGATATTCCAGTGCTGTTGGATATAAGACAGTTGCTCGGTTTGTCTGCCAGGTCAGAGCGACCCAGCAGATCGGAGACTCGCTTGGTGAGAACCAAACAAACAGGACGATTCCACACTTTTGTCCAGCAACGATTAGAGAGGTCAGCAATTAATAATATCCCCTGGTATCCTGGTAACAGCCATAGTTTGACCAAATGTTTATTATGTATATTAAAAGGCTGGACTTAAAGGGGGCCCTTTTACACAGCACTTCTGTTCCGGGAATATTTCACCTTTGTTCCGGAACGACATCTGTGTAAATGTTGGGATCGTTTGGTCCCACCTCTGTCATGATTCTGTAACACCTCTGGAGGTAGTAACAGAGCCCTGATATCCTCCTGAGACTCAGGGAAGTGAAAATTTTAGCTTTTTTTTTTTTTGCATTAAACAATTGTCTTGATTGGAAACTGCATAATGCAACAGTTTTTTCAGATACATTTTTAACACAGGACCCACCGATCTGCCTTAGCGGAGGTCTGCGCTCTCCGAGTGCTTCTAGTTGGAAATGTGAACAAGAAAGGCAGAATAAACGTCTTTCGAATGAGTGACACATATGGAAAAAACCTACTTTCTGATGTCAGTTGTAAGGTGGTTTCCAAATGAGTCACTGTTTTAAACTACTGGTCATGTGACTGCACATTTAGAGGAGAGAATTTCTCGCTGATAGTTAAACTGTGTGAGTAGGCTAATGTTATGAAAGGCTAATGTTATCCTATGTTTGCCTCATGTTGAATACGTTTACATGCATGCAGCTGCTTGTGTGACCAGTAATATCTACAAACTGCATATTTCTGGACTTAAAAAAAAAAAGGTTTAGAGTATACCCATTTCTCCAGGGACCACTACACCGCTGCCGACACCGCTATACTCAGAGTATTTCCGATGTGCAAGTTACACGTCATTCTATACTAGGGATGTAACGATATGAAAATTTCATACCACGGTTATTGTGACCAAAATTTCACGGTTATCATTATTGTCACAGCATTGTTGAAAATGTGCTCAAAATGTTCAAAAAGTACTAATACACACACTGAAAGAATTGAACCAAGTTGTATTTTGAAAAAAAAAAACAAAAAAAACAAAAAAAAAAAAAACCAAATAAAATAACACTCCCAATGTCCCTTCTGTGTCAGAAACATTCAAATATTAACCCTTAGTGGTCTGAGCCTATTTTGTCTGTTTTTCAGTCCTTTTGATTTTGCCTTTATATACTATATAAACAAATGTTTACGATACCCATGTTTGGGATCTGTTTTTTTTGTTTTTCAGCACAACTTCATCTATCTCATCTGTCTATTATTTTTTCACTTTAACCTACTATAAAAACATAAAAGGACAGAAAACACAAACAACTATAAAATCCGTTTTGAAAAATGTATATAATTTATTGCATAAATAACACACAGATGCTTAACGAACCTTTTCAAAGACTTTAAAAGTGAAAATAGGTTCCAAATATTAGGTATAGAAAATTAAAATTGTAATACATTAAAACTATACTCAAATATTTGACATTAAAGCAGATCTTTACATCGACATTTTTTTCCCCTAAAAGTGCGGTAATCAAACACAGTTATCATGATAATTAGAATTTAAACGGTAATACTAACCATCTGTGATTTTACCGTGGTTTATCGTTATACCAGTAATCATTACATCCCTACTCTATACGCTACGCTGCATCACCAGTCCTTTGATTCTGGAACGCAGGTCCGCTGTGTACAAGTCCAGCCTGTCTCCCCTCTGTAACTCCTTTGTCTTGGTTGTGGAAATCAGTCACTGGTGGAAAAAAGGTGGGATCAGCACGTCACCTTTTTTCTGGGATCTCTGCGTAAAAGTGATTTGTGACTTTTCCTCAGACTGCATGACTCCTACGTCTATGTCTTTTTTACCTCAATATTCCATGACACTGTAAGCGGTGAAAGACGTCAAAGTTCAGCTTTATTTGTCAGTTCACTGTGAATCAGACCTGCAGAATAATCACAAAACCATTTCACTGTAACCCAACCCAACCTACATTCCTTGTATTTTTAGACGATGTTTGAGCAATGACCCATCGGTGCTTTTCTTTGCTGGATGCTTATTTTACACCAGATCTTGGTACTCATTAACCTGATAACTGTGGAATCTGACAGAAGTGTGTTCCTTATATACTCTGTGGTGTTTTCAGTTGTGTTTTATGTCTGTCTCAACATTATTATGTTTTCACCGGGGTTTGTCTGTCGGTCTGTTTGTCTGTTAGCAAGATAACTCAAAAAGTTATGGATGGATTTGGATGAAATTTTCAGGAAATGTCGATACTGGAACAAGGAACAAATGATTAACCCTTTCATGCATGAATTAGGAAAAAAAGTATGTAGATTGTTTTTAGATTGATACTATGACTCAAAATTAGGCTGAAGTTTAAATGCATTTTGAAATTTTTAATTTAAATGTGGTTTTATTAAGAAGATATTTAACCTCCTGACACCTGGGAAAATACAAGTTTAGGCTTTTTTTAATTGAATAATTGCTAATATTGGAAACATCATGATGCAACAGTTTTTTCAGATGCATTTTTTATTTTTATGGAATGTCCTTTGAGGTGGACAGTTTTGTTGGGGTTTTTTGTATAAAGCTGTGAAACTGTTGTCCACAAACATGGACAGAAAACCCATAGCTAGGTCTTAGGAGTTTAACTTCTTTAACTTCATGAGATCACAGAGCAGCCTGAATTCTAAAACGAAGATGTTACTTTTTTCATAATATTGCTTAGGGTCTATAGAGACTGCCCCCATGTGGTTTGGAGAATCAAATCAAATCAAATCAAATCAAATTTTATTTATATAGTGCCAAATCATAACAAAAGTTATCTCATGACACTTTACATATAGAGTTGGTCCAAACCAGACTCTAAGCCAATTTACAGAAACCCAACAGAATCCTCCAAGAGTAAACACTGGTGAGTGAAGACAGTGGAAGGAAAAAGGACCTTTAACAGCAGAAACCTGGAGCAGAACCAGACTGAGGAGGATGGATGTCTGCCTTGACCAGTTGGGGTTAAAGAGAGAGAGTAAAGGAGGAGAAAAAGAGAGAATGATAGAGATAGAGGGAGACTGGGGGAGAGGGGGGAGGTAGGGGGAGACACATGGATGCAGTGGATGCACAGATAACTGAACTACAACATCTGTGGAACTGTAGAATAAACACTATCAGAACGATATGGATAAGTGAGTGATGACGATGAAGGAGGAGAGAGGCAGGAGCACAGCAGCAGGTACAGAGATGATCCAGGGAAAACCTGTGATGATCCTGGGAAAACCTGTGAGGCGATAAAGCACAGAGACTCCAGGGAGGAAGTCAAGTCAGTAATATGTATTCACTGGGGCAAAAAACAGAAGAGAAAATTAGGAGAGAAAAAGTCAGGGAGAAAGAGGAGCAGAGAGGAGGTCATAGAGGAGGAGGAGGAGCAGAAGAGAAGAGCTCAGAATATTGCCTTAATGACCCTTTGGAAAGTGATCTTAAACTATGTGTCCACAAATGTGGATGTCATGCACGAAAGGGTTAAATTTTGGTGGTGGTGGGTGGGTGGGTGGGGGGACTGATCTGCTCTGGCGGAGGTATGCGCTTTCAGAATGCTTTTCTACTTTCAGACTTTCTTTCTGGTAAACTGCATAACTTTATACTTAAAAGAGCAGAATTGAAACTATGTAACACAATAGATAAATCTAAATCATACTCTTCATAAAATGTATTTATTTATTTATTTATTTATTTATTTATTTATTAGGGTCAGTGCATATTAATGAACATCTACAACAACTGCAGCTGTAAATCTGTCAGATTGTAGCAGCAGTGTCATTTCCATCTGTAGTCTTTAGGCAGGTGACAGGAAAGACAGCTGACAAAAAGGCCAAACATCCTAAAAACACACAGAACAACAACAGTGAGAACGATCTACTGATGGTCACAGGTTTGGTTTTCCTTCATCCAACACTGAAGTTGTGATTTGAAGGAGGCAGATGACTGTGAGTCTCTTACGTTGAGTGGTAAACTGTTCCAATATGCAGTTCCAGTGACTGAAAGTGTAGTTTGTCCAAAAGCAGTACACTTGACAGTGATGGTGAATGCATTTAATTCTCAAAATATAATCCAACAGCAGGACAGAGAGACAGTTGAATCTCTTTGAAGCCTCATCTTTGATTATTATCTCCTTCCTCTGGTTTGTGCAGGTATTCTCATCTTCATAAACTGTGCATATGTGAAGTGGGGGACGCTGGTCCAGGACATCTTCACCTACGCCAAACTCATGGCGCTCATCCTCATCATCATTGTAGGAATCCTGAAAATATCCAGTGGTGAGTCAAGAGGAATATCAGCACAGTAACAAAACAAATAAGATCAAATAAACACTGAAAGCTTCACTTTGTCCAGGACAAACAAAAAGCTTCGAGAGTCCATTCGAGGGTTCGTCCACTGACCCTGGAGCCATAGCTTTGGCCTTGTACTCAGCGCTGTTCTCCTACTCAGGATGGGATACGCTCAACTTCGTCACTGAAGAAATTGAGAATCCAGAGAGGTGAAAACGAACTCAGAGACACAGGGAGATGTACTAGACTCGTTAGTTTTTGATTTTCTGTTTTAGCATCAAATGAAAATTCCTCATGTGAAATGTTCACATTTTGGACTTGTAATATTTAACAGTTTTGAGCAGCTTTATCTGACTTTACTCTAGTTCAGGGCTGTCAAATTCATTTTAGTTCAGGGGCCACATACAGCCTAGTATGATATAAAGTGGGCCAGACCAGTAAAATGATAATAATAATAACAATAATAATAATAATAATAATAATAATAATAATAATACATTAATAACTTTTGAGAGAAAAAAAGTAAAATTCCGTAATGAAAATGTTCACATCTACAAATTGCACTCAAACATAACATGAACAAATATAAACAACCTGAACATTCTTAAATAAAATAAGTGCAATGTTAACAATATTATACCTTAGTTTATCATTTATACATGTGAATCACAACTTAGAGATTACAGTGGATCTACAAATACACAAACATTTAATAACAAGGAGAATATTATTAAAATTCCACATACTTCTCTTAAGACACTTCAGGTTATTCACATTTTTTTGTAAAAGGCTAATCTGTAAATGTAAACATTTTTGTGTAATTTTACTTTTTTTACACTAAAACATAGAGACAAATTTGAAGATTTCATTATTTATAGGTTATTATGATAGATTTTACTGGTCTGATCCACTTTAGATTGAACTGACCTAAAATGATTTGAACATCCTTGATTGTTAATATCTTCAGTATAATTTTTGCATTTCACAAATTCATCCCAGGGGCCAAATTGGACCCTTTGACGGGCCGGATTTGGCCCCCGGGCCGCATGTTTGACGCCTGTGCTCTAGTTGGAATTAAAGCCTGACTGCTCTGTGGGGAAGGAATATAAACAATAGAACATATAATAATATACCAGCTGATATACACACATATTTTTTTTTTTACAGCAATCCATCAAATGTGGTTATCAAACATATGTGGTAAAGATATGCACTAGACAGATATTTTACAGATTGACAATAAACTTTATTATCCAGAAGAGATCTAACATCAGTGTATTGAGCTATAAACATCACTCCACATATAAATAATGTAAATAGAATAAAATATTATATAAGCATGTTTTTCTGCCTTGTAAGCTCTGTAGAAAAAACAGATTCACATCAGCTGATACAGACCTCTATAAAAACAAATGTAAATAAATAAATAAATAAATAAATAAATACATACATACATACATACATACATACATACATAAATAAGGATGGTTCTTGAATTAACCCATAAACCCAGTCCTATGTTTATGGCAGTTCCCAAATGATTTTTTTTTTCTCTCTATTGACCCTCTCTTACATCATTTATCATCATTTATTATATTATCCTCTGTATTTTACATTTTTTCTGTGAAAATCAGGTATTTTTCTATTTTTAATTTATTGATCATGTAGATGTTCATGAAAGTTCAGATCAAAGTTGATGGTTATTATATCAGAAACAGAGAAAACTGAAGAAAAAGTGACTTTTTTCAGCAAAAGTATCAATAATTCAACATAAATCAAATGTGTCCATACACTGTCATTTATCCAACTCCATGGATTTTACTGGTGAATCAGTGTTGTAGAAGATGACAGTGTTTCCACGGTAACTACGGAGCCTCTGAACGTCCAAATGGGTCATATCTGATGACCATGAAAAGATGAAGAACTGTATTTTACACCAATTATTTACATGGATTGATAGGATTAATGGATCAACAGGTATTAAACAGTTCAGATCAATAGACAGTTTTGTTCAGTGGTAGATGTTTGGGTCTTTATGGGTTAAATCATTTTCATGAAAAGTTGCAGAACAGCACATTTAACCCTTGATTGTATTCATTCTTTATATTATTTGTACTCATTAGTTCTGTGTAGAAGTTTAAGGGACACATACTTTAATTAATAATAATAATAATAATAATAATAATAATAATAATAATAATAATAATAATAATAATAATAATAATAATAAAATTCAGTGAGTATATACTGTAAATTCTATCTGATATGGATTATTGTTGTTAGAGGCAACTTAGTCCAATTAAAGATGATTAAAAAAGCATTAATTGTTAGTCGAAGTGACTTTTGTTTGATGATTATTTGTTTTTAGTTTGTGTAGTTGGTTCATATGTGATATTTTGCACAGTAAATAGAGGACAATGCATAAAATCTGCAATATGTAAAGTTTAAAAAAAAAGTGAAGCTTATTTTTTTCCATTTTTTTAAAGCTTAGAGGGATTTGTCGTTCATGTGAAGTATTAGTGGATTTAATGAACGAATTATCGAAAGTGGATTTAATTCCTCCATTTATTTGGCTGTAATATCCAGTCCTAATTCTTAATTCCCCAGGAGTATTTGGGATTGAAGTCATAAATGTACCTAATTAACTTTGGTTGTAATTGCAGTACCATCTGTGTTTCGATGCATGTGTGTTTGTGGCTGTAGGAATCTGCCCCTGGCCATCGCTATTTCCATGCCCATAGTGACCATCATCTACCTGCTGACCAACGTGGCGTACTACGTGGTCCTGGATATGCCATCTCTTCTGGCCAGTGACGCTGTCGCAGTGGTAAGAACCCGAAGTTCCCGGAGCGAGACGAGTCGTTCTGCGGCTAAAAATAGGATTTGTACTGGGAGATGAAAACAAGCAGCGGTGGAGGAAGGATTGACAGGCTTTACTGGAGAAAAAGTACTGACTCCACAATGTCAAAAACACTCCTAGAACAGAAGTATTAAATACAAACTGTGTTATTTTATCTGATGTCATTGTGTTGTCTCTACAAGTATGTCTTTTTTATCTTTACTAATTATTTATTTATTTATTTTTAGCGCAGTTTTTAATATTTTGTTATATGTATATGGATTGTCTTTAGTTGCTGTTTTTAGGATCTTTTTTCGGTGTTTTTATTTCGTGCTGTGCATTTTGCTATTTTGTTCTGTAACAGCATCTAGGATATTTTTATTGAATGACAATTAATAAATCTGAATCTTAAGTTAACCCTAGAACGCCAAATGTATCATATTTGATCCATGAGTTTTGAAGCCCTCTACATGATCAGTGTGATATTGTTTTGTTTTTTTTTTTGACAAACCTGATGTATACAATTAGATACATGCAATACACAGATAATCCACCAGGGGGAGGAGTTCATTCACCAGAGGCCTTTAGTGACACTAAAAGACTGTCATTAATGAGGAAGGAGGAAGAACTTTGCCAGTGTTAAAAAGGAATTACCAATTTTTTTTTAGATATGTTTGTGTTATCTGATATTTTTGTTTGTTCAAAAATAATAATATTTGAGCATTGAGACCCGAAACTGAAACTCACAATATGGAAATTGATATTTGAAAGGAACATTTTTTTGGTTGTTCAGGAGGACTGTCAATGATTTAATGGTTCAGGTTTTTCATAGTTAATGATACTAGTTATTCCCAGTTTTATAAATAGAAACAACAGATTAATTTTAGGGCTCAATATGATTAATTGTAGAGGAAAGGAGAAAAAAAAAAACAACTTTTGATAAACAAATCTGTTTTGAGGTTTTGGATGTTTCCTCTCATCTTTGTTTTATAGTGACATATTGGATGATTTGAACATTTATTGTAAAGAAAAATATGTTTTTTTTTTTTGTTTTGGTGGTGGCCCTGCACTGTTGTGACCCAGACTGTGCTTGATTTATTGTTAGCTTCTATTTATTGATTGTTAGTTTCGGTTGTATAGTATTATAAAGTATTGCATTGTATCACATTGTACTGTATCTGATTGTATCATATTCACTGCAAAAATCTGAATCTTACCACGTATATGTTTCTCATTTCTAGTCAAAATATCTCATCACACTTAAAATAAGACATAATCACCTAAAGAGTAACTTTTCAGTGAGATATAAGAGCTGATTTTGGCAGACAAGGCAAGGCAGATTTATGAGTATAGCACAATTCATACACAAGGCAATTCACAGTGCTTTACAAAAATGGAAAAGAGACAGGTTAAAAACACACAATTACAATTAAAACATAATCAACTAGAAGCACTCGGAGAGCGCAGACCTCCGCCAAGGCTGATCAGTGGCCCCCCCCGTGGGCCCCCCCACCCCCGATCACCACCAAAATGTAATATTTCTTCCTTATCCCATTTCCAACAAACCCTGAAAATTTCATCCAAATCTGTCCATAACTTTTTGAGTTATGTTGCACACTAACGGACAGACAAACAGACAAACCCTGGCAAAAACATAACCTCCTTGGCGGAGGTAATAAAACATAAATAACTAGAAGCACTCGGAGAGCGCAGACCTCCGCCAAGGCTGATCAGTGGCCCCCCCCGTGGGCCCCCCCACCCCCGATCTCCACCAAAATTTAATCATTTCTTCCTTATCCCATTTCCAACAAACCCTGAAAATTTCATCCAAATCTGTCCATAACTTTTTGAGTTATGTTGCACACTAACGGACAGACAAACAAACAAACAAACAAACAAACAAACAAACAAACCCTGGCAAAAACATAACCTCCTTGGCGGAGGTAGCAAGTGATGCCAGGCACAACAAACCCCGCCCCTCGCACATATTGTAGCTTATTTTGGCATTGACCCAGCTGATGTCATCATATCTATGCATGTGCTGATGTCAGCATATCAATTGCCTCTATATATGTGCCAAGTTTGAAGTAAATTGAAACAAAAATGATGTTATTATAGACATTTGAAATTTCGCCCATTATAAGTAAATGGTAGAAGAAAAAACAATTAAAGAATTAGCTAGAAGCACTCGGAGAGCGCAGACCTCCGCCAAGGCTAATCAGTGGCCCCCCCTCGTGGGCCCCCCCACCCCCGATCACCACCAAAATTTAATCATTTCTTCCTCATCCCATTTCCAACAAACCCTGAAAATTTCATCCAAATCTGTCCATAACTTTTTGAGTTATGTTGCACACTAATGGACAGACAAACAAACAAACAAACAAACAAACAAACCCTGGCAAAAACATAACCTCCTTGGTGGAGGTAATAATCAATTAAAACAAAGTAAAAGGTCAGAGTGCAGATAGAAGCCTTTTAGTTCTCTGCACAGTTGAACAGAGCTGTTTTCAGCCTGGACTTAAACACTGTCAGAGTAGAGGTCTGTGTGACATCATCAGGAAGACTGAAACACATAGAACTGAAACACACAGAACTGAAACACATAGAACTGAAACACACAGAACTGAAACACATAGAACTGAAACACATAGAACTGAAACACACAGAACTTGAAACACATAGAACTGAAACACAGCTGCACCTGTTTAGTCCTGACTCTGGGCACCAGCAAAAGACCAGTCCATGAGGTTCTCAGACCAGTCCATGAGGTTCTCAGGGTCCGAGATGGTTCATATGGGACCAACATGTCCCAGATGTACTTTGGTGCTAGACAATGGACAGACTTGTAAACAAGCCGAGCTGTTTTAAAGTCTATTCTCTGAGCCACAAGAAGCCAGTGCACAGATCTGAGCACAGGACTAATATGGTCGTACTTCCTGGTTCTAGTCTGGACCAGAGCAACAGAGTTCTGGATGGACTGCAGCTGTCTGACATATGGTTTAGAGTCCAGTCAGAAGGCCGTTACAGTAGTCTAACCTGCTAGAGATAAATGCATGGATGAGTCTGTCTAAGTCTGGTTTAGACAGTAAACCTTTGATTCTGGCAAAGTTTTTGAGATGGTAAAAGGCTGATGATGTAATTGATTTAATGTGGCTGTTAAAGTCTAGGTCTGAGTCCATTATTACCCCTAGATTTCTAACCTGGTTTTTAGCTTTTAGAGTAACAGTTTCCAGATGACTGATGACACTTTCTCTGGATTTTTGTGGGCCAAAAACAATGACCTCAGTCTGGTCTGAATTTAGCTAGAGAAAGTTGTTTTGCATCCACACAGTGATCTGTTGGAGGCAGTCACAGAGTGAGTCCACAGGCCCATGTTCACCTGCTGTCAGCCGGATGTAAATCTGAGTGTCGTCTGCATAGTTTAGTCCTGACTCTGGGCACTAGCAAAAGACCAGTCCATGAGGTTCTCAGACCAGTCCATGAGGTTCTCAGACCAGTCCATGAGGTTCTCAGACCAGTCCATGAGGTTCTCAGACCAGTCCATGAGGTTCTCAGGGTCCAAGATGGTTCATATGGGACCAACATGTCCCAGATGTACTTTGGTTCTAGACCATGGACAGACTTGAAGACCAGCAGAGCAGTTTTAAAGTCTATTCTCTGAGCCACAGGAAGCCAGTGCACAGATCTGAGCACAGGACTAATGGGGTCGTACTTCCTGAGACAATAGATCTTGAAAATCTTATTTCAAGAAATCTTACAAAGATAATTTTCACTTGTTCCATTGGCCGAGTTTTTTTTTGCTTAATTCAAGATTGAAGTGAAAATGATCTTGGTAAGATTTCTTGAATGTGTTACATATGCTTCTGATAAGATAAGATCTACTTTATTGCTCCCCCAAAGGGGGAAATTCAACTGTACAGCAGCACAAGACTGGAGCCATATAGGATCTTGTGGACTGTGAAATGACCCATAGATTTTTTTGTATTCTTATTGAAAAACATGTTAAATCAGACTTCTGACTAAATCTGTTCATCTGACCCCACAGACGTTTGGAAACGCCGTCCTGGGTCCGTTCAAGTGGATCATCCCTATTTCAGTCGCCATGTCCTGCTACGGAGGACTCAACGCTTCCATCATCGCTGCCTCCAGGTAATAAACAAAACACTCATCACCAAATGTTATTATGATGGAACTCCTACATGTATTCTTCAATAACTTTATATTTTGTTGATGTTGCAGGTTGTTTTTTGTGGGAGCCAGAGAAGGACACCTGCCCAACAGTCTGAGTCTGATCCACCTGCAGAGGTTCACTCCAATCCCTGCGCTGCTGTTCAATGTGAGGAACATTTAACACTAACGGATGTACACGTACAGACACATGAGATTATTCCACTAACTATTGGATGACCAGTGTCCATTCACGTCCAGTCAATGCATTATACGACACTCAGTTAAAATAACATAATAATAATAATAATAATAATAATAATAATAATAATAATAATAATAATAATAATAATATGAAGTGGGGCCAGGCACAACAAACCCCACCTCTCACACATATTTTGCCCGTTATAAGTAAATGGGAAGATTAAAAAAAATCCATTAAAAAATTGTAACTTTGACCTACTGTTCCTAAAATGTAATGAGATCCATTCTGGGTCACTGGCAATCTATAAAGTCAGTTTGATATCAATTCAACTAATAGTTTTGCAGCTACAGACATGTAAAATTTTGCCCATTATCAATAAATGGGGAAAAAAGAAGATTTAAAAAATTCATTAAAAATTTAACCTTTGACCTACTTTTCCCAAAATGTAATGACATCTATTCTGGGTCACTGGCAATCTATAAACCCAGTCTGGTATGAATTCAACCAATAGTTTTGCTGCTACAGACATGTGAAATTTTGTTCACTTTAAGTAAATAGGAAAAAAAAAGATTCAAAAAATTCATAAAAAATGTAAACTTTGACCTACTTTTCCCAAAATGTAAAGGCATCTATTCTGGGTCACTGGCAATCTATAAACCCAATTTGGTATGAATTCAACTAATAGTTTTGCTTCTAGAGTGTTAACAAACAAACAAACAATCAAAGAAACAAACCAAACCAAAAACAGTACCCCTTGCCTCCCCCTTTGGGATAATATAATGATTGGTCATTACAGATGTCAGTCATGTATTAAACCCTCCTACCTCTCTGAAATCACCTGTAATTGGATAAATTTAACCTAAAGAGTAGTTGCAGAACAACAACAAATATTAGTGAATAAAGTGATCGTACACATATACATCATACACAGAGAACCCACATCCTGTTACTTTGAGAAAATCAGTTCAAATATTGTGGTTTTAACTAAAGTTTGAGTCGTTCCATACTGTAGGTGACACCATCCACATGAACCACTGTCCTAAATAAACATCAGATTGTGACCTGACTCAAACACCTCCACATTCTGTACATTGTGTTGAAGTCATATTGTGTTGTGTTTGTGCAGGGGTTAATGGGCCTCATCTTTCTGTGTGTGGAGGACGTGTTTCAGCTCATCAACTACTTCAGCTTCAGTTACTGGCTCTACGTGGGCCTGTCAGTGGCCGGACTCATCTACCTACGCATCACCCAGCCCGACAGACACAGGCCTGTTAAGGTACTTACATCATATATATATATATATATATATATATATATATATATATATGTGTGTGTGTGTGTGTGTGTGTGTGTGTGTGCGTGCGTGTGTGTGTATATATATATATATATATATATATATATATATATATATAAAAACATCAGTACACACATATTAAACACATTAATCACTGCAGTAATTATGGGAAGTCACTGTTTCGCTGTTTATTATGATTATGATTGAATGACTTACTTGGCAGATAAAGAAGTTTAGTGGGTAATACATTGTTGGGACCAAATTTGATCTAATTAGATTACATTACATTACATTACATTACATACAACTTTACTGGCTTGTGTAGAGCCCTATGGGAAATGAACGGTGCCCGTGGAAGAACAACACTGTATGTATGCATATAAGAAGAATTAGAATATAAAAAGGGAAATAAGTAATAATAGCAACAGTAATTATAAAAACAGTAGTGAAAAGAACAGGCAACTGCACATTAGAATACTAGTCGTAATAAATAATGACAAGTGGCGCCCCTCACACATACTGTATCTCATTTTGGCATGGATCCAGCTGATGTCATCATATGTATGCATGTGCTGGTGTCAGCAGATCAATCACCTCTATATAAGTGCCAAGTTTGAAGGAAATTGAAACAAAATTGATGTTTTTTTACAGACATTTGAAATTTGGCCCATTCCAAGTAAATGGGAGAAGAAAAAAGATTTAAAAGTTCATTAAAATTTAAACTTTGACCTACTTTTACCAAAATGTCATCAGATCTATTCTGGGTCACTGGCAGTCTATAAACAAAATTTGATATGAATTCAACCAATAGTTTTGCTGCTAGAGTGTTAACAAACAAACAAACAAACAAACTGAACCAAAAACAATCCTCCTCTCCTCCCCTTTGGGGGCGGAGTAATAATACATAATCTACAGTTTCCCAGTTTGGGATCAATAAGTATATCAAATAAATCTATCTATCTATCTATCTATCTATCTATCTATCTATCTATCTATCTATCTATCTATCTATCTATCTATCTATCTATCTATCTATCTATCTATCTATCTATCTATCTATCTATCTATCTATCTATCTATCTATCTATCTATCTATCTATCTATCTATCTATCTATCTATCTATCTCTATAGTTATTAGTATTTACAGCTCATTGTCATGTATGCGACACTAATGTGTGCTAATGCTAATGCTAATGGTGTATATAATGTGTATAATATGATGAAATGCAGACAGAGTTGACCTTTTGACCTTTGTAACACACTGACTCCTCACAGTCTTCTGAACAGCCTGTTGTTTTCTCTTCACAGCTGACGTTGTTCTTCCCCTTCGTCTACTGCCTGTGCAGTGTGTTCCTCGTCATCATCCCTCTGTACGGAGACACCATCAACTCTCTGATCGGCATCGCCATCGCACTTTCAGGAGTCCCAGTTTACTATGTGGCCATTTACCTGCCTGTGGAGCGAAGGCCCAGATTCATCTGTACATTAAACGGTAGGCTTTAGGAGCCAGAAAATGACAGGTTTCAGTGCATTCCATCAGGGAATTTTTCTTTCCTCGAGTATTTATTTCGTGATCATTTTAAAATGTACTCCCTACATTTTCACACAGATATCTGCACTTTCTACTTCTTACATTTTACGAACAGTTTTCATACATTTGAAAGGAATTATTAGTTATTTTAATTCGCTGCTTCCCCAACATTAGCTGTTTTTGACCCAAATGGATGGAACAATAACTCATAGAAAATAAAAAAAATCCATCAGTGCATTCACAACATGCACAGCAAATCTAATAAGACAATGTATGAGAAATAATTACATGTAAATAGATAATTACATAAAAGGGAGTAAGACAAAACACTGCAAAAGATGTAATGAAACAAACATGACATAAAACCAGTGACAGGACCAAAACTAATCAAATTTGACACAAAAAAATATATAAAGACCTAAAAAATGAAGAAAATTATGTTAAAGATATGATAAAATGAACATATTGTAAAAATCACAAGAAGATGGAAGTTATGTAAATGACCTAACAAAACAAAAAATAACATAAAACAATGAACAGATGCCTATAGTGTCTGATTTTATGCTTATTTTGCTGATTTTGAGTCAATAACAACTTCAAAATGACATAAAAATAAGACTTTAAGATGAGAAAATATGTAATATTTGTTCCTCTGATGTTGAAAACTGATTTGCACATTAGAGTCAAGTTTACATATATTGTTTTTTTTATTTTACATGATAGAATGTTTTAATATGACTAATGTTCAGTTCATTTTGCACACAAACAACCAGTAAAAATGTACTGCTTTTTACTTTTATATTCACATTTGAGAGATTTTATATTTTCACTTTCCCTGTGAGGAAGTTGAATCAGTATTGCTACTTTTACTAGAATCTTTTTTTTTTTACTACCTCAGTGTAAGTTAAGTATTGCCCAGGTTTAAGTGTTTATCTGTGAAGAGGAAGCAAGTACAGAAAGTCACTTCCTCCTTAAATTACATTTACTTAAAGGTTAACCCTCGATGATCCAAACAGGCATCGATGACCAAAAATGTTTAATAACTTTTGAACCACTAATCCTATCAATACATGTGAACAATTTAATTAAAATGCAGTTCCTCAGTTTTTTCAACATCATCAGATATGATCCATTTGGTTGATGTTTGTTTATTTTGTTGAAAAAAAAAAAAAACACACTTTAGCTTCATTTTTCTGTTCTGATCTACCTGATCAGTAAATTAATTATAGGAAAATACCAGATTTTCACCAAAAAATACAAAGTGCAGAGGATAATGCCTTAATACAGGGTGATACATTTCTTAGAAAAGGTTAAATATGAAGAAAAATTCACATTGATGTTGCCACAAAAGTAGTTCTAGGTCTTAAAGAGTTAATAAGGACATTTTTTTTTTTATTTTATTATTTGATTTTTGTACATTGCGAAACAAAACAAACATAGGGAACATTTGGGATACATTGACCAGAATAAACCTTGTGACTAACAATTGCTTTTTGTAGTGTGACGTTGAAATGAAACTTGTCCATTTCTTCCATTTATCCTGACTCTGTTCTTCTTCAGTTTTAGTCTATGCGTCAGAATCTTCATCTCAAATATTCCATTCACAGTTTGGATCCTGTCGTTAGTTGTAGGTGGTTCTAGTCTGCACCATTTTTTGGTAATAGCCTTTTTACAGGCTGCTAATAATATTTTAAGCAAATATCTATCATTTTTTTCTTACATTATTACCAATATTACATTGAGTTAACCCTCTGGTATCCGGGTGCGCCTTTTATGCACACTTTGCACTTTGTGTTAAAAAACTTCATATTATTTTTCACAATTTAAATCAGGTTAGAATTCAAAAGTTGTTCATTTTTGCATGATCTTTAAAATTCTGGCCACCAACTAAAATGTGCACATTGTAAACAAAAGAAAATGACCAGACTAGCATCTGTCTGCTAAGTGTGCCTAAAACACATTATTTCTAACATTAGAACCACTGTTTTTGATCCAAAGCCACTAAGGCATAAATTCTGCTTTTACTGATATCTGGGCTTCATTTGAGAGGGGAGGGTCTAAATTAATTGATTAACGTTGTTAATGTTGCTGTTAATCATTGACATATGCCAGGCTGCAAAAATCAAATAATATTTAATCCAATTTTTATGTAGTATTTAAAAAAAAAACAAAAACAAACAAACATATTTAGGTTTTTTTTTTTGCATCAAAAAATGTAGTGACATCAAGATGAAAAGAGATCGTTTAAAGGGTTAAAAAAGAAGACTAAAATGAATGATTATTTGATCTGTAGGATTAGGACTGACCTTGATTTACAAAAATAAAATCAAATTAGAGCAGAAAAATAAATCAATATATAATATTTAATAGTTTGATTTATAGGTGTGCATTTTACGCACACTTGGTGACAGATGCTAGTATTTTTGAACATTTGACCTAGCGCCAAAAATAATAATGCAAATTATCCAACGTTGGAGTTAATCATTGACATATGCCAGGATGAAAAAAAATCAAATAATATGCAATCCACTTTTTTTTGTAGTATATTGAAAAAAATACATTTTTTGTGTTTTTTGCATCCAAAAAAATGGTTTGTTTATATTAAAAACACGGCATTTAAAGGGTTAAAAATGTGACAGTTATTGAGTATTTGGTATTTTTATTTACAGCTCAAGTTGATGAAATAGAAAAAAGTGTAAAAGAATTAAAAACAAACTCTATGAAAATTTTTTTGACATTATTCCACAAGTGTGCAAAAAAGGCACACTTGGTGCTTAGTAAGGGCCTTACTGGACGGGATACCGGAGGGTTCAATAAGTACATTTAACAGGAATGTATTGTTATGGGAAAAGCATGATTCTCGCTCTGCTCTGATGACTGTGCAGGTTTTTACTCATTCTGTCACATTTTACTTTGTCACATGTTCCTCCCATGTGAGTAATTCTGATGAATTGCTTTCAAAGTTCAACGTCAGGCATTTCTAAATGGACTGATTTGTGCCCTTCCTCTTTTCCTTTCACTTCTCCAGCCTTTGTCACTAAATACACCCAGATACTGCTCTACTGCTGCCTGACGGACTTCGACGCTGAAACACAAGCCGGCGGTAAAACTAAATGAACCCCTCTTCGTCTGCGTTTGGACGAATCTGGCCGGGTCGTCCGTTGTTGTTTTCCGCCGGAGGCCTGTTGTCAGTCCTGGTGCTGACGTTCGTACTCTCTGGACACAGGAAACCGAGGCCTTGCATGGACAGAGCGGCGAGGCGCAGGCTCTCAGCATTTGTGAGGATTATTTCTGCCAGGTCAAGTTTAAAATAAGGCCTGTCGTCTCAAGTGACTCACCACTCTTCTGTGAATGCTTTTCTACAGAGATCAGGGAATATCTGTGATTTTTTTTTAGACCAGTGTGGAAAAAATAAACCTGTATCTGAAACTGTTTCATACGTTACTGGTGTGTAATCATGTGACGCCCCTTATCCTGCAGCAGTGTGTCAAATATTTGCAATCCAGGAATGGAAAATACTGATTTAAGCAACACTGTGATTGCTATTGTGTAAATAAAAGGGCAACTGCATATACTAGAGTAGACATTTGAACCAGTCAGAGCAACGCTTAAGGGTGTTTTTAAGGTCTAAACATTCTCAGGAGTAGTAAAAATGTTGTATTTATAGAGGTCAGGGATGGGGGTGAGACACAATGACTCAACAGCGCCACCTAGGAAGTTCCAAAAACCACTACGACACCATAAGCACTTTGACCTACATTCATAAATTTAGTCCAAGCATGTATCAAATCCAGACACAAAAATACTTCTTGGATACAAACCAATAGGTAATATGTTTGGCTCCAAAATCAAGCAAATGAGGAAATGTCTTAAAGTTGCAATACCGCCAACGGCCATTGGGGGTGTGTTCAAAAGGCACATTTTTAAATCCCTGTATAAATGTAAATGCCCAGGTGAATCTGACCCCTGGAAGTTATTACACCGCCCCCCCTCGAAGGAGAGGCAAGGGGTGTTGTTGTTGGTTCGGTTTGTTTCTTTTTTTGTTTGTTTGTTAACACTCTAGCAGCAAAACTATTAGGTCAATTCATACCAAATTGGGTTAATAGATTGCCAGTGACCCAGAATAGATCTGATTACATTTAGGTAAAAGTAGGTCAAAGTTCAAATTTTTTATGAATTTTTAAAATCTTTTTTTTTCCCCATTTATTTATAATGGGCAAAATACCAAATTTGTGTAGCAGCAAAACTATTGGTTGAATTTATACCAAATTGGGTTTCTAAATTGTCAGTGACCCAGAATAGATGTTAATACATTTTGGGAAAAAGTAGGTCAAAGTTAAACATTTTTATGAATTTTTTAATTCTTTTTTTCCCCCATTTACTTAAAATAGGTGAAATTTCAAATGTCTGTAGCAGCAAAACTCTTGGTTGAATTCATACCAAATTGGGTTTATAGATTGCCAGTGACCGAGGATAGATGTGATTACATTTTGGGAAAAGTAGGTCAAAGTTCAAATTTTTTAGGCATTTTTAAAATCTTTGTTTTCCCCCATATCCTACTATAATGGACATGTTGTGTCCGATGCGTGTCCGTCGTGTGTACCGATGTGGCAACACAGGAGAGTGTACGGGTGCAATGCCGCTGTTGCACCATGGGAGGGCACTATCGTACAATGGCACCACGGGTACAGTGACGCTAGTTCTTATAATGAGTGAAATCTCAAATGCCTATAAAAACATTAATTTTGTTTCAATTTACTTCAGACTTGGCACATATATAAAGGCAGTTGATCTGATGACATCAGCACATGTATAGACATGATGTCATCAGCTGGATTGATGCCAAAATAAGCTACACTACATGCGAGGGGCGGGGTCTGTTGTGCCTGGAACCACTTGTTTTACACATATTTCCTGCCTTGTTAAAAGACTTTTCCTCATTCATCTCTTGATTTGTATAATTTCATAGAATTTTCATAGCCTATTATTCATCATAAATGCAACTTCGTTATCACACTTCAGTAGTCTATTCAGTAGCACTTGTTTTTATTGTTTAATGAAGCGCTTCACTGAACAAGACCAAAGCTCATGTGGATTCTCCAGCTTTTATTACATGTCTGTACTTTTGTCCTGTCAGTAACTGTTGTATCCAAACAGGTTTAATCAGCAAAACACCAAGAGAAACTGTTTTTGTATTTCACCAGAGGAAGTTTTTATTCTTATGTAGTCTTTCAGGTTTTGATTTTTTTTTTTTTTTTTAACTTTTATTAGAAAATACAAGAAGAAGTGAGTATTATGAAGAAAGGCTGGAGAAACATAAGATGAAATAATGCATGGCATAAAATATTTACAAACCATTTTCTCAGTGAAAATGAATCTGATCTCACCTGAACCTTTTTATTCTTTTGCATATCTCATTGTAGTATTTTTTTTTTTTAAATAATTGTCATGTTTTCAATATATTACTCTCACTTTTTTAATGTAATAAGCCTATATTTCACTGTCAAACTCTCCCACTGATGTGCAACACTCCACAGACTGTCCACAAGAGGGAGCTATTTCCTCAGTGCTGACTAATAATGACATATATCAACCTGGTATAAACATGAAGGTGCTGATTTTTGACTGATTTTTCTTTCCCTAAGTGTCGTGTCCAACTGAAATATCCTCAACAGTTACCACAGACTACACATTTTATAAAAAGCAGAGTTTTGCTGTAATTGAAACAGCTGTATTTACTTATTCTTTGATCTAATATGAACTATGTTGATTTATTATGAACAGACCAATAAAATAATAAATCAATAAATAAAAATTTTATGCAACGCATTTTCTTCCTGTTGATATTAACCTACTTTCTCGAAGTTTTTTGATATGCATCTCAATATGAATTATTCTAAAGGAAGAGTTGAACATAAAGCTAAAAAAATTGTCTAAAATGTTCTGTTGGGCAAAAGTGTGAACTATAATAATATTAGTGGCCAAAGGTCAAAGGTCAAAATCACTGTTGCCTCATTTTTAGGGTACGATTTCTCAAGAATGCTTTGAGAGAATTTCTTCAGTTCTGGTACAAACATTCAATTGGACCCAAGGATGAAGTGAAAATATTTTGGGGGTCAAAGGTCAAGGTCTGTCTGACCCACTAAACTCTACATTGACTGCAACTGCTTTAAATGCACGTGACTAAAGTTATGAGTCATGTTCTGTTCTCTCATTTAATGAACAAAATAACTTATTCTATGTAAATATGACTTTATTACAGTTGTTGTTTTATAAGTTCTCATCATAAGGAGTACATGATATTCAGATAATAATTCCATTTACAAAAACACATGAACAATACAATACAAATTAAATTAAAATCATCTCATTAGATGTTCATAAAATTCCTGCTCTCACATTTTTTTTTGCTTCAACATAACACGACTCTTGTTTTCATTTTGTAAAAAATAACTATGATTTAATAATTCACACATTTATTACAAAACCAAGAACTAACACAGTAGGCAGATTGCATGACTAAGACGCTATTTTCTACAGTGTAGGTGTTTGTAGATGAATCATCCTTTTAAGATAAAGTACAGTTGGCTATGTCGAAGCCGGGGCAGATCCACTTGTTGCTGAATTGTCTGTATCCCTCAGCAGCGATCAGGTTGCTGCCTGAACACAAAACAGCACAAAGACTAGATCATCAATGCACTATTACAGACATATTCAGTATGAAATAACAGTGGCAATAAATAAAGCATTAACTATGACAGTACATTAACACTAAACATCTAGCAGTAAAATACCACATAGTAATCTAATGCAGCAGTTAAAACAAACAAACAAAAAAAAAATCCAAAACATTATAACAGTAAAACACTGTCAGGGATAATTTTACTGCACCTGAGTGATTTATTTCTTCTGGTTAAACAAACTGAATACTTTCCATAACCTCCTGAGACCCACAATAGTAAAAATTCAGGTTTTTTTTTTACATTAAATAACTCCCTTGATTGGAAACAGCACAATACAACCTTTTTTCAGTTTTTTATTTATTTATTTTTTTATGTTTTTACGGAATATTCTTTGCAGCGGACAGTGTTGGTTTTTTTTTACCTCCGCCAAGGAGGTTATGTTTATGCCAGCGTTGGTTTTTCTGTCTGTCTGTGTGCAAGATAACTCAAAAGTTATGGATGGATTTGGATGAAAATTTCAGGAAATGTTGATACTGACACAAGGAACAAATGATTACATTTGGTGGTGATCTACCTTGGTGGAGGTCTGTGCTCTCCGAGTGCTTTTCTAGTTTTTTCATGTAAAGCTGTGAAAGTGTCAGGAGGTAAAAGGAGCAATATGCTGAATTTCTACTTTCAAATATTAAACATGGCCAAAAATTCATCAAAAAAATCATTAGTGTTTGGAATAGAGAGTTCTGAAGTTATGCCAAGAATGCCAATATATTGGACTGTACAGATATGAATTGAAAGTATTAACACTGACTAGCCATAGGGTTTACATGACCACTAGAGGGAGGTAGTGAGTCACTCTGTCAGACTACCATGAAGAGGAAAACTAACACCATGAAGCCTTTGGAATATCAGACAGTGAGGAGATGGGATGAGAACCACAAAGAAACACCTTTTAGAGCCAAAGTGACAAAGTGATAAAAGTGAAAAGCACTGTTGTTGTTTTCTAAACTGGACACAGCTCTGCATGAAAAGAATGATGCTAAAATGACAGCGTTTCTTCTACATCGGTGAGTTTGAGTATGAGGTTCATATATAAAGCTATTATGTGATGTTATTTACTTTGCTAAGTTGCCATTTGCTCATTGACGGTTCGGACTAAAGTTTGACACTCATGAACTTGTTTGGACGATCCCAAACAGATCTGCGCTTCAGCTACTGACAACACAAACTGTACAGAAAACAGAGGTGATTAGTGGTTTTACAGTGACTGTTTTTTTTTTTTTTTTTTTTTTTTTTTTTTTGTCTAAAAACAGAGCTAAGCTAACAGAGCTATAATGTAAACTATCAGCTGACACAACACGTGAACATTATAAGACAGTGTTATTTTGAACAACTGTCAAAATTACTGACTTTAGGTTTTAGTTTGAAGATGAAAACTTGATGATATCATTATACAGATTTATATAAACAATGATTTTTATACTTTATTCAGTGAGTGATACAGTCTGTGGATACATAGCATTGATTTATTGGTGGTTTTGGTCTTATATGTGTTCTGGTACATGACTTCCCTCTGCTGTTGAGAGTTTGTAATAATAATACCTCACAGAACCCCTTTAATACACAAATATGCAGATCAGTTTTACATAAAAGTCCTTGTAAATAATGAAACAAACTGACCGTCCATGAGGTTCTGCATGCTGCAGTAGTTGGTGGTGTTATCAGCTGGATCTTTGGAGACTTCAGACACTGCATCTCCCTGCAAAAGAAAAGAACACAAGAGGACAACCACAAGGACAACAAAATGTTAAACAGGAGCTAGACCAGGCACAGTTTTAGTTTTAGACAAACTTTACTGAGCCACAAGGGAAAATACTTGGTCACAATAGCACAGTTAGATACAAAAACACTCCTGAACAGACACTGATGAAAAAGTAGAAGCAGAAAAAAACAAACAAGATTTACATATGAACAAATCTACATGAAACTGAAGTAAATACACTGTAAACATACAGGTGTGAAAGATACGGAAGAGGATTAGAGCCACTGGAAAAAAAATTAGATACAGTATATATTTGTTTATTATTATTCTGAGAAAAAAGTCTGAATTCTAAGGGGGAAAAAAAGTCAGAATTCTAAGATTAAAGTCAGAATTCTGAGGAAAAAAAACTGAGAAATCTTAGGGAAAAAAGTCAGAATTCTGAGATTAAAGTCAGAATTCTGAAGGAAAAAAAATCATAATTCTGACTTTTTTCTCAGAATTCTGACTTTTTTCTCAGAATAATAACAAAAACATTTTTTCAACCTTATTTATTTTTATTATTATTATTATTATTATTATTATTATTATTATTATTATGAGAAAAAAGTCTGCATTCTGAGAAAAAAAAGTCAGAATTCTGAGAAAAAAAAAACCCTTAGAATTCTGAGAAAAAAAACCCTTAGAATTCTGAGAAAAAAGTTAGAATTCTGAGAAAAAAAACTTAGAATTCTGAGAGGGAAAAAAAGTCATAATTCTGACTTTTTTTCTCAGAATAATAACAAAAACATTTATTCAACCTTAATTTTTTATTATTATTATTATTATTCTGAGAAAAAAGTCTGAATTCTGAGAAAAAAAAGTCAGAATACCGATATTAAAGTCAGAATTCTGAGAAAAAAAAACCTTAGAATTCTGAGAAAAAAGTCAGAATTCTGAGAAAAAAACCTTATAATTCTGAGAGGGAAAAAAAGTCATAATTCTGAAGGGAAAAAAAAAGTCATAATTCTGACTTTTTTTCTCAGAATAATAACAAAAAACATTTATTGGACCTTAATTTTTTTCTTGTCCATTGGCCCTAATCCTCTTCCGTAGAAAGTGACTCAGGTGCAGTGATGTAAATGTTTTCCATACATATTCTACCTGCTTTGAGTGAGTTTGATATTTAATCTATTTTTCCCTGTTTTTTTGAATAGAACCGTCAGATCAAACTGTCACTTACAGTCACTTTGCAGCTGATGGACTGCTCAAACAGAAACTGGATGTCGTTGGCTTTCTTTGTTTTGGGAGACGTGTGCGTGGCTTTGATCAGATACGGAGCTGTCGACACGAGCTGCGGCACATTTCACATTCAGACACACAACTGATCAAAAGCCTGAATTCTGTATAATCAGATGCATTCTAACCACAGCTGGACAGGTTCATTTCACAGGTAGAGGTCATAGAGTCACAGAACAGTACATCAGGATTTCAATAATACAGTATGGTCTGAAACGTAGATTATCCAAACAAACCAAACATGGAACTGTTACATAACTATTAACAGTCACAGTGTTACAGTACGTTATGTGAGTTCAAATGAGTCATGAGGTTTTTAGTGTTTATTCATTCTACCTTATAAATATTGTTTCTTAACTGGCCCTGGTGTCCCTGAGCTAAATAATCCTTTCCCTGCATTAACCCTTTCATGCACAGTGGTCACTACAGTAGAAAGCTGTTCTCTTGTATATTCATGGATTTTATTGTTTTAGTTCCATATCAGCCGACACAGTGGACGCTTATGCATCATCTCATAAACTGTAATTAATAACATTACTGTAACTTTGCTGTTCTTGATAAACCTGATCTGCAGTAACATGTTTGAGTGTAAATCAATTGCTTGTTATTGTTATTTGACTGTAATTAACAACAAAAAGGATTTTTTTTTTTTTTTGCATATTATCTCCATGAAGTGAGTAATGACCAGTATTAGAGTATGTTAAAATATAAGAAAACAGCAGATTAGCAGAATTAAAATGTTTTTATTCCATAGTTTTCACATAGTATACCAGTAAATACATGTTTCTTTGCTTCAGAAATTAAACCCATGGTTTCTACCTTAGTGGACATTTTTGCAACTCCATGAAAAATAGCTTGATAAAAAGAAATTCAATTGCATTGTTTTTTTAAATGCCTAAAGAGGAATAAAAACACTCAGGAAAAAAATCTTGACTAAGGTTCTCATAATTCATGCATGAAAGGGTTAATCACTGATAATGATCTAATAAATTAAACAAATTCTTAGAGAGGATGTTGGTCAAAATGTCTTGAATATCCAGTATTAAAAATGCTACTGTCTGGAACAGTTTAAAGTGAATTCCTGACAAAACCTGAGGAGTAAGTGTTATCAGCATCAGTGTGTGCAGCTTGTATGAATGGATTTTATATACTTTTATTAAAAAATATTATAATAACAGACCACTTCAGGTTAATATTAAGGCTGTCAAAATTAACGTATTAACGCAGATTAATCCATCATCATTAATCTGATTTAAAATTTTAACGCAATTAACCCATCTGCAGCGCAAAATGACTGAACGTCTCTGGCGACACATTTCGGGCAGTTTGTCCGAGTAGCGTTACCGTCAAACATGTGCAAATGGACAGTCGATCCAACCGATAACGATGGAAGACGCTAAACAGCACGTTGGCCCTTTTGATGGGAAATTTAAGCACAAAAAAAACAAAAACAAAAAAAACAAGACAGAACATTCGACTGACATAAAGTATTATTCACACTCCGCAGGAAGGAGTTTTCTTTTCACTGAAGCATTTCCAGTTTAAATACCACATAAACGCAAATTCTGCTCGCACTTCGGCTAACATGTCACCCAGCTTGCGACAAACACGTTAAGTGCGTATATATTCCCTTCTTTCCGGAGTCTGTTTACTCATGTAAAATGAAACAGATTAAAAATTAATGATATTTTATTGTGATGAATCGAAATTAATCTACAACAACCCTGTGATTAATTTGAATAAAATTTTTAATCGTTTGACAGCGCTCGTTAATATACATACAGGGTGGGGAAGGAAAATTTACAATGAACATTTAGTTGTTTTTTCTCAGCAGGCACTACGTCAATTGTTTTGAAACCAAACACATATTGATGTCATAATCATACCTAACACTATTATCCATACCTTTTCAGAAAGTTTTGCCCATATGAGTAATCAGGAAAGCAAACGTCAAAGAGTGTGTGATTTGCTGAATGCACTCGTCACACCAAAGGAGATTTCAAAAATAGTTGGAGTGTCCATAAAGACTGTTTATAATGGAAAGAAGAGAATGACCATGAGCAAAACTATTAGGAGAAAGTCTGGAAGATACTATTAAAGAAGAATGGGAGAAGTTGTCACCTGAATATTTGAGGAACACTTGCGCAAGTTTCAGGAAGCGTGTGAAGGCAGTTATTGAGAAAGAAGGAGGACACATAGAATAAAAACATTTTCTATTATGTCAATTTTCTTGTGGCAAATAAATTCTCATGACTTTCAATAAACTAATCGGTCATACACTGTCTTTCAATCCCTGCCTCAAAATATTGTAAATTTTGCTTCCCCACCCTGTAGTTTTTTATGCTACGAAGAGTTTGAGCTGAAAAGTAAAACTCAGCTTTTGTTCAGTCATCTGTGTTAGAGGCTTTAAAGTATCGTCTTGGTTTTGAAGCCATAGTTAACGTTCCGGATGTCTAGTGTTCTTCTGGGATGTGTCAGATGTTTCTAACCTCATAGGAGCATTTCTCTCCTTTGTACTGGCAGCTTTGGCTAATCTGCCAGGCCTTGATCTGCTCCACCAGTTTTCCATAGACGTCATCACATGAGATGCCGAACAACCTGCAGAAGAAAGCAACGTTAGATCTGATTGACAGTTCAGTCCACAGCCCCGTTTTAAGAAACACAAGAAAAATAATAGAAATAAGTGGTTCCAGGCACAACAAACCCCGCCCCTTGCATGTATCGTATCTTATTTTGGCATCAATCCAGCTGATGTCATCATGTCTGTGTGTGCTGATGTCAGCGTATCAGTTGTCTCTACATACAGTATGAGCCAAGTTTGAAGAAAATTGAAATAAAATTGATATTTTTAGAGACATTTGAAATTTTGCTCATTATAAGTAAATGGGGAAAAAAAAAGAATTAAAAAATTCATTAAAAATTTGAACTTTGACCTACTTTTCCCAAATGTAATCAGATCCATTCTGGGTCACTGGCAATCTATAAACCCAATCTGATCTGAATTCAACCAACAGTTTTGCTGCTAGAGTGTAAACAAACAAACAAACAAACAAACCAAACCAAAAACAATAGCCCTTTCCTAAAATAACAAACATGTCAGTCTCACAGGTTTCCTCCTTTTAGATTTGTTTTACCACCAAATGCATAAGATGTGACTAATGTGAGTCTTGTGAGTGCTGCAGCTTTTCCAGAACCAACACAACACACGTGAAAAATGGCGCTGCTCAGAAAATTGAGTCTGTGAATGCTTGGTCTAACACGGCTTTGACCCTTTTATACGGAGATGGTGGTGGATTTCATGCAAACACAGAGAAAAGAAGCAGAAAGCAGCATCTGTGGCTCCAGTTCACATGACGCAAAATACAGTGCATCAAATATTCAGCTCAGAAACTCAAAGTCAGAACATGTTTTTAATATTTTAGAGCAGGGGTTCCTATCAGATTCAGTCCCAAAATAGAAATTATGAGCCTCTGATTTACGAAAATACATGCTGAATTACTTTTAAATTTTTCCCTCTTTGACATCAAAACGATGTTGAATTCATGTGTTTTCCTTTTTTACTCACATGAAGAAAAAATAATGAAATAATGAATAATAAAATAATTCTTATTCATTAACAATAATGAATAATGACTAAATATTTTTATCATGACTACAATCATGATAAAAATGTTAGATTCTGATTATATTGATAAAAACATTAAAGATCAGATCATTATTTCTTTACAGTTTTAAGGTTGATTTTTGTGCCTGAAAACTGGTGAAACCAACTTTTTGTGTTTATAAACTTTTCTATGGTCAGGAAAAATAAATAAATAAATAAATAAATAAATAAATAAATAAATAAATAAATAAAATAAAAATAAAAAATATATGTGTATATATATATATATATATATATATATATATATATATATATATATATATATATATATATATACATTTTACATTTTAGTTTGTCCTAGGACAAACTAAAATTACTATCTGTCCTAGTAGGATTTGGAATCCTACTGGATTTCAATCTCTACTGTGACATATATATATATATATATATATATATATATATATTTAAACAAGAGAGAGATTAAATAATAGATAACTGTTGTCAATAATAAAGAAATGACTCTGACAATGTGTTTTATTCTTGATAGATAAACTGTAACTGGGACTCTGTATGGAATCATTGTACTTGATCAAATGTGATTACTGATGTGTATAAACAGGAATGAAATGAGGAATGTGTCTGAAAACCAAATTATTCCAACTTCATGGGCAACAGTGTAGATAAATATAGATGATTAAAAACAATAAAATGACTAAATGTTCATTCTCACACACACCCAAGTAAAATTAACTGAAACAATGAAATACTGAAATATTTTGAGTTTGGATTACAGTTGACATGAAAAACACATAAAAAATAAATTTTAAAAAAAGCACATTTTTTTGTATTTTAACCTTTTCATGCATGAATGATAGAGAAGACATTATTGAGAGACCATCAGACATGTCCTCTTGGATTCGATTCTTATTTTTAGTGAGATACACAACCGCATATCAATGATTTTAATGTAATTTAATGATAAATATCATATTTTGCATAAAGATGTTCAGAAATTGTGGATTTTCTACTCACTTGGCTCATCAATAGCAAACATTAATGACTTTATAAGCATTAATTATCATGTAATCCATGAGGTAATTGAGGTATTGCAGTGGTACACATTACTATCAACACTATTAGTTTGGACTAGTTACTGCAAATGCAGATTTAACTGAAGCTTGAATAACTGTAACATGCATAAAAGGGTTAATCAGTAGATTTCATTCCCATTTCCATGTATTTGAGCCAGTATTTGACTCTTCCAGTTCATGCCTTGATAACAGGCTGTTCCTTCACATGAACGTCCTTCTCTTGTTAAATAAAACACATGAATGAAGCCTCTTACCATTTGATTTTACATTGCGGTGATCGGTCAGCGATGGAGATGGTAAATGTGGCCCCCAGAAGGAGAACCGAGACCATGAGCAGGAGCTTTGGATCCATGCTGAGACCTGAATCCAGAACCAGTTCAGGATGGAGGAACCGGTCTGAGTGCGAGCTTCAGCCTAGAGGCCTTTTAAAGGCAGCTCATGGGTCATGTGGACCAGTGGAAAAGACGACCGATCGATTAAGACGCTGCAGCATGAGGGAGAAAAAGAGTGAAAGAAGCTGAAGATGTTGATGTAACGTCCATCTGGAGCTGAAGCCACACAGAGAATGTTCAGAATGCATTCAGAAATGACTCCACATAGTAGCACCGTGGCCAATTTTAGCCTTTGATGCATGAATTATGAAGACCTTACTCAAGATTTTTTTCCTGAGTGTTTTTATTCCTTTTTAGGCATGAAAAAAACAACATGATTGAAATTTTTTAATGAACTGATTTTGAATGGAGTTACAAAAACGTCCACTCAGCTGGACGCCATGCGTTTAATTTGTAATAACGGCCGATAAAGTAATAAATTTGCCATTTTTAAAATGTAATAAGCCAATAATGTAATAAAAGTTCTGAACCGATAACGTAATAACTTTTGGCCAATTACATGATAACTTATCATGTTATTGGCTGGTTATTGAGAGAGGGAGAGGGAGAGGAATTTTATCATAGTTATATCTAATAAATGAAACTTAAATACAGTGATATTAATGTATCATTATGTTATGTGCTCAGTTATTACATTTACATAGAATTTTTTTTACCAGGCCAATAACATAATAAGCTCTTATGTTATTGGCCAAAAGTTATTACGTTATCAGTTCAGAATTTTATTACATTATTGGCCTGTTACAGTTTAAAATGGCAAATTTATTACATTATCGGTCGTTATTACGTTATTGGCTTCTACAAGCAAAGAAACATGTATTTAAAATGCAATATCAAAAAGTGATAAACTGTGTGAAAACTACAGAATGCATTTTTTTTATGCAGCCAGTCTGATGTTTTCTCACATTTTAACATACTCTAATACTAGTTATTACTCACGTCATAGAGATAATATGCAAAAAAAAAAAAAACTTTTTGTTTAAGAAAA
The DNA here is from genome assembly GCF_902148855.1 of Sphaeramia orbicularis. Taxonomy (NCBI): domain Eukaryota; kingdom Metazoa; phylum Chordata; class Actinopteri; order Kurtiformes; family Apogonidae; genus Sphaeramia; species Sphaeramia orbicularis. The sequence goes on from NC_043973.1 coordinate 34,885,046, forward strand.
CTGTTAATTACAATCTAATAACAACTAGCAATTGCTTTCCACTCACACATGTTAGTGCAGATCAGGTTTATGAAGAGCAGTAAAGTTACAGTAATGGTCTAAATGTCAGTGTATTATGGGATGGTGCATAAGTGTCCACTGTGTTGGCTGATATGGAACTAAAACAACTAAACCCATGAATATACAAGAGAACAGCTGGAGAAGAACTGACCACTGGAGTGTCCACTGGAGTGACCACTGTGCATGAAAGGGTTAACCTGCTTGGTTTTGGGGAATTGACTTAACTACGGCCAAAAGGGTGAACCGTTCACCATATCTGTGGTTTTCTGGAGTAAGTTTAGTCTTACATCATTCACTGATAATACTGTATCTTAAGGTGCTGATATTGTCCTTTCATTATTGACCTTTAATAAGTCTCTCATATATATGGTAGAGCATATTAGCACTTTATGAGTCATTTTAAAGCACTTTTACAACTAAAAACCATTAATTTTTACCTCAATAACCTCATAATTACTGCTTTTTGATAGCAAGAACTAGATCGTAATTTGGTTTACTTAGAGTGGATCCATCCATCCATTTTCGTTTGATCTCGAGTGGTTCAAACCAGAAAAATAACATAGTAACCAATATGTAATTTCAACTCCAAACATTTCTCTGTTTTGGAGTGAAAAAAGTAAAATTACAATATGAAAATGTTTGCATCTACAAACTGCCCTTTAAAAAGTGTAAATAATATAAACAACCATGAACCATGAACTGAATCTGAATGTGAACATTAAAATAAATACCCATCCTTCAAATATTTACACGTTTGCACTCTTAATATTGTTATGATGGTATTTGTACTCCAGCTATGTAATACATGTTATATTTTATATATATGTAAATATATAATCCATCATCATCATCATCATTATTATTATTATTATTATTATTATTATTATTATTATTATTATTATTATTATTATTATTATGTCTATATCTTCTATGTTGCTTCTTATGTAAAAGGTCCAGACTTTATAAGACTGAGGTTGTGTTTTAATAATTATCTATATACTGTCCATGCTCTGTGAGGGAAAGTGTTAGAAATAAATCAGTTGCATTGACTTCTATAGAAGGACACATTTAAACCAGTGTTCAGAACTCAGAGCTCCTCCTTCACCCTGAACGGTGTGCATGTGTTTCTGTTTCAATCCAACAGTTTCCAGGTTGTTCCATACAGCAGAAACAGTTGAATCTTGGTACCAGTCATGTGTCTGTCCAATTAGATTCAATTCACATCAATATTAGTTAAGTTCTAATTTTAAATGTGTGGTAAATGGGATTTTCAGTGTTCAGTGGAAATGTCCACAGAGTCCACATTCCACAGTGGATGTGGACAATTTAGTTCCAGATACAAGAGATTGTTCTAAGCTACAGGTGGATCCAACTGGAGGAGAATCGGAGTCGTTTGGAATTTTGGATGAATTTTGGAAAATGTCTCAATGATGACAGATGGAAAATTGTAGATGTTATGACCTTGCTGTGACCTTGAACTTTGGCCTACTGGGACCAAAATGTAATGGGTTGGTCCCAGGGCCTAGGCCTATCTGTGGGGAAGATTTGGGAAAGATGGGTGGAAGAGTTTTACACTAAAGATGAACAAACAAACAAACAAACAAACAAACAAACACACAAACAAACACACAAACACACAAACAAACAAACAAACACACAAACACACAAACAAACACACAAACACACAAACAAACAAACAAACACACAAACAAACAAACACAAACAAACAAACACACAAAGCAAAGTGATCACAATACCTCCTGGTGGAGGGAATAATAATTAGTGTCTTTCCAGATAAGTTCTCAGTGATAATAATTATTCAGTCTCTAGAACATTTCCTCAAACAGATAAATCAACCACTGGACCAGAGGACAGCTCCTTTCTCTGTCTGTGTTTCCATGTTTTCCGCTTCATTAATCTGTTTGGAACGTCCATTTCCACACTCAACATGTGCATGTGAACAAACTGTGGGAAAATTCCCCTCACAACAGAAGCTGCTTTATGAACTGTGTCCTCATCCCATAAACAGATGCACCTTTTTCCAGGGAACCACATACATGTCTGCACAGTTGACACAGAAAAAGTAAGAAATCACATCTATATCCATTTTGTCCTTCAGTCTGGTCTGGTTTGGATCGGGGTCAGAGTTCACTGTGGTGGTAGATTCAGGCTTTATCACCACTGTATAATTAACATTTACATTTACATACACTGACCGTATATCACAGTTTAAAAACTGAGACAGGTGTGGATTTATACTCAGTATTAAAATACGAGCAAGATTTACTTATACTAAAAAAGACCCATTTTAATCTATTTATGCATTTATTTTAGTTTTAACCAGTTTCAGTTGCCAAAAAGTATGTGTTTTTGCATGTGAGAATGTGATTTCACTGATTTTGTATTTGCACCTAATATTTTCATTGCATTACTCTCTTCATTTTATGATATTTTGATAGATAAAAAGTTGTGTTTTTAGCTGTATACCTGAATTTCTTGAAAATTTTGTTCAATTATCTAAACTGACTAAAAACACTCTAGAGCAGGGGTGTCAAACATGCGGCCCGGGGGCCAAATGCAGCCCACTAAAGGTTCCAATCCGGCCCCTGGGATGAATTTGCCAAGTGCAAAAATTCCACAGTCAAAGCTGTCGAAGTCATTTTAGTTTGTTCCACGTACAGACTAATATGAGCTACAGTCAAATAACAGCATAATAACCTACAAAAAATAACAACTCCATATTTTCCTCTCGGTTTGATGTGAAAAAAATATTACATTATGCTTATAAATAATGACAACTTCAAATATTTGTCTTTGTTTTAGTGCAAAAAATAACATTAAATTATGAAAATGTTTACTTTTACAAACTATCCTGTAATAAAGAAATGTGAATGACCTGAACAAATATGAAGAATCTGAAATGTATAAAGAAAATTAAGCACAATTTTAACAATTTTCTGCCTCTTATTTAAAGTTTAGTGTCTTTGTACATCCAATCCGTTACTCACATGTATAAATGAGAAGTTGAAGCATAATATTGTTAAAATCGCACTTATTTTTCTTGAGAAATTTCTGTTTTTTCATTTTATTCACATCTGTTTTGTTTGGATAGTTTATAAAAGTAAGTAAATTCATAATTTAACCTCCTCAGACCCAGGAAATGTCAGCAAAGTACCAGCTTTTTTTTTTTTTTTTTTTTAATTATTATTAAATTAGTGCCTATACTGGAAACATCATGATGCAACAGTTTTTTCAGATGCAGTTTTTACATTTTTATGGAATGTCCTTTGTGGTGGACAGTTTTCTTTTCTTTTCTTTTCTTTTCTTTTGTATAAAGTTGTGAAACTCTTGTCCACAAATGGGGACAGAAAACCCATAGATGGATCTGAGGAGGTTAATGTTTTGTTTTTGTTTTTTGCACTAAAAGACAAATTTTTTGAGTTGTCATTATTTATAGGTTATTATGCTATTACTTTACTGGTCCAGCCCACTTTAGATCAAATCAGGCTGAATGTGGAACCTGAAAGAAAATGAGTTTGAGAGCCCTGCTCTAGAGAAATGTTATCCACAGACTGAACAGACAGAGGTCATCTCATGTTGCATATGATGTAATTTATGTTTGCAGCTGATCTAAAATACTTGTGCATCGTTTCACATGATAATAAGCAGAACAGACTGATTTTACAGACAAAAAGGACAATAAATAATGATAAATCAATTTGTAAAGGTTCAATATACAGAAAAATACATTTGGAAGTCATCATAAAAATACAAGTAAGTCTTTAAGGGTTAAGAACAAATGTGTCCATTGTCTGAAGACATCTACAGTGTCAAAACAACAGCCTGGAGTCAGTTTATGTTGTTGTTTTAACACCATGACACTGATTTAACTTTACTCAACACAATATTTGTCACAGAGCAGTTCATGCTACAATGAATCCCCCCGAAGAAAAAAAAATATATGCACAGTTAAAGGGAAAAGACTGAAGGGCTGAGTGTGTAAAGACTAAGAAATGTGTTTAAAGAAATAGTAGTGGAGTATTCATAAGTACTAGCAGTAAAATGTAGTTACATAATTAAAGTTAAAGTATATTTTTTGTCTCTTACATTATAAGGGACAAAACATTATAATATGTAATATGACAGTTTTTTTCTGCAGAAAGGGGAGTTGGTTTTAAAGGCTTTATATCCCATTATTGACAGAGACAAAAGTCTGTTTTCAGTTTGTTTGTTTTTTTTTGTTTTTTTTACTTTTTCTCTCATTTTAGACTTTTGACGAGTTATAGGATTATTTGAACATTTACCTTATAACAAAGATATTAATATTTTTATTCATATGGCACATTTTCAGCTCAAACACAAGCTGCTTTCCAGGGAAACGCAAATTAAATACACAGAAATCAGACGGCAACTCGTACAGACATACAGAGTTTAGTCGTTTAATAACAAAATAAGAGGATTCAATAAGATATTCACATTAAGTATTTATACACTTTCATTTAAGGAGAGTTAAAATGCTGTAGGAAAAGGAAACTAGAATTAAAGGATAAAAGTGCATGTAAAATACAGATACGACAAATGTTAAAATCCTGAAAAGTACTCAACATTTGTTAGTTTTGAGCAAAGTTGAAGTGGTTTAACAGATTTATGCAGGGAAAAAAAGCTGGAAAAAGAGTTGATATATGATGATTTTATCAGTTTTTTTAAGTACATTGTGGCTCTAATGTCCCAAATGGTGCAAAAAGGGTCTGTAGTTTATCATAGACCTGTAAGAGGTACTGACATTAGAGAAAAACATCAGAAAAGAAAATTCTTGCATAAATTCATAAAAAATCAAAATTACAAATATGATGGTGAATATTTGGGATGGTTTTGGTGTTTTATTGTTCATTTTTGGGTTTTGCTTCCCTCTAGAGGCTGAAAGTAAAACTGCACCAAAAACATTTACATCATAATTTGATTAATATGAGCCTCTTCATAATTGTTTCATCATAATCAGTTTAAATATGTGTCATCTGCAGTGTGGTTTAATGTAGAATAAATACTACCATACATTCCTGTTTGTTCATATTCTTCGTTTTTATCTTTTCTATTTCCTCTTATCGGCTTTCTCACTGTTTTACATTCTTTTCCTGGAATGCTGATTCTCAGATTCCAGTTTCAGGTTTAATCTGTTTAATCTGTACGTGAATGAACTGTCACATACTTTCAGTACAACGTACAATAACCTGAGCACACAGGATTGAAACATGATGGTGTGTGTGTACCCGAATAAATTCACTTTAACAGTTATTATTATCCAGCTGGAAAATAAAGGGATTGTTACCTGTGGCTTAAAATGATTAATTATGGTCAGAATGTGACAAATATTAGAGAAATAAAGGCAGAACACTGAGAACAATTATTGAGCAGAAATCGTTGAACCATTTATGTGACAATGTGAACAAACTTAACCCCATAGATCAGTGGTTTTCAACCTTAGGGTCGGGACCCCACATGGGGTCGCCTGGAATTTACAGTAACTGATTAAGAAAACTGGAGAAAATGCCTATGTAAAGATCTGCTTTTATGTCAAATATTTGAGTATATTTTTAATTTATTGCAATTTTGATTTTATATACTTAATATCTGGAATCAATATTCACTTTTAACCCTTTCATGCAAACTGGTCACTACAGTGGACAGCTATTCTACAGCTGTTCTCTTGTATATTCATGGATTTTTTTTTTTTTTTTTGCACATATCTTTATTAAAGTTTTAAGACACTACATATCTTTTCTGACATGAATTGGCAACATTATGTAGATCTCTCCTGAGCATAAACCCCCAGAATCACAACCCCTCCCCATAGTTTTCACACAGTTTATCAGTAAATACCTGTTTCTGTGCGTCAAAAATTAAACGTGTGGTGTCCAGCTGAGTGGACATTTTTGTAACTTCATGAAAAATAGGTTCATAAGAATGTTTTTTTTTTTTCATTATTTTTTTTATATATATTTTTTATTTTTATTTTTTAAATTATTTTTATTTGATCTATTTTTTAAAATTTATTTTTCAGAAGAAAATTTTCAATCGCATTGTTTTTTTCATGCCTAAAGATGAATAAAAACACTCAGGGAAAAATTTTGATTAAGATTCTCATGATTCGTGCATGAAAGGATTAAAGTTTTTGAAAAGGTTCGTTAAGCATTTGTGTGTTATTTATGCAATAAATTATATACAATTTTCAAATCAGATTTTATATTTTTTGTGTTTTTTTGTCCTTTTGTGTTTTTATAGTAGGTTAAAGTGAAAAAATAATAGGCAGATGACATAGATGAAGTTGTGCTGAAAAAAGGAGATACTAAACATGGGTATAGTAAACATTTGTTTATATAGTATATAAAGGCAAAATCAAAAGAACTCAAAAACAGCCAAAAAAAGCTCAGACCACTGAGGGTTCAGATGCTGCAGCTCTTTCATAATTCATGTTTTCAGTTCTTGTTTGTTCAGTTTTAATTATCAGCCTTGTAAATCCAAGCTGGACTGACTATACATAATCTGACCAAGGAAAATCAAATTAATTTCAGCAAAAAAAATGTCTCTGTTTTGAAAGTCTGGGGTCACCACAAATGTGTGATGCTAAAATGGGGTCAGGACCCAAAAAAGGTTGGAAACCACTGGCATAGATAAAATAAAAAAAAGTTACTGTAATGATATTTTTGGCAATATTAATTTTCATTGATCATTATTGTTTTGTTGCTGAGTCCCTTTTTATCAATGAAGCACCTGAATACAATGTGTTCCAATATATAGTATAAGTGTAGTAACAGACCCATAGGAATCAATCCTAAAATTAATTATTATAATATAATTGAGAGTGTCATGTTAATTTAAATGTGTTATTTCTTGTGTTATTTCTTGCATCTCTGTGTTGATTTTCATGTATATTTTTGGGATGGTGCAAATAGAGCTGAAGTGTAAGAGAAAAGACAAACATGACCTGATTACATTATTTTTATGTTACAATATTTGAGTTTCTGTGCAAAAGTGCTTTTATTTATTTAACAGAAAAACAAGTTGACCAAAAAGAAATAACAGTTATATGTTATAAACAAAAAATGATAGATTTTTTTGTTTTTTTGGACTGAATTACACACAGTTTTCACAGCTCTGCTTCATATTACATACTATTATTATTTATTTTTACATTTCTTCTGCAGACACTGACATCCTTACTGAGGTGTCTTCTAGATTTAAGCTAAAAACCAAACATTTTACAGTAACTTCCTGCAGTGCATCTTTGTAGGTTTCAGTATTTATAAAGTAATCATCATTGAAGTATGAAAAGACTGAGACTGAAAATATTTTAGATACAAGTTCAGATATTTTAGATGTAATAAAAGAACAATACATGGTGTTTTTGCCCCTCAGTAAATAGAAGAAATCAATCATTACTCTGTGCTTTTAAATGAATTCAGTTACTGTGTGTTTCATTCATACAAGTTAAAAAATATCAGGACAGATGGATAAAATAATGGTAGTGTTTTCCATGGCAGCCCCAGCGGTCCAGTCCAGACTGTTTCTCAGACTTCTGTGATGTTCTTTATACTCAGAGAGAAGCTCACGTTTGGCTGCAGCTCCTGGATGAACTGTTGAAGCTAAAGACAAAAAGTTATTTTAACCCATAAAAACCCAAACAACCACTGGTGACCAACAGCATCTACGAATATAAAATATTTAATACCTGCGGATCCACTAATCCTATCAATACATGTCAGTAGCTGGTGTAAAATACAGTTTGTCATGTTTTCATGGTCATCAGATATGACCCATTTGGACGTTCAGAGGCTCCGTAGTTACCATGGAAACACTGTCATCTTCTACAACATTGATTCACCAGTAAAACTAGTGGAGTTGGATCAATGATAGTGGATGGAGATCAAGGTTCTAACAGTTTTGGATTTTTCATTATAGTTTAGTTTTATTTAGTTTTGACTTTTTTTTTCTCTAATTCAGTTAGTTTTAATTAGTTTTTAGAGCAGGTTTGATAGTTTTTATTAGTTTTTGTTATTTTCTAAATGCTTAGTTGTAGTTTAGTTGTAGTTTAGTCGTCTCTTTTCTCTTCTTCTCTGTCGTCGTATTCAAATAAATCCCAGAGAGGACTCTGCTGCTTTCTCCCAACTTTAGTCTCCATGTTTCCAGGTAGAGTGGGGACCAGAAGACAACTGGAAACCACAAGTGAACACAAGTGACGGACCCTTAAATATCATATGGTGACAGCAGATAAAATTGCTAGAGCGAAATAAATCACTTTCTAATCAATCCGACGTTGACAAATATGAAAACGAAGGGAATTTTATTCATAATTTTTATCCATTTTAGTTAGTTTTGTAAACACACAATGCAGTTTCAGTTAGTTATGTTTTTTTCTTTTAATTATAGTTTTTATTTACTTCAGTTAACAAAAATGTTTTTTCAGTTCTAGTTTTCGTCATTTCGTTAGTTTTCGTTAACAATGATAATCTTGATGGAGATACTCGTTTTTGCATTCAGTTATTGATATCTTTAATGAAAAAGACACTTTTTCTTATGTTTTCTTTGTTTTGACATAATAACATTGAATGTACTCTAAGTTTTTAAGAATATTTAGATAAAATATAGGAAATTAAATATAAGAAAATGCATTATTTACAGTGAAAAATGCCAGTTTGGACATTCAGAGGCTCCGTAGTTACCATGGAAACACCATCATCTTCTACAACATTGATTCACCAGTCAAACCGGTGCAGTTGGATCAATGACAGTGGATGGAGACACTGGGTTTATGTTCAGTTAATGAGAGATTTGCTGTAAAAGTCACTTTTCACTGTTTTGATATAATAGTCTTTGAATTTACTCTGAGTTTTCATGAACATCTACATTAAATACAGGAAATATATGATTTACAGCAGGGACGTGCACAGGATTCTAGAGGGGCAGGGGCCCAAAGTCACAAAAGGGCAGTATGTGTGCGCCAAATTTTTTTCAGGCCTTAATAACACAATATGTGGCTGAATGTAAAATTAATAAAGTAGCCATAGATAACAACAACAACAACATAATTGTGTGTATTGTGTAGCTGTGAGTGATGCAATTGCTGTTTCTCTTGTGTCATTGTAGCCCCATGGGAATTCTAAGTTGATTTCTTAAATTCATATTTTTGATTTCATTGTATTTTTTTTAATTTTTTTTTTTATTAAAATGTGAATATCACTGTGTTTAAAATTTTGAAACATTGTGTATATGTAAAAATAATTATTTGTTAAAAAATCGTTTACCTGTTATGTTTAACCAATCCGAGTCGGGAGGAAGTGACGTGTGAGGAGAATGCGGGAGAGAAGGTGAGAGACGTGGAGTGGGAGAGGAGCACGAGGCGGAAAAAAGAGTTAGCAAAACGCCCATTTGTGGATGTAATGTGGAACTGTTCAGAGACTACCGGACAGTGAGTCACTTATGGACATTCTGTGGTGTTATTTGGATTTGCTGTGCTTCTTGTGGACTACTCTAGCGAAGAGTTTTTCCTGGAGGATGCAGTGCATGCTAGTCAGCCCGACTTAGCTTGTTGGAGTTTAAAGTGGACTGTGAAGCTAGTGGTCTGCTGACCAGACTACGGAGCCCAGTTCATCAGACTCTTTTTCCTCGGAAACCGGATTATTGAACGGGACAACGACAGCAGTTCCTATCGGCTCCGCCAGCGCGGTGAGGCTTCAGAGAGGACGCCGCCGCCATTACTCAGCAGCTGGAGTTTTGAGTTCTGCGCCACGGCGCGAAATGACCATGAAGTTTTAGGTCCATCTGCTCCCAGAACACACTTCAGACCTGCACCGGTTTGTGACTCCTACATTAATCTGTTTGGTATTCATTTTGATATTTAAATATGTTAATTTAGTTAGATAAACTGCCGGCTTTAGGGTTAAAAATTATAAGGGTTATGATTTATGTGTTCTGTTCATTTAAAGTGAACTAACGGGACTTATAATACACTTTAAAGTGGACTGAACCGAAAAAAGAAAAAGACAATTTATGTGCGCACACCTTACTGTTAAATGTTTAATTTGGTGTAGGTGTGCGTGTTTAACCCTTTCATGCACAGTGGTCACTCCAGTGGTCACTCCAGTGGTCAGTTCTTCTCCAGCAGTTCTCTTGTATATTCCTGGGTTTTATTGTTTTAGTTCCATATCAGCCAACACAGTGGACACTTATGCATCATCCCATACAGTGCATTTCATACCGTTACTGTAACTCTGCTGTTCTTGATAAACCTGATCTGCAGTAACGTGTTTTAGTGTAAATCAACAAACAAAACAATTTTTTTTTTTTTTTTTTTTTTTGCATATTATCTCCATGAAATGAATAATAACTAGCATCAGAGTATGTTAAAATGTGAGAAAACATCTGATTACCAGCATTAAAAATGTTTTCATTGCATACTTTTCCATATCACTTTCTGATAGTAGGTTTTAAATACATGTTTCTTTGCTTGAAAAATTAAATGCATGGGGTCCGCCTGAGTGGACAGTTTTGTAACTCCTTAAAAAAAAACCAACCTAAATCACATGTTTTTTTCATGCCTAAAGAGCAATAAAAACACACAAATATTGTGACCAAGGTTCTCATAATTGCATGAAAGGGTTAATGGTGATAATTCATATTGTGGGGATGTTAATTTTAAAGGGGTGAATAGTAAAAGGAGTAAAAATTCAAACAGGGTTAAAAACTAATTTGATGTGCATAAGTGAGGCAGGGTATTGAAGCTAAAATACATTGTACTGAGGAATTGATTTTATTTAATCTAAAACTTAGTAGTTTCACTTATGTAGCCTATTACAGGTGTACTAAAAGTAGTCTGTTACTGTCATTAGGATATTCTGAATAGCTGAATAGTTACATTTTAATGATCTTATAATTACCTAACAAAGTACATTGGTGAGCTATAAAGAGAGAGAGATCTCTCACAACATAAGGATTCGGGGAGCGCACTCCAACAAATAGCCAGACAGCTAGGGGGCGCTACATCATCAAATTATTGTCAAAATGTATCCTAATACTGAGGTTTGAAGGACATGTGATTCAGCTGCAATTCTAAAAAGTAATAAAACATTAGCTTATTATCAGGCTATGAACCACTGAAACATTGATCATTGACAAAAATATAGAAATAAATCCTATAAAACCAGTCATGTTTAGTCTGTAGTTCAGCCTGCATGCCTACAGGACTGCAGTCCACATGTGGATCTACAGGATTAGTTGTTGACGTAGCAGAGCTAACACAGTCTGAGACCTGAGATTAGATTCACAAGAAACTAAAACAATTTACCCACTCCCCAAAACCCAGTCATAACTTCCAAACTGGTAAGCTGAGGCTAATATGATATTTTTCCCAAGGTGCACATGAACGCAGCTTTCATGTCTAAAACTAGTCCAGGCTGCACATAAACCAGTCCTACTGTGACTGCTGCTGGAGTTTCCTGTTCCTACTGGAGAAACATTCACAGCAGCAAACGCACAACAAACTGAATATCTGGAAACAAATGTAAATTGTCAGTAAAATCAAATGGAGTGAATGATTCCTCCTGTTTCTGCGATTCAGTACTTTCAAGTAATGTTGGGGGGGTTGGCTGGATGAACCACAAAGGTTGAAGTAAATCCACCGTCCTGTCTCATCTGTGCACAAACTACACAGTGGAGATGTGACCAAGGCTTGTATCTCTCTCTCTCTCTCTCTCTCTCCTCTCTCTCTCTCTCTCTCTCTCTCTCTCTCTCTCTCCCTCTCCCTCTCTCTCTCTCTCTCTCTCTCTCTCTCTCTCTCTCTCTCTCTGGACAAGCGTGTGGGCGTGCAGCATGGGGAAGCCCTGCCCCTCAGTGACAGACAGCGGACAGAGAAGCAGCATCAGCCTCAACACACATACAATACCATGACATGCTGCAACAAGGAAATGCGTACGGTAGATAACCGTGGTGTTTTTATACAGCCGTTTTCTTTTACATTCCTATGCAGAACAGGAATTTATTTATTTTTTAAAAGTAAAAAGGGCACTTTTTCTACGAGGCAAAAAGGGCAGGGGCTCAAGCCCCCTGTGGGCCCTATGTGTGCACATGCCTGATTTACAGTGAAAAATGCAAAAAATAAAGGGTAATATTACAATAAATAGTGATAAATCATTTAAGAAATGTTAAAAGGAGAGAAAACATCCTCGTGGGTTAATATAAATGGTGTGAGATTTACAGCACATGTGGATAAGAATAACTAGCCTGAACTGTGTCACTTGGCCACTCACTACACTAAACAATAAATCAAAAGCATTCTATTAACATGCCTGTTCAGTTCAGTTAATGATAAATTGTGTTTAAAAAGTCATCTTTTTTAATTTTCCTCTGTTTCTGATATTATGACAATTAACTTTAATCTGAGCTTTTATGAACACCTACACGATTGGTAAATTAAATACGGGGAAATACCTGATTTTTATTGAAGAAACACAAAATACAGAGGATAATATTATATTAAATGGTGATAAATCTCTTAAGAAAGGTTAAATAGAGAGAAAAATTGATTTGGGAAGTGACACAAAAGTAACGCTGGGTTTTCACAGGTTAATTGTTTTTCAGTTGTTAATTGCAGGGTGTAGGCGCAGTCTGAACAGCCATTATGGAACTGGTTCAACAAACACTTAATCCCATAAATATACACAATTAAGCACTAAACTTTGTGCCTCGGTGAAGGACTTACCTGGGTTAAAACTGGATCAGCTGTTGTTAAATTCAGCTGAAGTGAACTCCGAACGGCCGTCTGAAGGATGGCCAAGACTGAGACGAATGTGACAAACAGTAGAGTCAGTCAAATCATGTTAAAACTGAAATAAATGCAGTTTAAATGTGTAAAATGAACTGACCGTTGTTAGAATTCAACAGGGGCTGGACAGCTGTTGGCTGTGGGGACTGTGATAAAGGAGTAGCTGTGGTAGAGGGGGAAAACCCCACTGAGGAGAAAAAAAAAAAAAAGATGTAAGATAAGATATATTTATTGCCATTGTGTAGTCACCTATTCAGCAAAACTGGGATATCAATTAAGACGTGCATTACAATAAACCAAGAAAAAACATTTACAAAATAAAATAAATAAATAAATAAATAAAACTGCAATACAGAAGTCCAGTTGTGTCAAGCATGAAGTAATAAAGTAATTGTACCGGAATACTTGATTATAATACATATAAATATATTCCACATTTTTGTTAGAGGCACAGAAAAGTCAGTGATTCTGCTGCATAACTTAAAATCTAAGATAGATGAGATAAGGTAAGATAAGATAAGATGAATTACGATAAGATAACATAACATAAATTAAGATAAGACAAGATAAGATAGGATAAGTTAAGATAAGACAAGATAGGATAAATTAAGATAAGACAAGATAAGATAAATTAAGATAAGATAGATAAATTAAGATAAGATAATTTAAGATGAGACAAGATAAGATAAATTGAGATAAGATAGATAAAATAAGATAAATTAAGGTAAGATAAGATAAAATAAGATAAGGTAAGATAAAATAAATTAAGATAAGACAAGACAAGATAAATTAAGATAAGACAAGATAAGATAAATTAAGATAAGATAGATAAATTAAGATAAGATCATTTAAGATAAGACAAGATAAGATAAATGAAGATAAGATAGATAAAATAAGATAAATTAAGGTAAGATAAGATAAAATAAGATAAGGCAAGATAAAATAAATGAAGATATGATAAGATAAATTAAGATAAGACAAGATAAGATAAGTCATGTGCCGTTGTGTCCTTGGGCAAGACACTTCACACTGGTGTATGAATGTGTGTGAATATTTGTTGGTGGTCAGAGGGGCTGTTTGGTGTACTGGCAGCTGTGCTTCTGTCAGTCTGCCTCAGAGCAGCTGTGGGTACAGACGTAGTTTACCTCCACCAGCTGTGGGTACAGACGTAGTTTACCCCCACCAGCTGTGGGTACAGACGTAGTTTACCCCCACCAGCTGTGGGTACAGACGTAGTTTACCTCCACCAGCTGTGGGTACAGACGTAGTTTACCTCCACCAGCTGTGGGTACAGACGTAGTTTACCTCCACCAGCTGTGGGTACAGGTGTAGTTTACCTCCACCACAGAGTGAATGTAAGAGTGAAAAAATAGTGGATCAATAATGTAAAGAGCTTTAGGTGACTTGAAAAGAGCCATAGAAATCTAATCCATTATTATTATTAATAAAAAAGCAGATATTTAACGTCTAACAGGCTGTAATTCACACATTTTACAAACATGTCCTTTTTCTACACATTTTCGTCTTATTGTAATAGTATCTGAGTAACATGAATGTTCCTTACTCGTCTGTGCGGCACATGAAGCCAAACATCCGGCCAACAGGATCAGCAGCAGCGCAGACATGTTGGGTACGAACGGCCGAACGGTGACAAATTCAAATGTGTTGTGGGAACGATTCCACACTGCTCTCATGAAGTCACCGGCTTTTTGTTCTGCTGACGGAAATGACACCGTTTTTCAGAAGGCGTGGCGATGAAATAACAAAACGCTCGTACCCTCAAGGTCTGGCAACACAAACCATGCACTGTTCTATGAAATACGAGCAGGGACTCAGAGTTTTCCATTGTACAACTGAATGTCAAATTAAAGGCCAATATGGTTTTTTAATCTTTTTATTTTTGAAGAATAGAGAACAAAGCAGTAAAGCAAACATCACACTGACGATAATCCTAATATTGTCAGTGTTGGTGAAGGTTAAAAGATAAATGTTTGCTGTTTTTAGTGGAAAAAATAAAACTAAAACAAGATGAGAAAAGAAAAATACCTTCAGTTATTTCAAGCAAAAACAAGAGTCTTAACCTCCTCAGACCCAGGAAAGTGAAAGTTTTAGCTTTTTAAATTAAACAGCTGTCTTGATTGGAAACTGCAGAATGCAACAGTTTTTCACATACATTTTTACAAATATTTATATATTTATTTATTTACTTTTTAACCCTTTCATGCACAGTGGTCACTCCAGTAGTCAGTTGTTCTCCTGCTGTTCTCTTGTATTTTCACAGGTTTTGTTTTAGTTCCAGATCAGCTAACACAGTGGACACTCATGCACCATCCCATAATAATACACTGACATTCAGACCATTACTGTAACTTTGCTGTTCTTAATAAACCTGATCTGCTCTAACATGTTTGAGTGTAAATCAATTGTTAACTGTTAGACTGTAATTAACTTTTTTTTTTTTTTTGCATATTATCTCCATGAACTCGGAAGATTATTACTGTTATTAATTATTTAAGAAGAAGGGGTGGGATTTTATAAATTATGCTTCTTCTCACTCCTTTTTGAAGATGTTTTGTATGTCTTATGTTTAAGTGTTTTGTTTATTTTTCTTCTGTTTTGACATTCATATTCAAAATAAATACATCAATCAGTCAAATCAATCAAGTGAGTCATAACTAGTATTAGAGTTTGTTAAAATGTGAGAAAACGTCCGATTAGCAGCATTAAACATGTTTTTATTTCATTGTTTTCATATCACTTTCTGATATTGGGTTTTAACCCTTTGATGCACGAGTTATGAGAACCTTAGTCAAGATTTTTTTTCCTGAGTGTTTTTATTCCTCTTCAGGCATGAAAAAAACAATGTGATTGAAATTTATTAATGAACTGAGTTTTAATGGAGTTACACAAACGTCCACTCAGCTGGACACCATGTGTTTAATTTTTGAAGCAAAGAAACATGTATTTAAAATGCAATATCAGAAAGTGATGAACTGTGTGAAAACTATGAAATAACATTTTTAATGCAGCTAATCTGATGTTTTCTCATCTTTTCTCATACTCTAATACCAGTTATTACTCGCTTCATGGAGATAATATGCAAAAAAAAAAAAAATTTGTTCAAAAAAACTGTTAATTACAGTCTAATAACAAGTAGCAATTGATTCACATTCAAACATGTTGGTGCAGATCAGGTTTATGTAGAACAGCAAAGTTACAGTAATGGTCTGAATGTCAGTGTATTATTATGGGATGGTGCATTAGTGTCCACTGTGTTGGCTGATATGGAACTAAAACAACAAAATCCATGAATATACAAGAGAACAGCTGGAGAAGAACTGACCACTGGAGTGACCACTGAGCATGAAAGGGTTAAATACATGTTTCTGAGCTTCAAGAATAAAATGCATAGTGTAGCCAAGTGGACATTTTTGTAAATCCATGAAAAAAAAAACTCAATTGCATTGTTTTTTTCATGCCTAATCAGGAATAAAAACATTAAAGAAAAGATCTGGACAAAGGTTCTAATAATTCATGCGTGAAAGGGTTCATGGAATGTCCTTTGCGATGGACAGCATTTTTGAAGTAAAACTGACACTTTTGTCCCCTACAGAGAACAGAAATACATCGCTGGGTCTCAGGAGGTTAACATAACAAACTTCTAATTATTCTCATTTCTTTTACACATTAATGTTGAGCCTCGTCTCTAAACAACAGTGTTTAAAGTTTCTGGTTGTTGTCACACCTCAGCAGTTCTTAGCTGCCATCCACAGTTTCACACAGGCATGTTAAATATTAATATTAGTTAAATATTAATACCAATGACAGTACAGTGGCTGGAAATGTAAATGTAAAATATGTGGATTTTGATCTGTTTTCATTGCAAAGGTCTTGAAGTGACTCATGTAGGTTGTTTTTTCAGTGTCACGGCACAGTGACTTTATAATCACCTGTGAGCCTGTTTGTAATCCAAGTGTTCTGAGAGGAAACTCAACTCCTGGATCTGATGGGAGGTGATTACAGGTGTTTTCAGGCAGGTATGATAAAAGGAAGGAGGGGTGGTGGTGGTGGGGTAAATATGTGTCTGACAGGTGTGATTAGTGCTCAGTGATTAAATTCTATCAGATGTGACAGTACAGTTCTGTAGGCGGTTTCATATTTCCACAGTGGAATGAAACAGCGGCAGATTATCAAGGTTTAGAATGATTTCACTGGGTTACAAAAAAATGTTTTTTGCAAGTTGTCTATGTTTTTTCAACTGAATTAGGACTATTTTGCACCTCTAAATCCAAAAATGACATCTGTTTTTCTCAATCAGGTCAGGTTTTTTTGCTAATTTGATTTTGAAAAATTTGATCTTCTCACAATCTGCGCCCAAACTTTATCTTGGTCACCAAGTTTAATACCAAAATAAGATTGGTAAGCACACTTTATGAAACTTGTGACTTGATTCCTGTTAGGTACAATGGTGTATTCACTGCAGATGTAGCAGAATACGTCAGGCTTATTTTTTTCAAGGTCTTCTAGTCGAAGCCATTTCATTCACCTGTAATATTAAAAAAAACATTAATCATAAATTGGCAAAAGTAAAATCTTCAGAACTCGTTTATTGCAAGAAATATGAAAGAATTTTGTATCATATGATGTGAAAATGCCCATAAATGTAAGTAAAAATGTTAAAAAGCCAATATGTAGCATAGTTCAGAAAGTTGACCTGATTGAGCAAAATTAATGTGATTTTTGGATTCAGCACACCAAAATGATCCTAAATCTGCTCAAAAAACTTAAACAATAAATTTGTTGTTGACCAGTGTTTTTAGACAGACAGGAGAGAGCTGCAGTCGGACGGTGGGGTTTGATATTTTCAGGGTATTTTCATCTGATTTTGGCTCCTGTGGGTTTTAAATACAATGAGCTGAAAATGGGGAAAAAAAAAAAAGTCAGGCATGTCCAAACTGAAACGAGCCCAAAAGGGTGTTTTTCGTCCGGTCCTTATACATAAAGCTACTAAATTTGGTACATCTAGGATGGGGCATTTATTTCAATGTTAAATAGAAAGTAAAAATTCATTTGGAAACTGACCTAAAAGGAGCCCTGGGTGTTTATGGGTTTATGTAATGACATGTGCAGTCAGTTTTCAGATGCATTCTAATCACATATTCACATTGGATCAATGACAGTGGATGGAAACACTTGTTTTTATGTTCAATAAATCATAGATTTGACTGAAAAAGTCACTTTTTCTTCAGTTTTCTCTATTTTTGATACAATAACCTTCAACTTTAGTCTGAGCTTTTATGAACATCTACATCAGGGCTGTCAAACTCATTTTAGTTCAGTTCCACATTCAGCTAAATTTGATCTGCAGTGGGACGAACCAGAAAAATAATAATATAATAATGTATAAATAATGTCAACTCCCAACTTTTCTGTATTTTTTAGAGCAAAAAAAAAAAATTACATTATGAAAAGGTTTACATCTACAAACTATCCTTTCAAACAATGTGAGTAACCTGAACAAACTGAAAAAATAAGTGCAATTTTAATGATATTCTGCCTCAGTTTATCACTTACACATGTACATTATAATATAAAAAAATACATAAACATTTAGTAACAGACAGAATCTTGTTAAAATTGTACTTACTTCTCTTAAGACATTTCAGGTTGTTCATATTTGTTCAGGTTATTCACATTTTTTGTAAAATTATATATTTTTTTAGTGTAAATACATGAAAATATTTACATTTACAAAAAGAAACATTTGGAGTTGTCATTATTTCTCTGTTATTCTGATAGTATTTGACTGGTCCTGCCCACTGGAGATTGAATTGGTTTGAATGTGGAACCTGAACTAAAAAGATTGTAAATATCTTAGGTGTAATTTTTGCATTTCACAAATTCGTCCTGCAGGGCCGGACTGGACCCTTTGGTGGGCCGGATTTGGGCGCCAGGACGCATGTTTGACACCTGTGATCTAGGACAGGGGTGTCAAATATACGGCTCATGTGGGGTGAATTTGTGAAATGCAAAATATCACTGAAGATATTTAAAAATTAGGGGAATTTAAAAAAAAAAAAGAAGCATTTTAATTTAGGGGCCCCATACAGCCCAATTTAAATTTCAGTAAGACCAGTAAAATGATGTCATAATAATTTATAAATGAAGATAACTCCAATTTTTTTTCCTTATTTTAATGTAAAAGAAAGCACCACTACATGAAAATATTTATATTTTAAAAAAACTATCCTTTCACAAAAAATGGGAGTAACCTGAACAAATATGAACTTGAAAGGTTTTAATAAAAATAAGTGCTTTTTTAATAATATTATGCCTTTTACTCAATGTTTTGTGTCTTTGCAGATCCACTGTGATCTATAAGTTGAAATGCACATGTGTAGATGATAAACTGTTAAAACTGTACTTATTTTTCTCCATAAATCTGACGTTGTTCATGTTAGTCACATTTTTTTTTTAAGGATACTTGGTAGACGTAAATATTTTTCTCAATGTAATTTTATTTTTTCACTCTAAAACATAGAGAAAAGTTTGGAGTTGATTTTATTTACAGGTTATTATGTTAATATATGTACAGTACTTGAGATCATATTGGGCTGCATGTGGCCCCTGAAATAAAATGAGTTTGACAAAAATGGTTAAGGGGAAATCATATTTAAGGGCTTTTGAAAACCCAGGTACATTTAGACCCTCAATAAACAGATTATTGGGTCATCACACTGGTTAATGACTAAATATTCACATTTAAAGCATCATATGATAAAACTATTTCAACTATAATTCCCTTCCTTAACAGCTCTTTGTCCACATCAGCAGATAAACCACAGTTAAGTCCCACATCAGGGGTTCTTTAATTTGCTGCTGGTTCTGCTGCTACCGCTGCTGCTGCTGCTGCTGGCGTAGCTGGAGCGTCTGGAGGTGGTGAGAGGAGGGGAGGTCACCGCCAGATCCAAGTCCAGATCCACGGTCTTCACTGCAGGGGAGGAGCCTGCAGATGCCCTGGGGGAGGAGCCTGCAGACGCCCGGGGGCAGCTGAAGGAGGACACAGAAGACCTGGAAAACAACGCAAAGACACGGTGCAACAGCAGAATACTACAGCTGTGTGCATCTGAGGTAAATATGAGGTTCTAAACCAGGGGTGTCAAACATACGGCCCATTTAGGATGAATTTGTGAATTACACTAAAATTACACTAAAATTTACACTAAATATGTTAACAATGAAGGCTGTCAAAGTGCTTTTAGTTCAGTAGACACATACAGCTCACTGTGAGTCAGACCAGTAAAATATTATCATAATAATATAAATAATGACTACAATTTTTCTTATATTTGTTTAGTGTGAAAAAAGAGAAGCTGACATAGGAAAATGTTTACATCTAATAAACTATCCTTTAAAAACATATGAATGACATGAACAGCCACGAACCATAACTGAATCTGAACGTTGAACATTGTGCTGCAACTGGAACCTTAATTTTCTGAAGGCTCTACCCAAGGGATCAATAAAGTTACATCTAATCTAATGTAATCTAATGTAATGTAATATAATCTGACCTAATCTAATCAAATCTAATATAACATAATATAATTTAACCTAATCTAATGTAATCTAATCTAATATAACATAATATAATTTAACCTCATCTAATGTAATCTAATGTAATATAATATAATATAATTTAACCTAATCTAATGTAATCTAACCTAATGTAATATATTGTAATCTAATATAATATAATATAACCTAATCTAATATAACATAATATAATTTAACCTAATCTATTCTAATCTAATATATGGTTTAATCTAATCTAATATAATATAACATAATCTAATCTAATCTAATCTATTGAGCCTGACCTGAGTGAGGCGGAGCTTCGGGCAGAGCTCAGGGTCTTGGAGCTCCGCCCACTGACAGGAGTAGAAGATGGAGACGGCAGAGGAAGACTGGCCTGAAACAAACAACAGCCCCAGCTTCAGTTGGTCTGACCTCATCAGTGTCCACAAAATGCTTTCTCTGACCATGTGCATGTAAAGCCACACACTGTGTACATTCGGTAAATGCACCTGCAGGAAGTATCGCTCCAGCACTGATCTTAGCTCAGGGTTGTCCTCCATCACTTCAATCAGCATCCTGTTGATGTTCTTGATGAATTCCTTCAGCTCCTTCACTTTAATGTCCTTCTCCTCAAACGTCTCTGTGTCGGTTCTTTTTGCCGAGCGAATATCTCTGCTTAACTTAGAACACTAACAAACAACAAATAAACAAGAATTACAGTGACTGGTAGCACATGTTGGTCATCATGTCTTCTGTTACTAGGGCTGTGTATCGGCAAGAATCTGGCGATACGATACAAATCACAATACTAGGATCATGATACGATATATCACGATATATCATGACGCCGTTAAAAAGGCCATTTTTTTGTTGGTTTCTTTTCTTTTGTTTTTTTTTTTTTAGATTTTTTTTCCTTGAAGAATTTAATTTAAATTCTGTTTTACAGATATTACAGTTTCAGATCCTGTCCAAATGTTCATATTCTATTAGTTCAGAACTAACATCAGAACAGTACTTTTGTCCCAACAAACAAATGAACATCTGCCCCTCAGACAGTAAAACGTAATTTTAGGATGATTAACCATTATTTAATAAAACAATGGTAAATAATAATAAAATATTAAAAAAAAAAAGAACCTCCACAATATCTGCATTTGATTAAATACCTTAAAATATCGATACAGTATTGTGAAATGAAATATTGCGATATATTGCAGAACCGATATTTTCTTACAGCCCTATATGTTATATTGGTATTTAAGCAAGAGTAAAAGCAGTGAATCTTCACCAAATTTGAGTTGTTGATAAAAAACAAATGTGCAGTTTGTTCTAGTTTTCAGTTACAGTATTGAGTCAAAATGTTCAATTCTATGGATTAATGGGACGGTGGGTTTTACTGAGACAGAATGTTTGTCTCTGAGCCACAGGTTTGACTTCAAAACACTGGCTGAACATTAGAATACATTCACTTTTCAGACTCAGGTTGAAAAATCTCTTGTATAAATCTATATAATACTAGATTTATAGGGAGGACTTTATCATATACCTTGTTAATATTTGCCAACCAGAACTTATGTCATTTGTTTCCAATTAATCATGTCAAAGAATGTAACATTTAGCATAATTTATCTCCGAAATTGATTATAAAAACAAAAAAAAAACATAGATTGGTATTATTAGGATATACTGTGAGTGTTTCCTAGTTACATTTTCATCACAGAAAAGTTGATGTAAATTATTTTATCTCTGGAAGTCTACATATATGCAGTTTAACGTGTTTAAACTCAGTTTTTTATGTCAGTATGTGCTTTCTATGTGACTTAAATGAACTCATGCTTTATTCTTATTATTTTGTCACGTTCTCAGAGGGTTTGAAATTTACAGACACCAAGTTCAGTGTCTTTAATCAGCCTGGAATCACAGTAAGGTAAGAAAAATTCAGTAAAATTTACACATTACTGCAAAATTTGGAGAAAAAGTCATTTGACATTTGAATAGTGGCACGTAAAAATAAACATCATAAAACCAGGTAGCCATCGTATAACATGGACTGACGGAGGTGAATGTATTTTAGAGTAATCTCCTTAAAAACATGGCAGCAGAACTATGTTTGATGCACTTCGGACTAGTCACGTCCAAACATCCATTCACAGCAAAGAGTTTTGTGCAGGGACATAAAAGGTTCTGCCAGAAGGACTCACTGCTCCACACCCATTTTCTGATCTGATGGAACAATAATAGGAATGTGTCCGGCTGTAATGATGATTATTAGGCGTCAAAGAAAATGACAAAGAAAACAAAACCAAGTAACTCAGGTTAGACAAGGCAGTGCCAGCAAATATGACACTGTTAATAAATGAAGACAACTCCACATTTTTTCCCTTATTTTAGTGTAAAAGAAAGCACAATTACATGAAAATATTTATATTTAAAAAAAACTATCCTTTCACAAAAAAATGGGACTAACCTGAACAAATATGAACTTGAAATGTTTTAGTAAAAATAAGTGCATTTTTAACAATATTATGCCTTTTACTAAATGGTTTGTGCTTTTGTAGATCCACTGTGATATGTAAGTTGTAATGCACATGTGTAGATGATAAACTGTTAAAACTGTACTTATTTTTCTCAAAAAAAATTTTGAGCAAAGGGAGTTTTCTACAGTGACATTAAAGGTTCTGCTAGAAGGACTCATTTACTCCACACCCATTTTCTGATCTGATGGAACAATAATAGGAATGTTTCCAGCTGTAATGATGATCATTAGATGTCAAAGAAAATGACAAAGAAAATAAAACCAGGTAACTCAGGTTAGACAAGGATGTGCCGGCAAATATGACACTGTTGGCCACGGTGCGAAAATACATAAAGACAGTAATAATTTATCTTTAGAAACTTGTAAACATGCATTTTTTCTCTAAGGTTTTCGCTCATTTCCTGATTTCTTCTTCTTGGATTTTTCTAAGGTGTCAAGCGAAAGGACACTGGGTCGGAACAGAAACACAAGTTCACATCCACAGATTCTTGTACTTTTTATATTTACATTATTTTGCCACTTTTTGGTAAGGTAGCAAATATGGTAACTTCATTGACCTTGATTTTCTAGTAGGAATATATATATATATATATATATATATATATATATATATATATATATATATATTTTTTTTTTTTTTTTTTTTTTTCCGCAAAATTAATAAAGTCTTGTTATGTCCTAATGTTCTAAAATACATGTTTCTTGTTCCTTTCATCTTACATGTGTTTTTCTTGTATTTTTTTATATATAACTTTTGGATTTTTTGTTTTTTGCCACTTACGGCCAAGGAACCAAATGTGGTAACTTCACTGACCTTGATTTCCTACATGACAATATCAAATTTTTTAGAAAATTTTCACAAACTAAAGTCTTGTTCTGTCCTCCAATAACACACTAAGGTTGAAATTTTTAATTTCAGAGTATTTTAATGTGTGTCCTGTAAAGGGTAAAAATCAAGACACACATGTCCAAACATTTCCACGTTGGTTTGAGATATATTGAGATTGGCGTCTGTAAACTTTTGTCCCCCTGAAAAAGTGTAAAATCAATAAAAACTTAAAAAATTCAAACTTCACTCTGCTGCTATTCTCTATCGCAGGCGTGTCAAACTCATGTTAGTTCAGTTCCACATTCAGCCCAGTTTGATCTGCAGTGGACTGAACCAGTGAAATAACAACAGTAAAAAAAGTTAAATTATATTATGATCAGGTTTACATCTACAAAGTTTCCTTAAAAATCTGAATAGCATGGGCAACTCAAATTGTCTTAAGAAATAAAGTGCAATTTTAACAATATCCTGCCTCGGTTTATCAGTTTATCATTTACACATGTGCGTTACAATCACACAAAACATTTAGTAACTGGTAGAATATCGGTCAAATTGCATTTACTTTTCTTAAGACATTTCTGTTTGTTTATATTTGTTCAGGTTATTTAAATTTTTTGTGAAAGTATAGTTTGGTAATGTAAACATTTTCATGTAATTTTACTTTTTTTTTTACACCAAAAAACAAAGAGAACATGTGGGGTTGTCATTATTTATAGGTTATTCTGATCATATTTTACTGGTTCTAACCCACTCTAAATCTAATTGAACTGTATGTGTCTGTATGTGGAACCTGAATTAAAATGATTTTGACACCATTGATTGTTAATATCTTCAGTGTAATTTTTGCAGTTTTTCACAAATTCATCTCCAGGGCCGGATTAGACCCTTTGGCGGGCCGGATTTGGCTCCCGGGCCGGATGTTTGACACCTGTGGTCTATCATCATGTCATCAAAATAAAGTAACCGGGTCAAATGAACTAAAAGAAGAAAAACATGCTGAAATGAATGGTCAGAATGGTGCTAAAGTAACGATGACGCACTTTCGATGACGCCTGCTGCAGCTGAAAAGTAAAAGCATAAAATGTGCGAGTGGAACAAGTGGAACCGCCCACTGTCCGACCTGTTTGGTGGCTCTGTCAATCTTATCGAGCTGGGAGACGATCTCTTTGTTCAGCGAACTGATGAGCATCTGCGTGTGGTCGAGCTTCTCTTTCTCCGCCTGCTCCTCTTGCATCGTATTCTCCAAGGTACTGCTCATGTCCTAGAAATGGAGAGCAGGAAAGTCGTCACAGAGGAGCACACAAAGCACAGCCCCACGCTAAACAATTCATGCAAGGTCCATTTCAGCAGATGACTCACATAGATAGCTGTGATGGAGGTTTATTTTAGACCCAATATTGTCAACGAGACACAAAGAACCTCCTGCTTCGACAACACTGAACACATGTTAATAGAAGGCTTTTCATTGTTGTTTTGTGTAGTGAGTGGCCAAGTGTATGGAAGTAAATCTGTGTCATCAGATTTTGAATTATAAAAGCCACTGAATTTCTAGCACTGATTTTTTTTTTTGCACTGAAATTAAGTATCTGAATTTTTTGCACCTGAATGTTTGCATCTGAATTTTTTTAAATTCGAAATTTATAAACATAGTAGAATTCAGGGACAAACAATTCAGATACTTAATTTCAGTGCAAAAAAAAAAATTCAGATACTTAATGTCAGCGCAAAAAAAAAAAAAAATCCAGATA
Source organism: Sphaeramia orbicularis (assembly GCF_902148855.1). Taxonomy (NCBI): domain Eukaryota; kingdom Metazoa; phylum Chordata; class Actinopteri; order Kurtiformes; family Apogonidae; genus Sphaeramia; species Sphaeramia orbicularis. Next base: position 34,910,611 of record NC_043973.1, read on the forward strand.
CTTAATTTCAGTGCAAAAAAAAAAATTCCGATACTTAATGTCAGCACAAAAAAAAAAATTCAGATACTTAATTTCAGCGCAAAAAAAAAAAAAAAATCCAGATACTTAATTTCAGTGCAAAAAAAAATTCAGATACTTAATTTCAGCGCAAAAAAAAACCCAGATACTTAATTTCAGTGCAAAAAAAATTCTGATACTTAATGTCAGCGCAAAAAAAAAAAAAATCCAGATAATTTCAGCGCAAAATAAAAAAAATAAAAATTCAGATACTTAATTTCCGTGCAAAAAAAAAAAACAAAAAAAAATTCAGATACTCAATTTCAGCGCCAAAAAAAAAATTCAGATACTCAATTTCAGTTCAAAAAAAAAATTCAGATACTTAATTTCAGTGCAAAAAAAAAAAATCCAGATACTTCATTTCAGCGCAAAATAAAAATTAAAAAAATAAAAATTCAGATACTTAATTTCAGTGCAAAAAAAATTCAGATACTTAATGTCAGCGCAAAAAAAAAAAATCCAGATACTTAATTTCAGCGCAAAATAAAAATAAAAAAAATAAAAATTCAGATACTTAATTTCAGTGCAAAAAAAAAAAATTCAGATACTCAATTTCAGTGCAAAAAAAAAAATTCAGGTACTTAATTTCAGTACACAAAAAAAAATTCAGATACTTAATTTCAGTCTAAAAAAAAAATCCAGATACTTAATTTCAATGCAAAAAAAAATTCAGATACTTAATTTCAGCGCAAAAAAAAAAAAATCCAGATACTTCATTTCAGTGCAAAAACAAATTCAGTGCCACAAATTCAATGTCTTTTATAATTCAAAATCTGATGACACAGATTTACTTCCATACAAGTGACACAGTTCAGGCTTGTTATTCTTATCCACATGTGCTGTAAATCTCACACCATTTACGTTAACCCACAAGGATGTTTTCTCTCTTTTTAACCTTTCTTAAATGATTCATCACTATTTATTGGAATATTACCTGTTATTTTTTGCATTTTTCACTGTGAATCATATATTTTCCTGTATTTAATGTAGATGTTCATGAAAACTCAGAGTAAATTCAAAGACTATTTACAGCAAATCTATCATTAACTGAACATAAACCCAGTGTGTCCATCCTCTGTCATTGATCCAACTCCATGGGTTTTACTGGTGAATCAATGTTGTAGAAGATGACGGTGTTTCCACGGTAACTACAAAGCCTCTGAATGTCCAAACATGGGCATATCTGATGAGCATGGAAAACATGTCAAACTGCATTTTACGCCAATTATTTACATGTATTGACAGGATTCATGGTTTAACAGGTATTAAACGGTTTAGATCAGTAGATAGTTTTGGTCACCAGTGGATACTTAGGTTTTTAAGGGTTAAAACATCAATTTATAAAGCATAATTTCAGGGATCAGCTATTTTGGACCGCAATCGCAACACAGCGTCATGTAAGGACAAGTTGTTCTGTCGTTGTTCATTAAAAAAAAGAGGATTTCAAGTGAGAAAATAAGCTAATTTTAAGAAGATGTATTTAACTTTGTCTTAGTAAGTTATCCCAGTTAATATACGGGTAAATTTAACCAGTAACAAGCAAAAACAATGCACTGTAAAAAAAAAAAAAATCTATAATGTAACAGAATTTTCACTGTTTACTTGACAGATTTTTCCTGTATTTTTAAAATACAGGGAAAATATCAATGAAATGACAAAAACAGACTGTGATTTTACATGTCAGATGTAAAATAACACAAAAATACTGTAACTGTGAATAACCAAGAATTTCCATTTTTTAAAATAATTTTTTTCTTTTTTCCCAGAAAAATACAGTTAAAATACATTTGCAAATGTATCGTAATTTCACAAATGTTTCTTTCCTATTTGTGAGATTAAACTGTTAATTTAAAGTTTAATACTGTAAAAAATAAAATAAAAAAATAAAACAAGATAAAATTACTGACAATTAACAGTAACAGAAGTATTTGTTCTGTCAGTTGAACCAGACTTGTTTGTTAATTGACAAATATCTTGTGTAATTACAGGAGGTTTCACAACAAAAATGCTGAATAAATGTATTTTTGTGGATGTATAACATGTATAAGCACTGATAAACTGTCCAAATACAGTTTTTATCAGTGGATTGGACAACTGAGTCTCACTGAACATTATTTATATATAAATTTATAGGGAATTGGATTGTTTTAATACACGTAAATATTCTTTATTAAACATTAGACAGTCAAAAAAATTATGCAAAATCTCATGAAAAGTAAGGGCAAAAACTGCATTTTAATGATGGAAAATTACCGTATTTTTATGAGATGGTTATTTTCTGTTATTTTACAGTATTTTTTTGGCACCCCTGCTGCCGGAATATTACTGGGTTTTTTTTACTGGTTTTTTTTTTTTTTTTTTTTTAACTTTTATTTTTTACAGTGTGGTTTACATTGTTCTACAAGTGCAATTTATCTTTTTTTTTATTTAATAGTTTAATTTCAATTAACTTTAATCTGAGCTTTTATGAACATCTACATGATCAGTAAATTAAATATGAGAAAATACCTGATTTTCATTGAAAAAACACAAAATACAGAGACTAATTTTATAGTAAATGGTGACAAATCACTTATGAAAGGTTAAATAGAGAGAAGAATTCATTTGGGAACTGCCTCAAAAGTAGCACTGGGTCTGTATGGGTTAACAATGAAAACGGAGTGTAGACGATCCTGCATCTGTAAAAGCTCCACAGTCTATGGTGAAAGAAATACAGTATATGTGGAATAAAGCTTTCCATTGTTACAGACTTAAAGGAAACTACCCAAATGAAAGTAACTGAATGCATGTCTGTTCACAATGGGAGCTCAGGTTTCCCTTTTTGTTGAGGTTTCTTCTCTTTTAACCAAGATGTTGGCCTTTTTTTTTTTTTCATTCAAAATTACAAGTGCTCCTTATGTTACAAAAGGTCTAGACTAGTGTTTTTCAACCTTGGGCTTAGGACCCTATGTGGGGTCACCTGGAATTCAAATGGGGTCACCTGAATTTTCTAGTAATTGATAAAAATAAAAACTTACTTATAAAAATATATGATGAGTTGAGAGAGACGGTCATAATCCATAAAAGACATGACAAACTGAGTGTGAAACTGCAGCACTGTGGTTCTGTTTCTGTGTCAAATGTTCATTGTGATCAGTTTCAGATGCTGCAGCTCTTTCATAATTCATAGTTTCAGTTCTTGTTTGTTCAGTATTAATTGTCAGCCTTCTAAACACAAGCTGGACTGACTGGACATATCCTGACCAAGGAAAATAAAATTCTCCCTTTGTGCCGTAATCTACACCTGGATTTTCTGCCTCCGTCCACAATAATATACATCAGGGCTGTCAAACTCATTTTCGTTCAGGGGCCACATTCAGCCAAATTTGATCTGCAGTGGGCCACACCAGTAAAATAACATAATAATATATAAATAATGTCAACTCTTAACTTCCTTCTATGTTTTAGAGTGAAAAAAAGTAAAATTATGTAATGAAAATGTTTCCATCCACCAACTATCCTTTAAAACGATGTGAATAACATGAACAAACTGAAATTTCTTAAGAAAACTAAGTGCAATTTTAACGATATTATGTCTCAGTTTATCATTTAAACGTGTAAATTACAACTTACAGATCCCAGTGGATCAACAAATACACAAAACATTTAATAACAGGCAGAATATTGTTAAAATTACACTTCAGACATTTCATAATGTTTATATTTGTTGAGGTTATTCATGTTTTTGTAAAATGTTAGTTTGTTTTAGTGTAAATACAGTAAAATGACATGAAAATTTTTACATTTACAAAGAGAAAAATTTGGAGTTGTATTTATGGATATGAATGTATTTTACTAATCCGACCCACTTGAGATTAAATGGGTCTGTATGTGGAACCTTAACTAAAATGATTAATATCTTCAGTGTAATTTTTGCATTTTACAAATTCAGGGGCCGGACTGGACCCTTTGGCAGGCCAGATTTGGCCCCCGGGCCACATGTTTGACACCTGTGATATACATTATATAGACTAAATGTCGTCTAAAATTAACGTTTTATTTGCAACATAGTATAGCAAACTATTACATGATCAAAAACAAATTAATTTTAGCAAAAAAAAAGTGTCTATTTTGAATGTCAGGGGTCGCCAGAAATATGTGATGTTAAAATGGGGTCACGAGCCAAAAAAGGTTGAAAACCACTGGTCTAGACCCTGTGCTTCATTCTGTTTGACACTGGATCTAAACAGGAAGAACCTGCGTGTCCTCCTGCAGCTCTGAGATCTGTTTCCTCTTGTACTTCAGTGTATCCTCAGCCGCCCTCAGCTGTTCTTCCAGTTTCAGTTTTTCCTGGTACTCTGGACCTGGAGCGTAAACACACAATGAAATCACCATCTCAGACACATTCATTAAAGCTGATATTATTCAAAGAGAGCAGACTGACTATATTCACACTGTGACAGTTTGAGTTCGACACTGTATTATTTTGTTTTATTGATTTTTAAAGGGTGCCAGCCAGGTCTGTCTCCTGACATTTAAGATGTAAAATCAGTTCAATCTTTTGTCTGTTACCTCAAACTACACAAAGGATGCCAGTCTGAATTAAACAAACACCCTACACATTAAATGAAAAAAGAAATCACACATTTAAACCATTTAAAATTCAAAATCATGTATTGAACAATGAATGCACAAAAGCTCACAAATTCAAAGCACAAATTCCCCCCTAAAGTCCAAACTCAAAAAAATCCAACCAAGCAAAATCAAACTCAAAATTTCCACTTTAGGTTTTGTTTCAGTCTTTTAGAAGAAAAAGAAAAAAAACAGTTCAGTTCGTTTAAACAAAAAAATTCCACTCCGGGTTTTCCACAGTTTCTGAGTATAAAAAAAAAAAAAACGATTCAGTTCATCCACAAAATAAAATATATATGATTTTACACATGCCCTGTCTTTATTGCTCTGTCATACACTAATAATCCACTATTAGTCCAAATGTGAAAATATTCTGACTATGACAAGCATCATGTACACTACATATTCCATTTGGATATCCTGAATTAGACTTATTTTCAGTCAGACATGCAGGATAGGCCGACATCTTTAAAGATTCTTTGGACATGTACACAGTGCATTTGGAACATGTGTCTCATTTGTGGGTTTTTCCGCAGATTTAGACACACAGCTTCTGTTTCCAGAGGAGGAGAGACAAAGACCATCTCTGGTAGAGGTGGATGAAGCCAGAGAAAACTCCACATTTCTGCTTAGAAGGAGGAAAACACATCCTCTGAACTATGACAAATGGATAAACAGGTAAAAGCTGACCTGTTCAGTCTGAACACTAAAGGCCACAGAGGCTTTTCTGTGGCAGGTCCGAGGCTCTGGAACATTCTGCCCCAACAGATCACATGTGCACAGTCCAGTGAGCACTGGAAATCTGTTTTAAAGACACACCTATTTGCACTGGCTTTTAATACAAGTGTGTGACTTTTATTTGTTTTATCTTATGGTTGTGTTTTAGATGCTATTTATCCTATTACTGTATTTTTTTTTTTTTAATCAGTTTTAGTATATCTTGTATTTATTGTTATTTCACTAGTTTTAGGATATCTTGCAATAGTATCTGCAGATTTGTACAACACTTTGAACACTTTGAGCTGTTTTGAAAGTGCAATAAAAAGAAACTTGACCTAGATTTGTTTCTTTATTATTTAATTTTTGTTTTTGTTTTTTTAAGTTGCTTTAACCCAAAAAATATTTTCAATAAAGAAATAAAACTTCACTTCAATCTCAAAAAACATTTTCAATCAAAGAAAAAAAGTGTTTGAATGCAAAAAAAAGTTGTGTTTTTTATTGATGTGTTATGTGATTGAAAAGATTTTTTTTTTTTTTGATTGAAGTCATCTTTTTTGTATTTGGGCCATATTATGGGTAGGACATTTGTGTCTTTATTATTCAATCCCAAAAAATATCACTTCAATAAAAAAAATACATTTTCAATCCAAAAAAAAAAAAAAATTTATTTCAATTAAAAAAAAAAACCCAAAACATTTTCAGTCAAAGAAAAAAAGTCTTAAAATGCAACTTTATGGGTCTCAAATTTTTATTTTTTTTAATTTTTTTTCACATTCAAACACTTTTTTCTTTAATTGTAAATGTTTTCTTTTTTATTGAAATTTTTTTTCTGATTGAAAATATTTTTTGGGTTAAGGAAAGTTTTTTTTTTTTTTTTTTTTTTTTTTTTTTTTTTTTAATTGAATAATAAAGAAACAGATCTACCTTCATAGACCATGACCTTTTCAAGACTGTTTGAAAGGATGAGTGAGGCCACGGTGGAACATGTGGAACCAGTGTAAATAGTTTTAATCTGTGGTTGCACAGCTGCCTCTACATGAGAATATCAACAGAGATCAGTGTTTTCATTAGAGTATGAGGAAAAATGAAAGAACCTGAATATTTTGTGTGTGTAAACGTATTCAGAAATAACCAAAGTCCTGTATGTCCTGCTGGTGAATTATTTCCTTCATCCTCCTTCCTCATACGTACTGGATTCTTTGACTCTGTTGAGGGAAGTGCGACATGCAGAGTTACTGTTGTCAAACAGCTGAACGGTGTTCTCCAGAGCTCGGTTTTCCAGCTCCGTATTGCGGATCTTGGCATCCAGAGCATTCCCCTCCCGCTTAAGCTCCTCTTTCTCTTGAGCCGCCTGATGAAAAACACAGAGCAGAGGTTCTTGTATGAACTGGTGTGGAACAGAGGAACACATGTGAGCTGGTTCTCATGAGTCGTGTTTGTCTGACCTTTATGATGTAGTAAGCCTGAGACTTCTCCTCCTCACCCTCAGGAGGGGCCATGGACATGGACAGGATCTCAAAGCGTTTCTTCATCATATCAATCTTTGATAGTTTTTCACTCATTTCAGCGCTGTGGTCGTGTAAGAGACAGATTTACATTTATTACAGTCAGAGATAAGATGACATGAAATCACATTGTCTTAAATTTCTCTGGGTTTTCTTTTAACCCTTTATCGAACAAGTGACGTTCTTTGGTCATTTCTGCACACGTTACAAGACAGCGACAGTTCCAGTGAGGACAGTGAGTCCACAATCTGAGGTCCAATGTGGTCTCCAGGGTCTGTCAGGTCCACCTGTGCTTTGTTCAGCCTTGGCAGAGGTCTGTGCTGTCTTTTCTAGAAAAGCACTCGGAGAGCGCAGACCTCCGCCAAGGCCAATCAGTGCCCCCCCACCCCAGTGGGCCCCCCCACCCCCGATCACCACCAAAATTTAATCATTTCTTCCTTGTGCCAGTATCAACATTTCCTGAAAATTTCAGGAAAATCCGTCCATAACTTTTTGAGTTATGCTGCTAACAAACAAACACGCACACACACAAAGCAAAGCAATCACAATAGCTCCTGGCGGAGGTAAAAATAAATAATAATAATAATAATAATAATAATAATCCTCATCACATGCATTAAAAGCAAAGTAATGAACCTGTTTTCAAAATGTAAGTAGTAGAAAGAACAGTGATTTATGTTAAAATGTTGGAAAGATAGTAAAAGAATACCTATGAAAAGTATAAATACCTGAGAAATACAGTAACAAAGCATTTATACTTGTATGTTCCATCTCTGAGTACATTCTTTTATTTGTCTTTTATTTACTGTTGTGTACTTGTACCTTCTAACATTACTGTTGGGTTTATGTTTATGTGGGTGAAATAACTTTATGAACCTTTTTGGTGTCACATGCACAGTCTGTTGGATTTAGAGCTTTGTTTTTCTACCTTTTCTATTATTATTGTGCAACCAAATACTACTACTACTATTAAAAATACTACTACTACTACTAAAATACTACTACTACTAAAAATAGTACTACTACTACTACTAAAAATACTGCTACTTAAAATACTACTACTACTACTACTACTAAAAATACTACTACTACTAAAACAATGCTACTTAAAATACTACTACTACTACTATTTAAAAATACTACTACTACTACTACTAAAAATACTACTACTCCTACTACTACAAATACTACTACTACTACTACTAAAAATACTACTACTACTAAAAATACTGCTACTTAAACTACTACTACTTCTACTACTAATACTACTACCACTAAAAATACTACTACTACTAAAAATACTACTACTACTACTTCTACTACTAAAAATACTACTACTACTACTACTACTACTAAAAATACTACTACTTCTACTACTACTACTACTAAAAATACTACTACTACTACTACTAAAAATACTACTACTACTACTACTACTACTAAAAATACTACTACTACTTCTACTACTACTACTACTAAAAATACTACTACTACTACTACTAAAAATACTACTACTACTTCTTCTACTACTACTACTACTAAAAATACTACTACTACTACTACTAAAAATACTACTACTTCAACTACTACTACTAAAAATACTACTACTACTTCTACTACTACTAAAAATACTACTACTACTAAAAATACTACTTCTACTACTACTACTACTAAAAATACTACTACTACTACTACTAAAAATACTACTACTACTACTACGAGGAAGAAGAAGATGAAGAAGAGGAGGAAGACGAAGAACACGAACAAGAAGAAGAAGATGAAGAACAAGGACAAAAAGACAAAGAACAAAAAGAAGATCAAGAACAAGAAGAGTAAAACCTGCTTTTTTTCTAATACTGTGCTTAGATTGGATCATGTTTGATAAATCTAAGAATCAGATAACTGTTGTTAGATTAGACAGATTTAATAAATCTAAGAATCAGATAAACCACCTGAGTCTCTGCCTCTCCTGCTCAATCATCTTCATGTGCTGGTTCATCATTTCTTTCTTCTCCTTGACCTCCTCCTCTCTCTCCTTCAGGACTTTCTGCATCTCCAGCTTCCTCTTCTCTAAGGACAACACACTGTCTGTCTTGTCGTACAACAAATCCCTCACACGCTTGACCTCCATTTTCATGATGTTGTGCTCCACCATTTTGTCCTGACAAGGCAAAGGGAAGTCAGCGTCAGCTCCAGACCATGCTCCTTCTTCTAAAAACATCCTGTATTTGAATCATCTCCACCTGTTTCCTGACGATGCGTGTCTTCAGCTCCTTCTCGCTGCAGCTGCAGAGCAGCCTCAGCTCCTCCACCTTATCGTTCAGGTATTTCTTTTCGGCCTCTGACTTCTCCAGTTCTTTCCTAAAATTGCGAATATCGTCCTGTAGGACACAAAATTACATGGGAGATGAAGTCTGCAGGACATGCCAGACATGGTGCTTAGATATCAAGCAGACATTCTATTAACCCACAGGTGTCAAACATGTGGCCCGGGGGCCAAATCCGGCCCGCCAAAGGGTCCAGTCCGGCCCTGCAGGATGAATGTGTGAAATGCAAAAATTACACTGAAGATATGAACAATCAAGGATGTTTAAATCATTTTAGGTCAATTCAGTCTAAAGTGGATCAGACCAGTAAAATACTACCATAATAACCTATAAAAAATGAAAACTGTAAATTTTTCTCTTTGTTTTAGTGTAAAAACAGTAAAATTACACAAAATGTTTACATTTACAGACTGACCTTTTACAAAAAAAGTAGATGTAAACATTTTCATTACGGAATTTACTTTTTTCACTCAAAAGTTCTTATCCTATTATTTATATTATTTTACTGGTCCGGCCCACTTTAGTTCAGATTAGTCTGAATGTGGAACTGAACTAAAATGAGTTTGACCGTCCTGTATGAGCCCATACAGACCCAGACATCCACCATCGACCAAAAGCATCTACTGACCTAAACTGTTGATCCACTAATCCTATCAATCCATGTCAACAATTGGTGTAAAATGCAGTTCTTCATCTTTTCATGGTCATCAGATATGACCCATTTGGACGTTCAGAGGCTCCGTAGTTACCATGGAAACACCGTCATCTTCTACAACAGTGATTCACCAGTAAAACCCATGGAGTTGGATCAGTGACAGTGGATGGACACACTGGGTTTATGTTCAGATAATGAGAGATTTTACTTAAAAAGTCACTATTTCTTCATTTTTTTCTGTTTTGATATAATAACCTTTGAATTTACTGTGAGGTTTTATGAACATCTACACTGAGCAAAAATATAAATGCACCATGTGACACTTCAACTTTTTATTAGCATAAATGCACAATATATTAAATCACACAGTTTATTCTGTTGATCAGTGTGGTACAGATTACTGTCTGTTAGAACATGGCATTCTGGCATTACGGGACATTCATGTGGACACTGTGGAGGCCGGTTGAAAGAAATCACAACTCCAAATCTCATGTGTCCACTATTGGCTTCCTGTAGAGCAGGGCTGTCAAACTCTTGTTCATTCCGGGGCCACATTCAGCCTGATTTGATCACCAGTGGGCTGGACCAGTAAAATAATAACAGAATAACCTATAAATAATGACAACTCAGAATTTCTGTTTTTGTTTTAATGCTAAAAAAACCACTTAAATTATAAAAATACTTACTTTTATAAACTATCCAAACAAAAAAGATGTGAATAACCTGAAAAAACTGAAATTTCTGAAGAAAAATAAGTGCAATTTTAACAATATCTCTGCCTCAACTTATCATTTATACACGTGCATCAAGGATTGGCTCTAAAGGCACTAAACAATGAGGTACAGGCAGGAAATTGTTTAAAATTGATCTTAATTTTCTTTAAACATTTCAAGTTGTTCATATTTGTTCAGGTTATTCACATTTTATCGTAACAGAATAGTTTGTAAATGTAAATATTTTCATAATTTAAAGTTATTTTTTGCTCTAAAACAAAGACAAAAATTTGAAGTTCTCATTATTTATCAGCATTTTGCAATATTATTTTTTTCACATCAAACCCAGAAGAAAATATGGAGTCATTATTTTTTGTAGGTTATTATGCTATGACGCTATTACGAGTTCCACAGCCTTGACTGTGGAATTTTTCGCACTTTGTAAATTCATCCCTAGGGTCGGATTGGAACCTTTGGTGGGACGCATTTGGCCCCCGGGACGTATGTTTGACACCTGTGCCGTAGAGCAACACATCGTCCTCTCATCGAGTTGACAAAATTGTCAACTGTGGCCCGAGGAATGTTCTTCCACTCCTCTTTGAGAGCCACACAGAGCTATGGGATATTATCCAGAACCATTCCCGCATAATTTGCAACATCTGTGTCGTGGGGACATCTGAGGAAATGTGACATTTGGAAGTGTCCTTTCATTGTCCCCAGTATAAGCAGGGCCTGAATACTGTTAATGCTGTTTGAACAGTGTCTGGACATGACACACCTGTGCTGTGGGTGGACTCTGGACCACTGAGCAAGTGCTCACTCGTAGAGATGGACACAGTTTGTTTATAAGTCAAGTGAATTAACCATGTTTTACAATCATAAGACATCATGAGCTCATTTTGGGCAGCGCTTCTCAAGTTACACAACTACTGTACATGGTGCGATTATATTTTTGCTCAGTATATATATTCACTCAGTTAAACATAGGAAAATGCATGATTTCCACTGGGAAAAAAGATGCAAAATTCAGAGGAAAATATTATAATAAATGGTGATAAATCACTTAGGAAAGGTTAAAAAAAAAGAGAAAAATTCATTTGGAAACCGCCACAAAAGTCACACTGGGTCCTTATGGGTTAAAATGCAGTGATTCTCAAGTAAAAGCTGTGAAATGTACTAAAAGAGTAAAAGTATGAAGTATTTTACATTTCTAGTGGCTGTTTTAGTGCAGATCTGCTGTCAGGGTTAGTTCTTCATGTCTCAATATGATGCCAAATAAAAAATAATCCTCATGCATTAAAAACAAAGCGATGATCCTGTCAGTAGCAGACAGACTGACCTCAGAGTCCTTTAAGGTGCTGTAAAGTATACTGGCTGTTTTCTTCTTCTCCTCTAGAGCAGTTGTCAGTTCAGCGATCTTCATATCCAGCATTTGTTTTTCGTCTGTGTTGACATCACCTTGCAGCCGCGCCAGTTTTCGATCCAAGCCAAATATCACACAGTTCTACAAAAAAAAAAGGTCTTACATCAGTATAGACAACTCTGTAGATGTAAAAAAAAGACTGGATGTGTGTGTTTGTAAGCTCACCTGTTCATTTATAGTCAGCTGCTGCTTCATTAATTCCTTTTCCTGTTTCTTAAATTGGCTTTTGAGGTTGGAAATGGTGGTTTTGTTCCTTGAAATCTGGGAAACATCGTCTTTCTCTTTCACCTTAAGAGCCTGTAAGTGTTGTTTGCCGTGAAGCAGCTTTTCTCTGCATTGAGCCAGCTGAAGGTCCAAATCCTAAAGTAAAACACCGGCAAAAACAACAGTTAAGTGGATTATTTCTGAGTTATTATTTCTTGCTCTGGTGTGTTCTAGTTCCCAGTACTATCCCAACAACAACAGTAATATTTCACACCTTCTGCATGGTGAATGTGACTTATTGCCATCCTTAGACATTTCCTGTTGGGTGGATTATGTTGTATTATGTATTTATGTTGTGAGTGTATTTGTCAAATGTTTGCCACAGACACAATAAGTGGTGCCAGAAACAACAAACCCCGCCCCTCGCACGTATTGTAGCTTATTTTGGCATCGATCCAGCTGATGTCATCATGTCTATGCATGTGCTGATGTCAACATATTAATTGCCTCTATATATATGTGCCAAGTTTGAAGAAAATTGAAACAAAATTGATGTTTTCATGGACATTTGAAATTTCACCCATTTTAAGTAAATGGGGGGGGGGGGATTTAAAAAATTCATAAAAACTTTGACCTACTTATCCCAAAATGTAATGACATCTATTCTGGGTCACTGGCAGTTTATAAACCCAGTTTGACATGAATTCAACCAATAGTTTTGCTGCTAAAGACATTTGAAATTTTGCCCATTATAAGTAAATGGGAAAAAAGAAGAATAAAAAAATTCATAATAAATTTGAACTTTGACCTACTGTTCTTAAAATATAATCAGATCTAGTCTGGGTCACTGACAATCTATAAACCCAATTTGGTATGAATTGACCCAACAGTTTTGCTGCTACAGCATTAACAAATAAACAAACAAACAAAGCAAACCAAAAACCATACCCCTTGCTTCCTCTTCGGGGGGGGGGGGGGGGGGGGGGGGGGCTGGATAACACGAATTTCCAAAAGGATGTTAAAATAAACTTGGGAAAAAGTACTTGGACACCCCATACAATCATGATATATTACATAAAGAATCCCTCTTAAGTCATTGAACTCTGCCAAGTGTTGTTCCATTCTCCGAACCACATGCTCCTTTCTGCACATGCTCTGTTCCATCGAGGTGAAAACTGGATGTTTCAGCAAGATAATGAAACACACCCAGGATATCAAAAAAATATTAATAATAACAATAATAATTCCTTTTGTTTGTGTCTGTCTGATGCAGCCACACATTTTGATACACAAAAAAGATTTTTAAGTAAATATTTCACGATAATATTTGAGACTAAAATTTTAATTTGAGTGTAAAAAACATGGATTATTAGTGATATTTATTGACCCCCTGCAGCCACCAGAGGGCACCCAACAGCCCTTCAAATGTTCCACTGGAGTTTTTACTATTTAGCAGTGCTTCTTCACTAACTACATAATGCTGACATCAACCTTGCAAATTTTCCATGTTAGTTTAGTTGGTTGTCAAAGCAACATGGCATGAAACTGCTGCAACATTATCTTCAACATGGTATAAAATGTCAAAAGTTCTGCATCTCGTATTTTGCAGAGAGAGAGAGAGAAAAAAAAGTTACAAAGAGAAGAACACTGATTATGTCCCAGGTTCTAAACAAAGAACACAAAATGAAAAAGTGCGTCGAGGGATGAAACATCCTGGTATGAAGACCTGAAACTGAAGCGTAAGTTAAACCGTGTTCTCGTCTTAGAACCAACGTGGACGTGTGTGTTTTGTGTGATGGAGTGTGCGTCAACTCACTTTAATGGCCTGTTCCTCGTCTTGGAGAAAGTGTTCCATCTGTGTGGCTTTTTCCTCTTCACTTAAAGCAGTTTGAGTCACAGCTTTCAGCTTGTCCTCCAGAGCAGCATTATAAGCCCTGGCCTCCTTCAGTCTGACACACACATTCAGAACAGCACCACATCACATCCACTAACATCTGAGGTAGCTTTAGTTTGTGTTTTTTTGTTTTAATTTATTTTTATTTCAGGTCAGCTGTAGTTATACTTTGGCTGCATAAGTGGTTTTATTTTTATTTTAAGGAACTATTTCTATTTTTTTAATTTTGGAATTATGAGGATGTGTATTATTTGTAGAGGCTGAAAATGCAGAAATCCTCATATAATGTGATTTGCAAAAAGAACAGGTTAAGAACATATTAAGGAATAAAGATGGAAAAGTATTGGAAAGTATTGGAAATGGAAAGGTATTGTCGCTTATTTTGGCATTGATCCAGCTCATGTCATCATGTCTGTGTGTGTACTGATGTCAGCCTATCAATTGCTTTTATATATGTGGCAAGTTTGAAGTAAATTGAAACAAAAATGGATGTTTTTTTTAGACATTTGAAATGCCGCCCATTATAAGTAAATGGGAGAAGAAAAAAGATTTTAAAAATTAGTACATTGACCAACTTTTCCCAAAATGTAACCACATCTATTCTGTGTCACTGGTAATCTATAAACCAAATCTGGTATAAATTCAACCAATAGTTTTGCTGCTACAGACATGTCAAATTTCACCCATTACAAGTGAATAGCAAAAAAAAAAAAAGATTTTAAAAATTCATAAAAATTTTAACTTTGACCTACTTTTTTAACAAACAGACAAACTGACCCCAAAACAATACCCCTTGCCTCCCCTTTTGGGGGCGGGGTAATCAGCCTTGGTTATAATCCTGCATATTGGCACTCATTGGGTTTATTAAAGCTATACCATATGATGTGGCATTTTTACACTTTTCTTTTGTCATCTTAAAATGTTCCTAATAAGTGTGTGTCAAACTAAAATGTAAAAGAAATCCGCCAGGTATTGAAACTCAAAAATGTTTAATTCTCATATATTTCTGATAAAAGTCTGACCAATCATTTTAGTCGGTCTGAATAAAATAATTGGCCGAACGTGACTGAGCCTCCTGTCAATCATCCATTACGGCCGTCCAGCATCCGATCCATTATCGCCGCCTCACATCCGATATGTGTCCCTCTGAATCTGACACTTCACTGGTGCTGCTTCTCCTGTCACTGACCACAGTCTACTGTCTAGGATGTGTTTGGATAGAACTGACATGCACATGTGGAAGGGATTAAACAGATTTATGAACAGAAACAACAACTGAGGGCCACAAACGGGAGTCTAATGAATGAAGGATGGAGATAAAAGTCCGGAAGTCAGCTGTACTGGACTGAACAGGTCTGCATAAAGCTCAGCTTTTCTGACGGTGGGACTCATACAGGTACATGTACATGGTGTCACACATGTAAGATGATGTAGGATGATAACTGTATGGACTATGAAACTTCAAATGTCCACGGAAAATTTGCGGAGGCCACACGTTCACAGTGCGCGCGCCCATCCCCTGGGCACTGCAGTGAAGACACTGACCCAGTACTGCACAGACCAGGTCTACTGATGGAACAGGAGCCGCAGGCCTGCGGCAGGTGGATGATGCATCTGATTACTGAGGGAGGGGTCCGCGGACACGCCAAAACGGACCAGACCTCCGCCTCTGCTTCCTCCTCCGTTTGCATTGCGCATCAGATGAGAGGAGGAGAGAGGAGGAGGAGCCTCAGAGCTCAGGCAGAGGGAAGGGGGTGGGGCTTTGGAGGGAGGCGGGTTGTTCATGTTCAAACTTTTACTAAGTGCTGTGAGAAATGCCACATCGGTAGGTATAGCTTTAATATGCACTGTCCCTTTGAAAATAAAGAACTAAACTTGAAATTTGAAAGGTCCAACATATGTACAGCATGCATCCTTACATTGTGATGAAATAAGAAGATTTAACTCGTGATTCATTTTCACTTTAATTCACGTTTTCTTTATTTATTGTAGTTTTCATTTCAGTCTTTTCTTTTTTTTAATGTTGTTTTTAATTTAAGGCTAAACTTTCATGACCTATAATAACCCTGCTCTATATGGACAGAGCTCGTGCACTGAAGCAGATAAGGTTTCACTTACTTGTCATCGTTGTCCATGATTTCTTTTTTCAGTCTGGATATATGGGAGGTTGCAGATTCCGTGTCGGAGGTCGTTCTGTCCAGTTCGCTTTTGCAACTATTCAGCTGCAAGTTACATACAGTTCAGTTCACTGACTGTACAGTAGAATACAACACGTTTCTCTGTTTTTTTTTTCAGTCAAATAAACAACATTAACAGGATTCTGTAGTGTCTAGTGTTGAGTCAAAGGTACATAAACCTATCTGAGTGAGATCTGGGGCTAGTCTGACCTCATCCTGTATCCTGCTGCAGTTCTTCTCCTGCTCCTTCAGTTCCTGTCGTAGTTTTGCTGCCTGTCGGTTGGATGCACTTATCTTCCTCTCGGTTTCCTTATTGTTGTTCTTCTGAGTATCAAGCAAGTTCTTCTTCTCCGTAACGACGCTATTCTTTTCCCTGATCCTCTGCTTAGCCTCGGCAAGTTGCTGACAAGATGGAAGGAAAACAGGATTTGATGTTCGTATTTAGTGCATATCAGTGTGGATTTCCATTCTGTCCACTTTTATTGTTTAAAATAAACACATGTGGTGCCCGTGGAGGACCAGAGAACAGCCAGTCATGTTTACCAGTGCACACTGCTGCATCTCAGCGTCTCTTTGCTTCATCTGCTTGATGGTATTTTCCCACTGGTGGATGAGCTGCTGCATTTCCTGATGAGCCTGCTGCAAATTTTCTGTAGTCTTATCCAACGCAACCTGTTTAGATTGAGAATCAGATTGTTTTATCGCTGACGCAGAAATACTTGTTCATAGAATTAAAAATAACTCGAACAGAAAATGTTGCAAAGTATGTGATGAATGAGCTAAGGGTAAAACAACAATATCAGTGTACATGTAGAAAATGTGACCATAATCTAAAAGTGATGATGTAAGTTGCTTTAAAAACATCCTTCTGCAATGCATGGGAAAGGAAGGTTTTCTTCCACCGCCAGTTTACTTCAAATCAATTGAATGTGTTGTGCCAAGGTATGTATCCCTGCTCAGAATTGTTTCCCCTGGCCGCAAGAGCAACTGCAGTTTTTTATTTCATAATTTTGACTTTTTTATCTCATAATTATGGCTTTCTTGTCTCATAATTGTGACTTTTTATCTCAAAATTAAGGTTTATCTCATAATTATGGCTTTTTATCTCATAATTTTGACTTTTTATCTCATAATTTTGACTTATTATCTCACAATTATGGCTTTTTATCTCATAATTTTGACTTATTATCTCATAATTATGGCTTTTTATATCATTATTTTGACTTATTATCTCATAATTATGTCTTTTTATCTCATAATTTTTACTTATTATCTCAATTTTGACTTTTTATCTCATAATTAGGGCTTTTTATCTCATAATTTTTGACTTTTTATCTCATAATTATGGCTTTTTTATCTCATAATTTGGACTCTTTATCTCATTATTTTGACTTTTTATCTCATAATTATGACTTTTGTTTTATCTCATATTTATTACTTTTTATATCAGAATTATGACTTACTATGGGGATATTTAAAGAAAAATGGGGCTAAAAATATCCCTATGGTAAGTCATAATTATTAACTTTATACCTTCATAAGCCTCATGATTCAACTCAAACATGTAGAAGAAACACTACCATTTCAGCATCAAACTCCATTCTTTTCATTTAAAGCTTTGTCCAGTGGTGAAAACAACAACAGTGTTTGTAGCTTTTATCACTTTGTCACTTTCTTTGACTCTAATAGCTGTTTCTTTGTGGTTCTCATCACATCTGGTCTGTTTCTGATACTTTGGTCAAAGCTCTGTCATATTAGATTTCCTCATAATGGGACCGCAGAGTAACTCACTACTCCCTCTAGTGTCTGTGTATCTGTATTAACCAATACACTGGCATCTTTGGCTTTACTTCAACACTGTTTGTTTCTAAACACTCTAATGATAATTTTAGGTCATTAGACTCAGACTCAGAGTTCTTTATTGTCATTCAGACATCACATCAGAGATGTACTGCAGAATGAAATTATGATACATTTTGGCCAAGATAAAAACAGTTAGATAAACATCATAAGAATACAAAGATTAAAAAAAAAATTATATATATATATATATATATATATATATATATAGTATATGTGTGTGTGTGTGTGTGTGTAAATATGTATGTGCAAGAGGGACATGCAAAATGTGTGTACAAAACAATCGTAATAAATTGCTAAACAAAGGTAAACAGTGTGGCTGAGGTCTGCTCAGCATATTGCACAAGAAGGTGAGAGTGTTTTTATGTGTTTTTATGTGGTGTTGATTGATTCATTTCATGATTTATTTCGAACATGCAACTAAATTTAACATATATGTGAATAAGCAAAACATACATAATAATACAAATATCAACAATCATAACAATCTTCGACAGAAGAACAGCATAATAGTTCCATTTCCCTCCCTGAAAAGGGGTGGGAAGAAGTGCAATTTATTTAATCCCACCCCCTCTCCCTAAAATATTATTAATAATATACATGCCCCTCTTCCTGTTCTG
This sequence comes from Sphaeramia orbicularis, assembly GCF_902148855.1. Taxonomy (NCBI): domain Eukaryota; kingdom Metazoa; phylum Chordata; class Actinopteri; order Kurtiformes; family Apogonidae; genus Sphaeramia; species Sphaeramia orbicularis. Next base: position 34,929,377 of record NC_043973.1, read on the forward strand.
TTAGAGTCCAAGGTTTTATTATTTTAATATTTAACGATAAACACTACATATAGCCATGTTTTGGTCTATATTTTAATTACTGAGCGCAACTTTTAAATTACTACCATTCTAAACTTTAATTCACCTAAACCAGTGTTTCCCAACCCCTGAGCTGCAGCACATAAGTGTGCCATGAGAAATCATCAGCTGTGCCGTGGAAGATTTTCCAGTTTCACTTGATTGGTGCTCTAACAAAGTGATGTGATTTAGATACATAGGACAGTACGCCCCAATGATCCACTCCACAACAGTCTCCTGTTTCCCTTTGCAAAGTGAAAGTGAACCAGCCCCAATGCATTCTGTTCTGTTGATAAACCCCTCCTCCCTAGTGATGTGCGGATCAGCAGGTTACCTTTGGGACCCGCAGATTGGGTTGAGGCGGGTGGGATATGCCTACCATACTAATACACTATTATACAACGGACCTCAATCCATAAACTGGGGGTTCCGTCTGAAGAGTCTCGGACGCACCCCTCTCAGCTTTCTTGTTCCAAACGCCCCACAACAATGTTGCCATGTTGAGCCGCATTATGTCATAAATTCCCATTATGTAATAAAAGTTCAAAATGTAATAAGAATGTCACATCATCTTGTAATAAAGCCGCATTATGTAATAAACTGATAAATTTTGTAATAAACTACCTCAATGCATTATGTAGTAAATTTTTTCACATTATGTAGTAAGTTATTACAATTTGAGAAATTTATTACAAAATGCACATGACACATTTTTATTTTCAGGAAAATGTAATGTGCTAAATTAATCTTTAAACTGTATGGTTAAAGTTCTGATTCCATTACCTGTAGCTCCTGTGACTAATTTCTTCTAAATTGCTCTGAAATTATATTAATTTGCATTGTTATTACATAATGAACCATGTTATTACATTTTTTTTAAATAAAAATGTGTCATGTGCATTTTGTAATAAATTTCTCAAATTGTAATAACTTACTACATAATGTGAAAAAATTTACTACATAATGCATTGACGTAGTTTATTACAAAATGCGTCAGTTTATTACATAATGCAGCTTTATTACAAGATGACGTGACATTCTTATTACATTTTGAACTTTTATTATGTAATGGGAATTTATTACATAATGCGGCTCAACACGGCCCCGCACCCCCGATGTGCTCATTACCCAGTACCCAGTACCCATTCGGGCTAACAAAGCTATTTCAGTTCTGTTTCCTTTCTCCACAACCCATCTATGTGAGGTGGGCTTATTCTTGCAGGAATTAAAGAAAGACACACACAAAGATCTTCAGTTCCTGCAAGAGTATCAATTTTGTGTTCAACTAAACAGACCCAGCTTTCACACTGAGGAAGTACATTGAGACTAAATTTGCATTGTATTTCAATAAATATACTTTTTGTGACGTTTTTTTTCGGTGGTGTTGTGATTTTTCTAATGTAAAATATGTGCCGTGGCTCAAAAAGGTTGGGAAACACTGACCTAATCAACATTACTAGTATTTTCTTGTTGTGCTAAGGACAGAGTACAGTGTGATGTCACATCTCACCTGTGCAGATTTAGTCTCCGTTGTCTCTGTTTCAAATGCTTTGAGTTTTGCGTTGGCCTCCAGGGTCTTTTTCTCAATTGCCAAAGTAAGTGACTGTATAAGGAGAGAATATAAAGCTGTTAGTTTAGTTTAAGAAGATCTGACCCAAAGTCTCAGCACACACCGTTTACATTTACGTCTCCATACCTTGATCCTTTGCTCGTCTTGCTGGGCGTATTTGATGAGAGCCATAGTGTTCTCATCTTTACACTTGGACTCTTCTAGAAAGGCCTCCATAGTCTGCTGGTCCCACTCCATCTGGTTCCTGAACTCCTCCAGTTTCTGTCTTGCCTTGAAACTCTGGTTCTGGAGATTTGGACAAGTTGAAAAATTTGATTTGGACAGTTGGAAAAGTTGAGTTTGTCAGCGACGACTGCAGCTGCTTCCACAGTTATGGTATACATTATGTGGTTGGTTCAGACCTCTATCACGTTCTTCCTTTCTGCTAAAGCTCTGTGGTCATTCTTCATCCTGGTGATCCGCTGACCAAGTTGACCATGCTCTCGTTCTGCCAGGGCTGACAGGTGTTTCTCCAACTCCTCCTCTCTCTCTATGGCCTTACAAAGACCCTACGTACACAACATTTCAAAGAATACGAGGGGCGACTGAAAAGTTTGGAGCCTAACATGGAAAGGATTAAGACATGAAGACCAAATCTGGTCCATGAAATCTTTCACATATCTTAATCCTATTCACTACATTTCTTGGTCATAGTAATCTTTTTCCCTGTTTTCCAGGTCCCTGAACTTTCTGTATCAAGTGTTTCCTGAAAAATGGACACACTTGACTATGGTCAAGGTCAACTTTATTATCCCCCAGGGGCAATTTGTTCTACAGCCAGCAGTTTCACACGGACAACAAACCAACCATAAATACAATAAATAATCCATTAAAGACAATAGCACCAACATTACAAAGAATTATTCAGCAGAACAATGGAACCGGAACCAAAGAATTCCTCATCATACACTCTCAAAAACAGAGGTGCGAGATCAGAACATTTATGCACCTATAAGTACATATTTTAAGAATGTTCTCTCAAAAGTACAATATTGGTCTGTAGGAGGCCAGAATTGCACCTTTAGACTATGAAAAAGGCTCCAAAGTTCTGTAAAGCACAAATGTGTACTATAAGGTACCCTGCAGCATTAAAAACTGTGTGTAGACCATGAGAATAGGCTATAGGCTAGGAGAACTGAACAGTAGGGCTAATTAGGCAAGGCAAGGCAAGTTTATTTGTATAGCACATTTCAGCAACAAGGCAATTCAAGGTGCTTCACACAGGACATTGAAATAAAAGAAACAAAAAGAAACACATTTAAAACATTATAAAAGAAACACGTAAAAGGTGATTAAAAACAGCGAGTAATAAAACAACACATAAAATAAAAAAAAAAATAAAATAGAATAAAATAAAAATAAAAACACATATTAAAGTAAGAGTTGCAGTACAGAGTTTCTAAGAGAATATAAAGTTTAAAAAGTCAAAAGCCCTTTAGTCAAAGGCAGCAGTGAACAGGTGAGTCTTTAACCTGGACTTAAAAGAACTCAGACTCTCAGCAGACCTGATATTTTCTGGTAGTTTGTTCCAGATATACGGAGCACAGAAACTGAACGCTGATTCTCCATGTTTAGTTCTGACTTTGGGAACACAGAGCAGACCTGCACCAGATGACCTGAGTGGTCTGGATGGTTCATACTGGACTAGAAGGTCTCTGATGTACTTTGGGCCTGAACCATTCAGTGCTTTATATGCTAGTAAGAGAATTGTGAAGTCTATTCTCTGAGAGACAGGGAGCCAGTGTAGAGAGTTAGAGTTCAAACATTAGGCTGAGCGCATTATTTATTATATATCCTACTGTAATTACTCTATATTATATTTAATAATAATTTGTGTTTTAATTTAATAGCCCAATTAGCTCAATGATAATAACCTAATAATTTATTTCTCTTATTAGAACCTCTGATTATTGCCATAATCTCTGTTTGATCCAGTTTTCATTCACACCTCCATGTCTTCATGTCATAGCTTGTCTATGCCGTTTTTTGGTTTTTTTTCTCAATTAGTCCATCGGTTCAAACTTTAAACATCATGGCATTACCAACTATACGAGAGTTTTCTTTCTATGTAAAGTACTTAAGGTACAAAAATGGACCATTTCCAAAGGGTACAGAAATGTCTCTCAAAAAAGTACACCCCCAACGACAAGCATTTGGACCCTTTTAAGTACAAGCTGGTACCTCTGTTTATGAGAGCGTATTGGTCCTACGTTTAGGAACACTGTATCTGCGACCTGATGGAAGACACCTGAACTCATCATACAGGGGATGACTGGGATCATCCAGGACTGACTGAGCCTCCTTCAGAGTCCACCTCTGGTCCAACACAGTCAGGTCACTGTAGTGATGCCCTGCAGCCGGTTCCTGTTTTTCAGGGTCAGCAGCCCACACCAGCTGATCAAAGAAAAGGTCAGCACAGACTCAATAAAACAAGAATAAAACTGTTTCATCCAAGTGTTATCCACTTCGAAACTGCAAAGCTTACGGTAAAAATCCATCCTCTGATGAGCTGTTTTCCATCCAGCATCCACCTGAGACTGGAATGTTAGCCTGAGGTCCAGCACCGTTCCGAGATATTTCTACTGCTGAACCACCTCAACAGCCTGGACATTAATGACGACAGGAGAGAAGACTGGAGGAGTCTGTCTAAAATCTACAATCATCTCTTTGGTTTTAGACACATTCACATTTAATACTAATGGGGCTGATTAGTGACTGTGGATGAGACTGGGGTCCAACACTATCAGCCTGAGACCACGGAGCAGTCCGAACTATGGAAACATCCCAACCCCTAACCCTAACCCTGTTCCTAACCCTAACCCTGTTCCTAACCCTAACCCTGTTCCTAACCCTAACCCTGTTCCTAATCCTGTTCCTAACCCTGTTCTTAATCCTGTTCCTAACCCTAATCCTAACCCTAACCCTGTTCCTAACCCTAACCCTGTTCCTAACCCTAACCCTGTTCCTAACCCTGTTCCTAACCTTAACCCTGTTCCTAACCCTAACCCTGTTCCTAACCCTAACCCTGTTCCTAACTCTAACCTTGTTCCTAACCCTGTTCCTAACCTTAACCCTGTTCCTAACCCTGTTCCTAATCCTAACCCTGTTCCTAATCCTGTTCCTAACCCTAACCCTGTTCCTAACCCTAACCCTGTTCCTAACCCTGTTCCTAACCTTAACCCTGTTCCTAACCCTAACCCTGTTCCTAACCCTAACCCTGTTCCTAACCCTGTTCCTAACCCTAACCCTGTTCCTAACCCTGTTCCTAACCTTAACCCTGTTCCTAACCCTAACCCTGTTCCTAACCCTAACCCTGTTCCTAACCCTGTTCCTAACCCTGACCCTGTTCCTAACCCTGTTCCTAACCCTAACCCTGTTCCTAACCCTAACCCTGTTCCTAACCCTAACCCTGTTCCTAACCCTAACCCTGTTCCTAACCCTAACCCTGTTCCTAACCCTAATCCTAACCATGTTCCTAACCCTGTTCCTAACCTTAACCCTGTTCCTAACCCTAACCCTGTTCCTAACCCTAACCCTGTTCCTAACCCTGTTCCTAACCCTAACCCTGTTCCTAACCCTGTTCCTAACCTTAACCCTGTTCCTAACCCTAACCCTGTTCCTAACCCTGTTCCTAACCCTGACCCTGTTCCTAACCCTGTTCCTAACCCTAACCCTGTTCCTAACCCTAACCCTGTTCCTAACCCTGTTCCTAACCCTGTTCCTAACCCTAACCCTGTTCCTAACCCTAATCCTAACCATGTTCCTAACCATGTTCCTAACCCTACCCTGTTCCTAACCCTAACCCTCTAACCCTAACCCCCTAACCCTGTCCCAACCCCACAGAAGGCAAAGGTCGTATGCGTACTCGATAACAGCCCCATACTCAAGTTCGTCCATTTTTCAGGAAACACTTGATACAGAAAGTTCAGGGAAAACAGGAAAAAGACTGATCTGACCAAGAAGTTTAGTGGATAGGATTAAGATATGTGACAGATTTCATGGACCAAATGTGGTCTTCATGTCTTAATCCTTTCCATGTTCGGCTCCAAACTTTTCAGTCGCCCCTCGTATATCGGCTAATCTCATACTTACAGTCCATTATTCATGAAGAGATGTCCAGGCGTCTGACACTCAACAAATGAGATGTAATTTCACTCACTTACCGCAGAATTTTCGACCTCTTGTTTAAGATTTTTGAGGTATACGGCCGAGTACTGTCTTTTCTCCGTGTTTATCTCAATTTGGCGATCCAGTCCAGCTAACTGCTTCTCTTTTTTACGAGTCTGTTGAAGAGAAAGTCAGATTAAAATAACATTATATAACATGCGACAGATGTTACAGTGAAGTTCCAGATATTTTGTTCCTTCCACATTAACCCATGAAGACCCGGTGCTAGTTTTGTGGCAGTTTCCAAATTAATTTTTCTCTCAGTCTAACCTTTTTTAAGTGACTTATCATCATTTATTATAACATTATGCTCTGAATTTTGCATTTTCACTGTATATTGTGTATTTTCCTCCATTTCATTTCTTATTTTTTAATTTAGGTTGTTGGTATGTAATTATTATAATGTAAGTTGACGGTTAACTGTTACCATGGTAGCACCACCAGGAATGTACTTGTTTCTATTTTTCACACACATTTTGGTTCTATAATGTAAATACTGACGAGTGAGTTCATTCTAATTTGGTTTAGGCCTATTTTGTTCATTGTTCTGGTTTGAAGTCTAAGGACAGGAGGTAGTATTTAAAAAGTTATTAATATTAAGTTATTTGATGATGAGAATGGGGGTGGGATTAAATAGGTTTTTCTTCTTCCCACTCCTTTTTCGAGTGTAAATGAATGATTTTGGAAATTTTGAACTTGCATGTATTCTATAAATGCTCGAAATAAACAAATGAATGAATGAAATGAATGTAGATGTTCTTGAAAACTCAGAGTTAATTCAAAGGTTATTAGATCAAAACAAAAAACTGAGGAAAAAGTGATGTTTTCAGCAAAGATATCAATAAGTGAACATAAAAACCAAGTGTCTCCATCTGCTGTCATAAATCCAACTGCACTGACAACAGCTTGGCTGTGTTTACAGGGTTATAATGAGCACACATAATTATTTCTCAGTCTATTTAACTCAGACATAACAAGGAAATACAGTGAATTAAAGCCGCAAGCGGCATCTAAAGGCCCTCGCCAAGGGCACGTCCAGTGGAAGTAGGCTCATCGTTCAGCAGGTGGTGCTCTAGCCCCAAATTTTGTGTCTTCTGATGAATGGGTGTAGGCCTGGGACATTGACAATTGATTTGAGACAAATCAGTGTTCGTATGTCCGAACTGAACAAAATTTTGTATAAATAAATCTGTAGGGGGCGCTAAGAGCCAAAATTCAATGTGTTCCATTGAACGGGTGTAGGCCTGTGAGATGTACCACTGAGTCAAATTTGAGCCAAATCGGTGTTCGTATGTCTGAACTGATGCAATTTTCGTGAAGGTAAATTTGTAGGGGGCGCTACTTAGCGAAGTGGCAATTTCTTTTGATAAATGGGTGTAGGCCTGGGAGATTGACAACTGATTCAAATTTGAGCCAAATTGGTGTTTGTATGTCTAACGTGAAGTAATTTTCGTAAAGGTAAAATTGTAGGGGGCGCTATGGCACCGAATTTCAAATTTTTCTGATAAATGGGTGTAGGCCTGGGAGATAGACGTCTGAGTCAAATTTGAGCCAAATCGGTGTTCGTATGTCCGAACTGAAACAATTTTAATAAAAAATATTAAAAATTTTTGTAGGGGGCGCTGTAGTGCAAAATTTCAGTTTCTTTTGAAAAATAGGTGTAGGCCTGGGAGACAGATGTCTGAGTCAAATTTAAGCCAAATCGGTGTTCGTATGTCCGAACTGATGTCATTTTTGTAAATGTACATTTGCAGGGGGCGCTATAGTGCAAAATTTCAATTTCTTTTAATAAATGGGTGTAGGCCTGGGAGATGGACGTCTGAGTCAAATTTTAGCCAAATCGGTGTTTGTGTGTCTGAGCTGAAGCAATTTTTGTGATGGCAAATTTTCAAAAAAACTTCGCAAAGTTTGCAACATCGTCGCACAAAAATGGTGACACCGATTCCAAAAATTCGGCTAACTTTTGATGTCCCACTTCTCTAGATACTGTACACCGATTTTGAGCTCATTTGGCCAAACGGTTTATTAGGAGATAGTTAAAATACGACGTCAGCGAAAACGCTGACTCAGCATTTTGGAAATTTCAATCCAATATGGCCGACAAAGGGTTGGTTTAGGGGCGTGGCCATAATAATATTTTTTGTTTGTCTCCTCATGATGAATCTGTGTACCGTTTTTCGTGGCTCTATGACGAACTTTATGTTGGACGCGCTCCCATTGGCGCAATGCATTTCCACTTTTCAAGGGGGCGCTGCCGCAACATTTCTTTACCGACATCTACGAAACCTATATGTAAATTCAATTTCTCGCACTTCTGAATTTTGGGCAAAATTTGGTGAGTTTTCGTAAATGTTCAGGGGGTCAAATTTGAGCTCAAAGAGCAGGAGAAGAAAAATAAAGAAAAATAATAAGAATCTGAGCAAGAACAATATAGCCGTTTCCGTGGCAACCACGTATATTGCCTTATGTGAAAGCTCTCGAGGTCCCCCACATGTCTGTGGGGTCAGATGTCACGTGTCGTGCACTTACACCCACATGACTGACCCCAAGTGGGCGTGTCCCATTGACTCCCATTCATTGTGAGCAGGTGTAAATATGCGATTTGTGCATATGTCATGTACATCTTCGGAAAAGTCTCAGTGCCGTGAACGTGAATATGTGTGAGAGTGGCGACAGTGGTGAAAGGCGACCGCGTCACTGGCGATTTCGTCCCCATGCGCCCACTGCAGTCTCAATAGGCCCTGCGCCGGCTTTACTCGGCTCGGGCCTAATAATTGTGCAATATCAAAAATAAAGAATCACAACTTAACCTCCTCAGACCCAGGAAATGTCAGCAAAGTACCAGCTTTTTTGTTTTTTATTCCGTCAGTGCCAATATTGGGAACATCATGATGCAACAGTTTTTTCAGATGCAGTTTTTAAAATTTCATGGAATGTCCTTTGTGGTGGACAGTTTTTTTTTCTTTCTTTCTTTCTTTCTTTCTTTCTTTTTTTTTTTTGTATAAAGTTGTGAAACTCTTGTCCACAAATGTGGACAGTGGGTCTGAGGAGGTTAAGGTTTGTACAAACTAGAGTATGAGTGACTTGTGTTCCTATAACAAAAAGTCACTCAAACAACAAATGGAAACAACATGGAAAAATGTTTGACCTGTGTTGAATGAAAGTTGGTGTAGATTACTAGAAAATGAACACATTAACCCTTTCGTGTATGAATTATGAGAGGCTGAATCAAGATTTTTTTCCAGTTTTTATTCCTCTTAAGCCACAGGTGTCAAACTCCGGTCCTCAAGGGCCGGTATCCTGCATGTTTTAGATGTTTCCCTCTTCCAGCCACACCTGGTTCAATTAATGATCAGCTCATCATCATGCTCTGCAGAAGCCTGATAATGATGTAATGGCTTCCAGGTGTCATGGAAGAGGGAAACATCTAAAACATGCAGGATACCGGCCCTCGAGGATCTGAGTTTGACACCCCTGCTCTAAGCATTAAAAAAAATAATGCGATTAAATTTTTTTTAATGAACCTATTTTTCATGGAGTTGTAAAAATATCCACTTTGCTGGACACAATGTATTTAATTTTTGAAGCAAAGAAACATATTTACTGATATATTGAATGAAAACTATGAAATAAAAACATTTTTAATACAGTTAATCTGATGTTTTCTCACATTTTAACATACACTAGTACTAGTCATTACTCACTTCATGGAGATAATATATAAAAAAAAAAAAAAAAAAGAATGTTAATTACAGTTTAATAACAATAGCAAGCACTCAATTTACCCTCAGACATGTTAGTGCAGATCAGGTTTATGAAGAACAGCAAAGTTACAGTAATGGTCTGACTTGCAGAGTATGGCTGATATGAAACTAAAACAATAAAACCCATGAATAAACAAGAGAACAACTGGACAATAGCTGACCACTGGAGTGACCACTGTGCATGAAAGGGTTAAATGTCAGATTGTTTCAACAAACAACCTACAACATGTTAAGTGCAAAAGGAGGTACTGATAAACACTTGACTATTTAGTCTGTGAAGCTGTTTTATTTATTTTTTATTCTGAAGCATTTTTATGTGATGGTGCACCTACTGTATTTCCCATATAGGCTATCCAATATTTAAAATAAAATAAAATAAAATAAAAGTGTCCACTCTCACCTCTTCTATCAAAGCCCTGTTTTCTGCGTTGGGCTCTGGGATGGCGTACCGTTCATCCCAGACCACCTCCGACAAAACAGTCTCCAGAACTCCAGATCCGTTCCACATGTTGTCTGGAGTCTTAACCGAGCCGTTCCAGGCCAACAAAGTGTATCGAACAGTAATTTAACTCGCTCTAATGTCAGCTATCACCTCTGTCCTGTTCCTGTTTGCAGTTTTGGAGGGTGATGGTGCACTAACTCCGTTTGTTATCAGTCGCCCTTAGCAACCGTACGTGCCTCTACGTGCTCTTACCACGTGGCGGCAGCAACACCCGGAAGTACCAAAACTGTATTTTCTCTCTCTCTTTTTTTCTCTCATACTTTATTTACATAATACCATATACACATAGAACAGAACATGGCATGCAAAAAACATATTGCTCGAGGTAAGGCAGGATTAAATATAAATACATATATAGGTAAGTATACTAAATAAATAAAAGTAAAGAAATAAACAAGAAGAGAAAATAATAATAATAATAATAATAACAACAACAACAACAACAACAACAACAACAACAATAATAATAATAATAATAATAATAATGATAAAAAAAGAAATAAATAAATAGTTTAAATTCGTCCCATAAGGCTTTAGTCTTCACAGCTTTAGGGTTAGTGCAAAATTTAAGTGTGTCTAGGTAGGATTTTAAGTAAGATTTAAAAACCACAAAGCTGGGTTTCTGATTGGCAAATTTGCTGGCATGTACATGAAATTTGGCTAATAAGGAAATGAGATTAAGAATAAACAGTTTTTGAGCAGGCAGATCAGTAATAAAGAAACCAAATAAAATATCTTCAGTTTTGAAGTTAGAAGAAATATCCAGCGTTCTATTTAAAAACAGATTGATATCACACCAAAAAATCTGACAGAATGCACATTCCCAAAACAAATGAGTTAATGTTTGTACCAAAACCGTAAGTCACTACTTTATGTTGATTCCTGATGTAATAAATTTTATGCAGTTTGTGGTCTAGTAAATATTTATTCCCCATTACTTTGAATTTATCTTCTTTTTAACATAAATGTATATTTTACTGTTTATAGCAGGGCTGTCAAACTCATTTTAGTTCAGTTCCACATTCAGCCAAATTTGATCTGCAGTGGACCAAACCAGTAAAATAATAACAGAATAATATATAAAAAAAAATGTCAACTCCAAACTTTCCTCTATGTTTTACAGCAAAAAAAGTAAAATTATGCAATGAAAACAATTACATTTACCAACTGTCCTTTAAAACAATGTGAATAACATGAACAAACTGAAAGTCCTTAAGAAAACTAAGTACAATTTTAACAATATTCTGTCTCAATTTATCATTTACACATGTAAATTGCAACTTACAGATCACAGTGGATCTACAAATACACAAAACATTTAATAACAGACAGAATATTGTTAAAATTACACTTCAGACATTTCTAAATGTTCATATTTGTTCAGGTTATTCGTGTTTTTGTGAAATGTTAGTTTGTTTTAATGTAAATACAGTAACATGATATGAAAATGTTTACATTTACAAAGGGAAAAATGTGGAGTTGTGAGTATTTATAGGTTATTATGATAGTATTTGACTGATCCGACCCATTGCACATTAAATTGGTCTGTTTGTGGAACCTGAACTAAAAGGATTAATATCTTCAGTGTAATTTTTGCATTTCACAAATTCATCCCATGGGCCGGACTGGACCCTTTGGAGGGACGGATTTGGCCCCCGGGTCACATGTTTGACACCTGTGGTTTATATCAAAAGGTACATAGGTAACATACAGTAGGTGATACTTGATTGTATTAGACAGTTTTGAGGGCTGCATTGTATACAAAATAAATTTACAATGTAGATCTCCTTTTAGCCGGTGCATATGTCATTTCTTGAACCCAAATACATCATCCATTCCTTGTTTTCATAATGTAGTTGATGTAACTTTTTTCATTGAGATTGTATCAGTTAGTATGCACAGTAAATGAGCTCAAGACCTCAGATAAATTAAACAGTGTTTACATATTTTTTTCTCCTTAATAGAAAAACATTACACTCCCTCTGAACTCAAACCATTTTTCAGATTAATCAGAATCTTGAACTTACACCTACCTCACTTATGATGAATGTCTTCAATTTATTTCACACACAAACACACACGAGCCTGGACATGTTAAAGATACCAAATTGAAACATTTATTTTTTTTTTCCTTTATACATTTGTGTTTAAAGAAACAGCATTATACTTAAAAAATTACAATCAATGTTTTATACTGACTTGTCACACAAATGTATCATAAAACAAAACAAAAATCAGGAACATACACAAGAGTAGTAAAATTCCTTATTTAAGGAATGACATCCCTTTTTCAAACCCTTGTGTTTAGAAAACAATTCAAAAGTGTGTCTATCTAGCTGCTTTTGAGCCCAGTCCAACCACATCACGGAACCACGTGGGGCATCGGGGTGACTCCTCAGGTGGGCTTGAGTGCACACCAGAAGCCCAATACTTTAGATAAAAGCTCCAAACCATCACAAGTTGACCAACAAAGAGATATGCCTTTTGCTTATGTACACACAGACACACATATATTAAGTCTCTGCTGTGTAAAATACTTCAGTCCTGAGGGTTGAAAAGGCAACGTAGCTGTCAGCTCAGTGCGGTCCTCTCGTTCACTATGGTCTCTGCTGTGTGGATGCATTGCGGGGATGCTAAACTGCTGTGCTTTTGGTCCCGATGTGCGGCCGTGCAAACTCCACAAAGTCGTCGATTAGTACGGGCCATGCTCCTGTTAAACACCACAAAAGTCACAATGAAATCAGCTGACTTTAAACAACATGGATGAGGACATGATTGTGATAACAGAGGGTTCATTCAATGCAAACTCATGGCGGACATCCAACTTCATGTCATGGATTTTTTTGACAACATTCATTTAAAGGTGAGGTCTGAGATGTTTTTCTGGAGCATTTTTTATTATATTCCTTAAAATCCCCTTCACACCCTGATTACAACTAATTAATTAAATGCTCTAGCACAAAAATTTAAAAAAAATCAGTCACCTGTGGAACGGACGGGACTGAAAAAACACCATCCAATCATTTTCAGCGCCCACTGGAAATGATTGAACAGTGATATGTCTATCAAACTCAACTGCCATTGGCCCCTCCCCCGTCTGTTCGTACCCCTCTTTGCGTTCCCAGAGGGTGAAGCGCTTGTACAGGAAGCGTAGCCGGAACCTGGATATGTTAGTTCTATTAGGATGGAAAGTTCACCGGCAAACTGTTTAGTCACAAACATAAATCAGTAGGAAATGGAACATTAGTCACATCGGTCTGAACTGGGGCTGTTCTGGAAGAGCGGGGGGGTTAGAGGAAACTGAATGAGGTATCCATGGATACACCAGCTGGAGCCTCAGCCAGGGCCGGAGTCGGTGTCAGAGCCTCAGCCCGGGTCCGGAGCAGAGCCTCAGTCAGTGAACTGTTTCTGTGCAGCGTTTGTGAACCCTCGGGAACAAGCATTGGGTGTGCCACTACTCTGGAGGCGTGGCTTCAGAGGGACGTCTGAAGAAAGGGGTTTGGACTTTTGAACTGAGTATTTTCAATATGTAGCCGCTGGAACCGTTTTTCTCAGATCTCAGACCCCATCTTTAACACGTGGTGCCAGGCACAACAAACCCCGCCCCTCGCACGTATTTTATCTTATTTTGGCATCAATCCAGCTGATGTCAGCATATCAATTACCTCTATATATGTGCCAAGTTTGAAGTAAATTGAAACAAAATTGCTGTTTTTATAGACATTTGAAATTTCACCCATTATAAGTAAATGGGAGAAAAAAAAAGATTTAAAAAATGTATTAAAAATTTTAACTTTGACCTACTTTCCCAAAATGTAATGACATCTATTTTGGGTTACTGGCAATCTATAAACCTAATTTAATATGAATTCAACCAATAGTTTTGCTGCTACATACATGAGAAATTTCACCAATTGTAAGTGAATGGGAAAAAAAATATTTTAAAAATTCATAAAAAGTTTGTACTTTGACCTACTCTTCCCAAAATGTAATAAGATCTATTCTGGGTCATCAGCAATCTATAAACCCAATTTGGTATGAATTCAACCAATGGTTTTGCTGCTAAAGTGTTAAACAAACAAACAAACAAACAAAAACCAAACTAAAAACATAACCCTTGCCTTCCCTTCGGGGGTCAGGGTAAAATAATTACAAAGTCAAAAGAGGCTGAGATGGAGGAAACAGAAACTACTGGGTGAATCTCTAGGTGTGGATGTGAGACCGGAGTAGTTCAGGGACATCTGTATGACTGTGAACCACAACACACTTATACACAAACATGAAGCTGTGAAGGGCTGGTTTGACTTTTTGTACTGGTTTCACCACCTAAATAAAGGCCTACCTAAAAAATAATATCATTTACATGTTTTTACCTCCGCCAAGGAGGTTATGTTTTTGCCAGGGTTTGTTTGTTTGTCTGTCCGTTAGTGTGCAACATAACTCAAAAAGTTATGGACAGATTTTGATGAAATTTTCAGGGTTTGTTGGAAATGGGATAAGGAAGAAATGATTAAATTTTGGTGGTGATCGGGGGTGGGGGGGCCCACGGGGGGGGGGGGGGGGGGGGGGGGGCACTGATCAGCCTTGGCGGAGGTCTGCGCTCTCCGAGTGCTTCTAGTCTTTTTTTTAAGTTTCTTTTTTAAGAAAATCTGAGACATGATGTGGAAAGTTCAGAAATTTGGGAATGGTGTAGAGCAGGAGTGTCCAACCCTGTTCCTGGAGTACCACTATCCTGCATGTTTTAGATGTTCCCCTCTTCCAGCACACCTGACGTTATCAGGCTTCTGCAGAACTTGATGATAGGCTTATCATTTCAATCAGGTGTGTTGGAAGAGGGATATATCTAAAACATGCAGGGCAGAAGCTCTCCAGGACCAGGGTTGGCCACCCCTGATGTAGAGAATTACTCGAAGATATTTCAGTTCTGTAAAACTACACCAGGGGCTCGTACTGATTGGAATTTAACAAGATGAATTGCCGTTGTTAGTTAAGGTGTCAATCAGTAAAATTTGAGACTTTGACCAATTGAAGACCTATTTTATCCAATCAGGCTGTAGTAGGACTTCAGCGATGCTCCTAGAGAAATACTGGGTAAATGAAGCTTTATGTTTTCTGACTCTAAGCATTTAATATTCAGAGTTAGACATTTAAACACGCTGCAGGCTTCAAGTTCCTTATTTTCAACAGGCCTCAACCAAACATAAGATATAAATCTAGCTTTAAGTTATCTAAAAGTCATACTTCAAAAATTAGCTATAAGCTGCAACATTTTATTAAACTCTTAAAGGGCTCATATTTTGCTAAACCTACTTTTATTAGTCTGTGGTTCATTTATTTGTGTATTTGGACCCTAATAGTTCAAAAAGTTTGAATTTGAACCCTCCAGGTGCTGCAAAGCTATCTTTATATTCATTTTGGCAAAAATCAAGTGGATTTCTACAACCCGTTTTAATTCCTGCTTAATTTATTGTGTCTATAACTAGTTATGTCACGACATTTGCACATATAAGGTCAAGAATTCCGACGAACATTTCTCAGAGTACGACATAATTGTTTATCAGCAGTAGCGGTTGTTGTAAAAACTGAAAATATGTCCAAACTTGGAGCCGATTACCTAAAATGTTCAATTGTTGGTTGTATTAATGAACACAAGTGGCTGCGGGGCCTGAAGTGGCTCATTTGCATTTAAAGGGCCAGCGCTCCAAACCACCTTTCTGGTGTCATTACTCAGAAATAGGGTTGAAGATGGACCTGTGGAGTTGAATTAATGATGAATTCAGGCCCTAGCAGAGCATTTACAGTTTATGTAGACCACAAGGAAATGTTTTAAAATGCATACAAAACAGCAAAATATTCCTCCTTCAAACCTGCAGGCTATGCTCAAAATAACAGATCACCACGTATTAAAGTTATGCCTACAGACCAATCGATTCCCTTTGGAAATGGAATATGATTTCTAGTGGATTCTGTGAACTTCCATGCGTAGATAATGAGCCTCTTAGAGAGATTACAGTTTTTATAAAGCATCAGTATGAGAAGGAACCACTTCTCTTTATTCTATAGGCCTTTATATAGAGATGAAATCACAAAAATGACTTGACTGTAGGGATGTAACGATTACCGGTATAACGATAAACCGCAGTACAATTCCCAACAGTTAGTATTACTGTTTAAATTCTAATTATCATGATAACCGTGTTTGATTACCGCACTTTGAAAAGTCACAGTACTGCACATTTCCTGGATCATTGTGCTACTTATTTACATTTATTTTTATTCATTTTTTTGCCAACTTTGGTCAGTTTTTAATTCATTTTATCTCATTTTTTGTTCATTTTCATTGATTTTGCTGCTTATGTTTGTGCATTTTTGTCCAATTTGTTCCATATTTTGTCTATTTGTTGCTTATATTCAACATTTTTATTAAGTTTGTTTTCATCCATCTATCTATCTATCTATCTATCTATCTATCTATCTATCTATCTATCTATGAAAAAGAAACAAACAACCCAAACTTGATCTGGAAAATGGTCAAACAATGGCCATAAGGTGCCATCTTTAATGCACATTTGTATGTTTGATGTTTACATGTTCATATTTGAACGTTTCTGCTAACAAAAAGTACATTGTGCATATTATTATTTTTTTATTAGTCTTTTTTTTTTTTTTTCAAAATACAACTTAGTTACATTATTTCAGTGTGTGTATAAGTATAAATACTGCAATAATAATAATAACTGTGATAATTTTGGTCACAATAACCGTGATATGAAATTTTCATATCATTACATCCTTACTTGATTGAAACTAAAACCTTGGACTTGTTGAAGATGCTACAGATATTTAGACATGTATATTATATTTGTTCTTGCCTAATCCTAGGCTGTTCTGCAGTTTAAAGATTAAGGCTCAGATTCCCTTCCACTCATCTAAGCATCACAGTAGTTCAATGGAATTCACAAATGTAGCTAAAGTCAGGTCTAATCATGCCTAAATGATATGGCATTGGTGTTGAGAAGACTTAGTAACGCTGACTCAAGTAGCTGTGTTGCTTTTGGCCTGTCGGTAAATTCTTCAGATCTGCTTAAAATTACAGTTTGATCTTGTGGTGAGAATTATGCGTCTAGATCTGTCCATGTGACTTGTCATCTGGTGCCAAAACCGCCCCTTTTATGTGAAGGCTCTCACAGATAGATTCTGAACTCTTAAGCTGAATTACCAACCTTATAACCACCACTGTGACAGCACTTATATGATTTGTAGATATTAGACTTAATGAATATACAGGGAATTAAAAGCGCTTTATAATAAACTGCAGTTTGGGCCACTTTTGTTAGTTTCTTTCAGACACACACATGTTGTTATTAGCTGACAGTTTACATGATACAAACCTTCCTCATCATAATTTGACATGTCATCTGTGATCATTGTGCTGAAGTCTAGTAAGAGGTTCCACGTGTCCTTGGGAATCGATCTTTTGTGATGCTCCTAAAAAAAAAAAACAAGTGTTAAAAAAAGTGATGCAACAAAAAGAAAGCAAAACAAAAAGTAAACTGTACTCAGTATCAACTTACAACTAAAAATTTATTCCAGAGGTCCAAAAATTTGAATCTTCCAGCCAGAACTAAATTCCAATATGCAATTGCCATTTCTAAATCTAGAAAAAAAACAAACACACATTACATGAAAATACATTCAACAAACATGTAACTAGGGAATATGTAAAGGACTCTTAGTAAAAAAAAGACTCTTACCCAAACCTTTCTGGCCAGGATTCTTTGCAAAATTAAAGGTAAACTGGTAGAAGTCCTTAAATTTTCCTTGGTCCTTTAACTCTTGCTCCATCTTTGGTAGCTGAGCTTTTAGCTTGTCTATACTGTCACACCTGAGGAAACGCAAAGACAAAATATAATGCATGGTAGTTAGGCAGATGGTTTTAAAGACAGGTTAATAAATATGCTATATTAAAATGCTATGTTATGTGTTAGAGGTTATGTATTATTCTTGTTTTACAGATGCAGCACAATGCAGATATTGTAAATGGTGTAAATGTGTACTTGTACTGCACTGCAGAGGGATTTACAAAGAAGTATCCATCTGCAATAATATAGAAAACTAAGGATGTGATACATTAAAATGCATGGAGAATCGAAATGTTGAAGCTAAAACCTCATAGAACATGTAAGTTGCAGGAAGTTGCAGGTCCACTCTTGCCTCAATAGGCTAGTTTTGTCTTTTAATGTTAGTTCAGACCCAGACTAATGAATATAAATGAGTCAAATCAAGGCAGGTCTGTGACATAGGCTAGAATTACTGTTTTTGTAAAGGGAGTCTGGTGGTTTTACAGACAACAATCTGTATAATTTCCCCATTGAAAAGAGGTGTTTGATGGTGATCCAATCCATCCAATCCAACTTTATTTGTAAAGCACTTTAAAACAACCGCAGTGGACCAAAGTGCTGTACAGAAGAATAAATAAAACCAAAATAAAAGAATAAAATACAAGAATAGATTAAATGATGTAAAGCTTTTGTCTGTAGCAGTAAATTTTTTCGCTTCTGTGGTGTTACAGCTATACACACCCAACTTCTATAATAATAATCTTTATTTATATAGCACTTTTCATACATTAAAAACTGTAGCACAAAGTGCTTTACATATCAGTTTAAAAATCAGTACCGCCCCCCACCCACACCCACCCACTCACCCGCACACACACACACACACACACACACACACATATACATGCAAACCCACAAGCTCACACATACTTAAGAAGACTGACTGAGCACGGGTAGACCAGAACAAAAATGTACAAGTAAAGGTAAAAGATCAATTTAGGAGGCGCTGTCTCAGGGAGCCATCCGCACCAGGAGGCAGCCGCCGACCCCGGCGACCAGGCACCAGCAACACAGCCCCGCATCCCAACTAGCGGGAGAGGGCCAACTGGGACCCCCACCCACCAGAAAGGAGCGGACCCCAGTGAGAGAAGGCGCCACAGCCCCCGGAGTCCACAGCCGCCCCCCGGCATGGAGGGCTCCCTCTGATGAAACACCGGAGAATAAGAAACATTAAAAAGATATAAAAGAACTGATTAAAAGAAGCTAAATTTAAGACATATATGAAAATAATAAAAATATTAAACATTAAAATGATAAAACAGAAGCACTGGTTAAAAGAATCTTAAGATATATATATTAAATATAACTATAAAACCTTTGCGTAGATAAAACAGAAGCATCAGTTAAAAGCCAAATTAAAAAGGTGGGTCTTGAGCCTGGTTTTAAAAATTTCTACATTCTCTGGGTGTATCTATAGGGTGTATCAAAAAAAAAACTATACATTCTGAAAAATCACCCCCAGTTCCACATTTGATAATTTTTAGAATTTTCTTTTCTGGACGTCAGTAGGTAGGGGATTGGTGGATATTTGTTCAAATTTACAGACCCAGGTTTTCATGCGTGAGTGAGCAGGGGACAATTGTGCAATCCAAGTTCAAACTGGTTTGCGTGAAGTAGCGGTGGGATTTAAATCCAATCAAAGGTCATGAGAGGGGCCAATGGGCATCCATCTTGTTTTCCACAAAATTGCCAGGTTACAGCATTAACACTTTGGCAAAACCACTATGTGCAAACCAGTGTTAACTTGGATTGTGCAGTTTGCCCCTGCTCACTCATGCATGTAAACCTGGGTCTGTAAATTTGGACAAATATCCACCAATCCCCTACCTACTGATGTCCAGAGAAGAAATTCCAAAAATTATCAAATGCAGAACTGAGGGTAATTTTCCAAAATGTATAGTCTTCTTTGACACACCCAATAGAAGTTGGCTGTCTACCATCATCACCCTGTACGTAATACACTGCCATGGATAAGTACTTTATACAATCACACTTTAAGACATTGTCACTGCTTGACGTCACTAATTATTACACAGTAAACCCTTCAAATTAAAGTCAGCAGGAGCAGGTGTATGAAGTCAAAGAACTGTAAAGAGTCCTGTGTCTTTCTTACCCCTGTTCTGCCATGCCGTCCATGAACTCCTGTTTCGAGAACTCGCATTGTGTTGCTGCCCTGAACTTCCAAGCTATGAGGAGGACACTTATACTGGCTGGATCCAAACTCAGGTCGTCACAGAACTGCTGGATCCCATCGATGCCAATCTTGTTGTCATCATGAGGATCTAAGTGGACAGAAGTTAAGAGTTATTTGGCTGATCAGTGATCAACATGTTCTTCCACCGTCAACAGCAGTTTAAACAAAAACTCACCAAGGGTTGTAAGAGAGTTTAAAGCTTACTCATCCAAACGACTTTACATACCTCTGTACCTATTGTAGAGTTGCTCGAGCTTCTTCTTGTCTAAGGCTGCCTTTAGACTGGAAACATAGAGCTCTGGATTTTGGAAAAACTTGTCTGTGGCAACATCTAATTTCCAGTCATTCTGTGACAGACAGGTCAGTGCAGTCTTCTCATTGGATTGTGTGAAAATCATAAACTGGCGAACTTTATCCTTCTGTGAGGACTTCAACTTGTTCTGCAAAAAGACATAAAAAACAAATATCACTATTGTAGCAATAATAGGGTTACATCTATGTAAGAAAATAAAAGAAAGTAGGGATGTATGTATGGGGGTATAGGGATGTATTTTAGGAAAAAGTCTGTGTGATTTTTGTGGAAACATTGGGATTTGCTGCAGTGTGGAGCTGTAACAGTTAATAATTTTCCAAGTTAAATCAACAACTATTTTGATAATAAATAATCAGTCTGAGTATTTTTTTAAGAACAAAAGAGAAACATTTTCTTACCATTGCTTATTAAATATGAATGCCATCTGATTTCTTTGGTCTACTGTGACAGTGAACTGAATATGTTGGGTCACATACCAACAGAATATTTGAGTACATCATGTTGGGCTTTTGGAAACACTTTTTTTGTATTTTGTGACAGTTAAAAGAAACAAATAATTACTCAGTTACTCAAAAATAAAATCAACAGATTAATCAACACTTAAAATAATCCCAAGTTGCAGCTCTACATGAGTGTACTTAACAGGTCATCAATGTCACTGTCATTAAATCCATTAGATCACCACACTACGGGGACTGTATTGGTTTATTTTTTGGGGACCAGTTCAGTCTTGGTTACCTTGTGGACATTCATTTCCAAAAGTCTACACCCAATATAAACATGTGACCATACACAACACATACTTCACTGTCTAAGCACACAACGATTACTCATTTGTTTGTTGTAGATGTAGATAACTAGATTGTACACAAACATGGAATGTGTTCACAATCTGTGTTTATGTTCACAAATGCAGTCTTCTGCGATTACACAATTGCACAGGTTGATATTGTGGTTATGTTCTGATGCGGTGGAAAGCTGAATAAAATTAAAGGTAAAAAAAAAAGAAAAGAAAAAAAAAAAAATTCTCACAGTTCTCTTTCCATCAAATATATCACCTAATGCAAAGCCTTAACATTTACCTCAATATACAACTGCAGAGTAAAAAATAATATTTTTGAGTGGAGAGGAAAATGTGTCACAACGTCTTCACTGTGACCGAGTTTGACAGGGTCTGCATATTTTCACATTCATCTGTTTCTCTGTGCTCCTTTCAATCTCACATTAAAGTGTAGAACAGTGAGCAGGGAGTGTGTGACCTCATTTTGGAGACATGATCAGAATCTAGTGTGATAACTTTTAAAGGTGCACAACTTGAAGTACTCACCACACAACTACACTTAACCATAGACTTTTATGCCAAACAGAAACTAACAACATGTGCATACTGGTGAGTAATTAGACCAAAACGTATCTTGAAAATTACAGTAACGGTATGTATGTAATTAAATAAAAGGTGATTTAAAATAATATTTTTCTACTTTTATTTAAAACAATGAACACAAGACTTTCAGTTTCAGGTATCCCTCGAAAAAGAGATTTCATCTCAAGAGACTTCCTGGTTAAATAAAGGTTAAATAAATTACTCCTCCATGTTTGAGTTGGTTTCATGCAAATTTCCTCCCGGCATCCACAAGGAAGAATATCTGGTGCCCACAGGACAAAAAAAGTTCAGTACCTAGTGTGATTTGTGACCTGATCATTTTTCTATCTGTTAATCTATCTGGTATATTGTATCAGACAGTTTTTGGATCTGTACATATTGTGAGGGTGGAGTTTTTAGTAGAATAAATTAACTTTTAGTGTGGAAATCAGACATCAGGTATTATCCAAAGTAGAGTATTTTTATGTCTTATATGATGAAAGAAGCAGATCATTAACTTTTCTTGTAACAGAATAATCACAGTTCTGTCCACATAAGTATAATAATCACCCATGACATTTACGTGACAGGTAACCTATAGCGTTATTTCCGGGGTTGACATATTTGGTGTCTAAATTCTTTAAACCGAAATATGGGAACTAAACTGAACTGACATAATTTACAGATACATTATATTTATGTATAAAATAGAGAAGGTGTCTCTATTGCAGCTAACCTTTCGTATGTGCGTTGCTTTCTCTACTCTGTACCTTTCACTATAAGCAATCCACTCATTTTTAACCAATTTATTTATCTTTAAGGCGGACGGAAACCGGTTTCTGACGGACGATCACACTTCGGCAGGACACTTGTAATACAGTCCAGGTGGTGCTGTCAAAAATACATGGTCATCTTTACAGCAGAAAGTGAAATTTCTCTTAGTCAGCTGGTTTAAAAGCTAGCAGGTTTAGCTAGCTAACAAGGCGAGCTTGGAGCTACTTAGCTGAAGCTAAAGTAGAAAGCTACGTTTGTTTTCATTATGCATACAAGATATGAGACCTTTGACGTTCAATCTTGACGATAACAATACTCCCACAATAACATTTTTTGTAGGTAAATATTGCTTGTACTTTCATTGATGCAACAGACCAAAAAAGATCTATTTCTTACCATGTTTGTCTCTGCCAGACTCCTTCCATCAGCTAGCTATCGAGTGTAACATGTAAAGCTACAAGAGACAAACACTCCTGAACCTCTTCCGGTTGAAGAGTTATTTTTTTTCATCGTAAAAGCACAAACCAAAGTTTTAATGTGAAAATATGTAGACAATGTGTAAGTTGTATATTCTTATTACTGGCCACTGAATAATATAAACAAGTGTTGTAAATAATAATAGATATTAAATATCAAACATGAAATAATATTAAACATAAGACTTTATTGATCCCACCATAGGGAAATTTAACAGTTTACAGCAGTAATATGCAACACACCAGTGCAAAAGAAAGGCAGGTAGAAATAAATGTTCTGAAAAGTGTAAAAAATTGAAGTATAAAATTTAAAGATATTTACATATTTACAAAGTGATTGCACTATACATGATGTGATATGGAGGTGGTGGAGGGTGACTGTGTACTGTTATAGTCTGATGGCTTTAACATGACTTCATTATTTGGCGTTAAACATATATTCAAAAAGAAACATGGAGCAAGGCAAAAAAAAAGTGAATTCATTATAAATTTTATAATTGAATAATTTTTGAATGTAGAGGGAAACAGTAAAATTCAAGTTCAATGACTTAATAGTAATTCTTAATGCAATATATCACAAATGTGTGGGTATGTATGTGTCCAAAAACTTTTTTCCATCACTGTACAGTCTGGGGTCAACATGTATAATTATGAGAATTAATAAAAGAAGGGGTTTCCCTCAAAAGGACTGTTTGTCTCAGAGCGACCAGATCTACTTCAAAACACCTTCTGCACATTTCAATATATTCACTTTCAGGTTCTTTCTAGTGGAAAATTTATAAACGCATTGTATAAATATCCACAAACCAATATATACATGTATTAACTAACCAGCACTTTTGTCATTTATTTTCTAATTCACCTTTTAAAATATGTGAGGTTTTGTATATTTAATCTCTACAGTAGAGGATTAGGGCCACTGGAAAAAAAAAAAAAAAAAAAAAGGTTCAATATCGTCAACTTCCTGATAAAACCTGCTATGTGACTTTTGGCAAATTTTACAGGAGAAACAAAAAACTGTTTATATAACAGGAAACTGTGAAATATGACCAAAAAAAAATAAAAAATCTGTTCCTTTAATGTTGGTACTTATGATGGAATGTAAACAACTGAAATTTGAAGCTATAATAGGGGAGATAACAGGTTTTTATTCCCAACCAAAAATGTCACTTAGCAGGTTTCATCAGGAAGCCGACGATATATATTTTATTATTATAAAGAGAAAAAAGTGAAAATTCTGAGATTAAAGCCAGAATTCTGAGTTTAACGTCAGAATTCTTAGTTTAAAATCAGAATTCTGAGGGAAAAAAAAGTCTGACTTTTTTCTCAGAATAATAAAACATATACAATGAACCTTTTTTTTTCCAGTGGCACTAATCCTCTTCCGTAAATCTCATAAAATGATCATTTCAAATAAATACATAAATAAATACATGAAAAAATAATAAATAAAAGACAAGTACACCAAACAGGAAGTAATTACTTCAGGCTTTTATTTTGAAGTCCTACTTTGGCCGGAAATCAGCAGTCCACTCGCTCTTCCGTCTTAAACCGGGTCAACGCGTCGCTCTGGATGTTTAAATCTACTGTGGAAAGATTTCACAACAAATGGAAATCCTACCGACACAGGTTTGTCCCCTGGGTGGTGTTGAACCTGTCTAGAAATGAGAAAACTCTTCGGAAGGTGACGGAGCGATGCAAAGACAAGCTAGTCCCGGACGAGGAAGTGTCCCGGAGCCTCCTGGGTCTGTTCCGAGCCCTGCTCACAACCCACGGGGCTCAGACCCACGCAGGACCAGCCGGGCCTGATGACACAGTGCGTGGACATGAGGCTATGCTGCAGACTCTGGGCTTCTGCATTGACCGGAAGCCCAGCAGCTTGGCCTTTGCAGGAACAGGAGTGTTTGTCACCAGTGGGTTTGTCCCTAAAGGGGTCACAGTGGCCATGTACCCTGGGACAGTCTACCAGGCCTATGAGCCCATCCTCCTGCAGTCCATCAGAAACCCCTTTGTCTTCAGGTGTATCGATGGGATCCTCATTGATGGAAATGACAAAGGTCTTTCTAAAATGGTGTTCAGGTCTTGCAGTGGCAGAGACAGGATGGGGCCCTTCTTAACCAGTGACACCAGTTGGTTGACATCCGGTCCACTAAACCCGCTGGCGGTGGGACAGTATGTGAACAACTGCTCCAACGAGAGGCCTGCCAACGTCTGCTACCAGGAGTACGACGTTCCCCAGAAGTTTCCCCTGGAGCTACGACAGTATCTCCCCAATGTGAACTACAGTCAGGACAGTCACAGGCCTCTGCGCTGTGTGGTTCTGGTGTCACTCAGAGACATTACAGCCGGAGAAGAACTGTTCTCCAACTACTACACCATTGTGCATTAGAGCCCCAGGATAGAGCTGTAACCGATTAATCGACTCAAAGACATCCAAAAAAATCTTTCAACCACAATTCTCCTGAATCAAAGCTTTGTTTCCTTCATTTCTCTGCTGATAAACGTTGGTTCCACTGTTGTGTTTCACACGGACGCTTATTGTGATGCACAAAGAAGCTTCAGTTCAGGAAAACTGCCATAGAATATTTCCCTTCAATCAATTCAAGTCGATTAATTGAATCGGGAATTTTTGCATTGACTTCAAGCACCTAATCAATGAATCGGTTGCAGCTCTACCCTCCAACGTCCTGCTTTGATATCACAGCTCAAGAAGATGAGACATTTGACGCGAAATAAGAAATATTTATTTTTTTCTGGCACAAATCTCTTTGTACATTCTTACACTGAAGCAAAAACCTAAAACAAAAGCTTTTGTGGGTTACGGTTTGAACAATAAATACCTGAAAGTGCAAGAAATTGTCATTATTTTACTTTGTTTTTAATTGCTTAGATCCCATTTTTGAAACAACGGGTCATATCTGCAAAACTAACAATACATCAACTACCAAACCTTACACATAAAACATTATACAACCCATGCAAATGTAAACAATTCATGCGAAACATTTTAAAAATGTGTGTGTCAATGTAGTGCACAAAAACTATCATGTGAATAAGCAAAGCATCTACTATGAATAGAGTATAGATCAGTGTTTTTCAACTTTGGGGTCGGGACTCCACATGGGGTTGCCTGGAATTCAAAGGAGGTTGCCTGAAATTTCTAGTAATTAATAAAACTAAAAATAAAAAACTTACTAATAAAAACTATATGGTGAGTCGAGAGAGACGATCACAATCCATAAAAGACATGACAAACTCTGATGCTGAAACTGAAGCACTTCGGTTCTGTTTATCTGTCAAATGTTCATTGTGGTCAGTTTCAGATGCTGCAGCTCTTTCATAATTCATAGTTTCAGTTCTTGTTTGTTCAGTATTAATTGTCCTCCTTGTAAATCACAGCTGGACTGACTGTACATATCCTGACCAAGGAAAATCACATTCTCACTTTGTGCATTAATCTACACCTGGATTTACTGCCTCTGTCCACAATAACAGACATTATACAGACTAAATGTTGTCAAAAATAAATGTTTCTTTGCAACATAGTATAGCAAACTATTACATGATCAAAAACAAACTAATTTTAGCAAAAAAAAAAAAAAAAAGAAAGTCTCCGTTTTAAATGTCTGGGGTCACAAGAAATTTGTGAGGTTAAAATGGGGTCATGAGCCAAAAAAAGGTTGGGAACCACTGGTATAGATGAAAAAACACTTGTCGTTTTTACTTTCTCTGTGTGCATGTCAGAGTAGTTTGCAGTGAAGTTTTTCTTACATGTAGTTTTTTCAGTGTTGTAAATACCTGCACACGTATACAAATATGTATAATTTCTAACTGCTAACATTATGCAGTACCAATACAAATAGGGGGTAAATGTTATTTTTCCATCTATACATAACAGAAGTGTAGCAAACATTCATGTTACAAAAAAGAACAGAAAACGTAGGCTGAATCATACCATCTTAGTGGCTCTGGCTATAACACTTCACCCACATCTTAAGACAAATTCTTACAGTTTTTACCAGACGTCTGTGATAAAATTGCCAGTTGAGTAACTTGAGTTGTGTTTATAGTCTTACATCAGGTGTGATAAAAAAAAAAATACAAAGTGTAAAACAGTGAATATGTATTTATTCTGCCATAAATACATGGACTACAGATGATGTTTTCAGATAAAATCCTTCATGGATCACTGTTTGCATTTAAACATTCAGTAAAAAAAAAAAAAGTGCTCATGCAGTCACAGCACCATCAGTATTCTTAAATGAACACTGCTAGAATTATCTCAGCACTTTCTTTATGGATCCACAGCACAGTGTTAATGGAAAGTGAGTTTTTAATACCAGTGCAGAGGAAGTGTTAGCTGTTCTCAACACTAGTGTGCAGTGTTACACTTGAACACTTGTTTCCATTCCTTTTCATAATAATCATAAAGGTGTTTTTCTATGTCAACACAAGTCCTGTGTAATCAGTATGTGTATACTGCATTAGCCTAAAATGCACGGAATGGAACTGGAATATGGATCAGAGTAGTGTCATCACTTTTTCCATAAGGGAAACAAAACCAATGCATATGGTTAAATATAGAATAGAATAGAATAGAATAGAATAGAATAGAATAGAATAGAATAGAATAGAATAGAATAGAATAGAATGCCTTTATTGTCATTATACATATGTACAACGAAATTGTAAGAGACAACTCTCTGGTGGTGCGTAGTGCAAAAAGTTTAAAGAAGAAAGGAAGTGTAAATATATACACAGTATAAAAACAGGCATGTCACCAACCGAGAAATATAGAACATCAGCAAAGAGAAAAAAGACCAAAAAACACTGACATATTAATCCAGTTAGTTTTATTAACATTTTGTTGGTGAGATTATATACTATTACATATAGATCTTTGGCAATTTGATCTTCAATTTGCTCCCCAGTTTCTTTGTAAAACCATCAAGCAGTTATAGCAGCATCAGATTCATTACCATGACTGTAAAGTTTCTAGATAAATCTTTTTGTGAGAAAAACCTGCTGCCATTTCAATACAAATGTTCTGAAAACATTAATGAGAGATATATATCCTGGTTAATTCAGCAATAACTCTACTCATGTTTTAATGGAAGTATCTGTTCCTATTAAGTAAACCACAAATAAATAATTTCAGTCATTCAAGTTTTATTTCTATGGCACAAACTATACACAAGAACACAAATATCTGCTTTAGAGCAAAGCAAAGAAAACATCAAACAAATGAAATACAAAAGGACCCTTCAACCACACATGAAAGAAATATTTCGAGATGAACTTTGAAACAGATCTCAGATCATCAGGCAGTTTATTCATCAGAATAATATCAAAGTCTCTTCCTGTTTTTCTTTATACTCTAGGTGCATTGTGGAGACACATGCCTGATGATCTGAGTGAACTGACTGGATTATAGTCAGTGACCAGGTCAGAAATACATTGAGGAGTGATATCAGTTAGAGCCTTGTATACTAGAAATAATATTTTCAATCAATTCGATGATGTACTGGAAGCCAATAGTGTGTCTGGGCCTTAGTATAGACTGGATTTATCATAGTAGCATGTCCGTGGGGCTGTTATTGCTTACAATTTAGTAAATGAACCAAATTAAATGACTGAAACATTTGATCCAATTTGTGTCTTCAGAGAAGGCATACAGAAATAATAACATTGCTGTCTATAGCAGATATTACTTTGGTTTTCATTCCATGAATTGGCCTGAATAATTATAGTCTCTGGTACCAGGATTTATTATCTTTATGTGTTCTGAAAGTCAGAACTGAACTGGAAAAGAAAGCTTTTAAATTTTCTTCTCCCACTGCCAGGAACACTCTACAGAGAGAGAGCTAAAATGGAAGGATCTGATTTATTTGAATCTATTCAGTCACTTCAGATAAATGAGAAAATGATCAATCTGGATGTAAATGCTTCTCTGACTGATTGAATTGGGTTCTGCTTTGAGATGCTTTTTTCATAAAATTGTTTATTATCTTTTTAAGTACCTTTTAAATTATTGGTGGTGTCTCCGTGAGTCATTTTTGTGGTTAAATAAAGGTTGAAAATATTATTTTAGCAAGAACTGAATTGTGTGCAAAAACGGATGCTTTAGCGCCAAATCCGGCCCGCCAAAGGCTCCAGTCCAGCCCTTGGGATGAGTTTGTGAAATGCAAAAATTACACTAAAATATTAACATTCCTTTTAGTTCAGGTTCCACATTCAGACCAATTCAATCTCCAGTGGGAAGGACCAGTCAAATACTGTCATAATAACATATAAATAATGACAACTCCAAATTTTTCTCTTTGTAAATGTAAATATTTTCATGTATTTACACTAAAACAAAGTATAATTTTGCACAAAAAAAAAGAACAACCTGAATTGTCTTAAGAGAAGTACAATTTTAACAATACTCCATCTGTTATTAAATGTTTTGTGTTTGTAGATCCACTGTGATCTGTAAGTTATAATGTACATGTGCAAATGATAAACTGAGGCAGAATACTGTTGAAAATACATTGATTTTTTCCACTTTGTTCATGTTATCCACATCTTTTGAAAGGATAGTTTGGAGATGTAAACTTTTTCATAATGTAAATTTACTTGTTTCACTTTAAAACATAGAGAAAAGTTTGGAGTTGTCATTATTTATAAATTATTCTGTTATTATTTGACTGGTTGGGCCCACTGCAGATCAGATTTAGCTGAATGTGGAACTGAACTGAGATGAGTTTGACAGCCCTGGTTTAGCAGTTGGAGTTTGTTCACTGTAACCCAAAAGAGGTTCATGACAAAGGAAAAACTTTAGGATGTAAAGCTGAAAATCCACCTCTACACACTCCTCAGTAAAACTTTTCGTTTGTAATGAAAGCATACACCTCTCCTTTCAGGTTGGCATTCCAGAATTTGGCATTTTTAGGAGCGGCCTTGGATAACCCTTCCTTTGAAAAGTGTTGCACAACCTTGCAACAAGAATTTTGTCCTCTCAGAGCCACTATAGTAGCCTGAGAACCGATTATTACTGCAATATCCTTCCGCCAAGAAAGATAGTCTGGTACATTTTTTACATTTTTCTACGTTAAAGACACATATTTTCAAACACATAACATACTTAATAAAACAAAATTGTCTCAAAAAATGAACTGAGTCACCTGAGATGGTAGTGATAGCGAAATAGAGCATTAAGTTGACTGGTGAAAATAGTCCGGCTGCATAAAGGCAGTTGGCATCGCCATCAGCGATCTTTCCAGTCGCATGCTGAAGTTGCGTACGGATCATGTCTAGCGATTCTGCTGATTACAACAGGTAAAACAGTACATTTAGACGTTTTTCACAGAAATACTCCGTAACTGATCGAATATACATCTTCTAATTCGTTGTCATACGGGTGTGTACTTGTGATATACAATTAGTTTTTATCTAGCTAACCAGGTTGCTACCTGTGCTAGGGCAATCTAAATGCTAGCTAAGTGACGTTAGCTTCCCGGCTACACCGCAGTTCCAAATTACCGTTGTGCGGCGTTGGTCTAATCGGCAGTGTATCCTAACAATACTGTAGCGTGTATTAGTATAAGTTCTTGTCTTTTTATGTGCTCGTAGCCGGTACTCATGAACGACATTTGATCTGTCATTCAGGCTGTACTTCGGCCTAGCTTGTAGGCGGCGGCGGCGTAGGCCCCAGTGTCCGACATATTGGCTAACGGCGAACGAAGCTGCGCTCCATATTGCGATAGAACGGACTCTTAAAGATTTGGCATTTATTGGTTTAGAGACACAAGTTGGCTGCAAAGAAGTGGGTGTGGAACCTTTGAATCTTACATAACGGGGTATTTTGAGGGGCGGTTAGTTGAGCCGTGCACCGAGGAATTTGACACGTGCGTCCAGCGAAGCCCGGACTGTAACGGGATCCTCTGGGCGTAACCCGGACCACCGTGGACCCGCTCACTACACCTCTGACGCAGACCACGTTAATTACTTAGTCAACCTGAAGTGGGAGGGTTTTCCTCCCAACTATTAGTCAGATAGCCGCGCATTTATGACGGAACACGTGGTTTGAATCACTGGTCTTCATAACCTCGGACGTCCCTGCTATTACCACACATTATTAAACGGTTTCATTTATTTAATTCTTTGACATGTTGAGGCAGTTACTTAACATTGGATCTGCCTGCCTTCTGTTCTCTGAAATAGCTCAAGAGATAGAGACCATGGGGGGCCAGATGGAATGGAGCCTGATGGTGTCATCGAGGTAAATGCACAACACTTGTACATCTTTTTCTCATCTAGAAATCAGATTTAGGTTGAGATTTCCCACATTTTCCTACCATTTTCAAGCTTGGGACACTGAAACCAAGCCATTTTGGGCACTAATAAGATTAAATCTTGGTGGATAGCATTAAAATGGAACTTACTATGCCATATCTAATTGATGGGCATCATAGAGTTTAGTTTTTAAGTTCTTTTAGTGCCATTAATGTGTTACCTTAATTTTTTTGTACACAGAAATGGTAGTAACAGTGCTTCAGAAATTAAGTGACTTATTGATTCTTTTTATAATGCACTATATTTTCTTGCCAGAGGACCCCCAAATCTATATCCGTGCACTAAAGTCTTCTACAAACTTAAAGAAAATGGTGCAGTAGTCTGAAATGATTATCCTCTATCACTAGCTAATATGTAACTGTTTTAAGTACTTTACCAACTGCAAGTTTCTCAGTAATTCCAATGGATTTGTAAAATTTGATGGAAAAAAAAATACTACCCAGCACTAATGTGAACTGTACAGATACACAATTAAAGTTTATTGAAATGCATTCAGTGTCGACAAACATGGCATTTCCTCATCAGTTACTTCCTCTAAAAGTCGTGTACCCTGTGGGAAAATGCTCAAATATCGTAGATGCAAATCATAACGTTCTGTGCATTTCTTTCCCTCTGACATTAAAATGGATCTTGCATCGTAATGTAATGGTCTCAAAATGGTCTTTGTTAAACAGTTAACCTGATGAAACCTGTATAAACCCTGGGTTTACACTTATGCTACTGTGTTTGTTTAATTCAGAGCAACTGGAACGAGATTACAGACAACTTTGATGATATGAACCTGAAGGAGACTCTTCTTAGGGGAATATATGCATATGGTTTTGAAAAACCTTCTGCCATTCAACAGAGGGCAATCATCCCTTGCATCAAAGGTAAAGAAGCACCATATACATGATCAGTGTTTTTATTAAGAGTGAAGTGATGCTTTACCATCTTTCGGGACTTACCCATTAATGGGGATAATTTTTTTTTTACTGATCACTCATAAATATTAGATCTGTAGTGAGATTCTTGTGTTCTTCTACAGAGACTACATGAATGTGAACTACTTGTGGAATGATTCATAAGTTTTGTTTTCCCCCCTCTAATTCTAAATTAATTTTTGTTCATCAGGCTACGATGTCATTGCTCAAGCCCAGTCAGGCACTGGCAAGACGGCCACATTTGCCATCTCTATCTTGCAGCAGCTGGACATAGAGCAGAAGGACACTCAAGCTCTGGTGCTGGCTCCCACCAGAGAGCTGGCTCAGCAGGTATGCTGTTCCCTGGGTCACGATTACTCTAACAGTGCCTCAGACCTAGGCAGCATATTGAGGACACTGATTCAATATGAAGGTACCTTTTTATTTAAAATTTCTAAAGTGTAAAATTGAACAGGATCCTTAAGATTGGTGTAGTCCTCTCCATGGCTGCATTGGTCTAAATGGTGATCTGGCTTAATGTGAATTTGTTTTGAATATTAAATTGGTGTTGTAGAAAACTGGGTGATATGATGGCATACCATCTTTCGGGACTGACTCTTGAAGTGGAGAGTTCTTTCTTTTTTACTGATCACTCTTAACAGTTTCTCTACAGTGTTGAAATGGCCTTTGCTTTCCTGTGTCTCATTCCCTTGAACTAATATTGTTTTGTTCTCTTATCATCTTATCTAGATCCAGAAGGTAATTCTGGCTCTGGGTGACTACATGGGGGCAACCTGCCACGCCTGCATCGGAGGGACCAATCTCCGTAGTGAAATACAGAAGCTCCAGGCTGAGGCCCCCCACATAGTGGTGGGCACTCCAGGGCGTGTGTACGACATGCTGAATAGGAGACATCTGGGTAAGTACCATAGGCCCTCTTCAACAGAAACTAAGACTTGAAACCATGTGAAGATTTCTGTCTGAGGTTTAGTGTCATGATTTCCCACACAGTACCAAAGTGGATCAAGATGTTTGTTCTGGATGAAGCTGATGAGATGTTGAGTCGAGGTTTCAAAGATCAAATCTATGAAATCTTCCAGAAACTGAGCACAAACATTCAGGTAAGCATCCTAAAAGCACACAACTTTTTATGTGTAGGTCTAATGTTGCTCACTTCTGCTTTAAAAGAAGTCTGCTATAATTGTACGATTCAGATTTTTCTGTTTCATGCAATAATGCTAGCAGAGTTGTTTGTGGAAGGAGATGGATTGTGCGCTGTTCTGAAAATGAGATGGGGTCGAACCTCTTTCTTAATGTTCGTTGACCTCGGTCTCAAGGCTCAGTGCTACAAGAAATCTGCATTGAAATGTCATCTTTAAAACTGTGGGTCTTCCATTGTGGTAATCTGAGCATGTACTGTTCAGGTGGTCCTGCTCTCTGCCACCATGCCAGCAGATGTGTTGGAGGTGACAAAGAAGTTCATGAGGGACCCCATTCGCATCCTGGTGAAGAAGGAAGAGCTGACCCTTGAGGGCATCAAGCAGTTCTACATTAATGTAGAGCGCGAAGTAAGTCGACTTAACATGTTCACGAGCAGAGTTTAGAAAGCTTATAGTCTTAGCTGCAATGTCTCATGACGTAGAACCTCTCAAATTCATGGGAGCTTTACTGGCACAAAATGTTCAGGGAATGTTGCCAAACTTGAAATTATAAAACCACAGTCATCCTTCTCCATAAAGCACCCTGCTAAAACTGCAGGAGCCAAGCCTCACAGGTTTAGCTCCTGTGGACATGTAAGCATGGGTACACCAGGGAAGGAGAGAAAAGCACAGGGTTGGAAATGAGGCTTGGATGGACCTCTTTCTTAATGTCCAGTGTCCTTTTGTCTCGAGATCCTGTGTCACACACACCAGCTGAATAGTTTCTATTCAACATCAGTGTATTATGACTTGTCGGAAACGCCTAGTTAACTTTGTCATCAGAACTTGTGCTTTGCTATCAACGCCTCTCCTCTTTTTAGGAATGGAAGCTGGACACCCTGTGTGATCTGTATGAAACTCTGACAATCACCCAGGCTGTGATCTTCCTCAACACCAGGAGAAAAGTTGACTGGTTGACAGAGAAAATGCATGCTCGAGACTTCACCGTCTCTGCTCTGGTAGGTCATGTTCTAACACACACACACCACCCAATCAATCTACAGCTGAAATGTTTGCCCATCACAATAGTTTACCAGTAATAATATGGTGCCTTTGTTCTATGACAGCATGGTGATATGGACCAGAAGGAGCGTGACGTGATTATGAGGGAGTTCAGGTCTGGCTCAAGCAGAGTGTTGATCACTACTGATCTTCTGGTGAGTGTCGGAGGCATACAAGGGGTGACTGATAAGAAATGATTTTATAATTTATGTAAAGGCTACTTTTAACAATTCCTGACTGGCATTAGTGACAGTTTTAACCCAAAATGTTTTCAGTTCTGTAACAGTCCTAAAGTGACTAAACAGGTAAAACTTTTGGGAGAGAAGTGCCCGTTCTCCACAATGGGTTCCTCACATGTAGGAACCTGTTACTTAAAAACAGGCCACATTAACATGTAAAAGGATCCGGCAGATCCTCAGAAGAAATGATCAACTTTGACATTTAAGGTCTTAATTTGTTGTCTTCAGAAACTTAAATATTGGAAGTTTTGTTTTTGTTTGTTTGTCTCGGATAGTGTGTGTTTAAGTCTTTTCTCTCAGAACAGGATGGCAGAATCACACACTCACATGACTAGAATAACATTTTATGCTTAAATTTTGGTGCTTGTGAAGATGATCTTGAAACTTGCCTTCAACAGTAGGAACAATGTGCTCACTGTATACTCGAGTATAACTGAGCGATTGTTTCCTTAGGCTCGTGGCATTGATGTACAACAGGTTTCCTTGGTCATCAACTATGACCTGCCAACAAACCGAGAGAACTACATTCATAGGTAAGAGTAGTTAATTGTGGTGTTTTTTTTTTTAATTTTTAAAAAAAAAATTTTGTCCTCAGTTGCACTCAAGTGTGTGACACCCTGGTCTTTGTCTTACTCTGGTCACGTTATCTTCCAGAATTGGTCGCGGTGGCCGTTTCGGCAGAAAAGGAGTTGCTATCAACTTCGTCACTGAGGAAGACAAGAGGATTCTTCGGGACATCGAGACGTTTTACAATACAACCGTGGAGGAGATGCCTATGAATGTGGCTGACCTGATTTGAGCCCCGAGAGTCGTTTTCTTTTGTTTTTAAACGCAGTGATAGCGATCGTCCACTTGCATTGTGCTTATATTATTCGAGGGGGAAAAAAAAAAACTTCTCAATGCTAAACTTTGGATCAGAATTTTGGTATGTGTTAAAAGCGAGGTGACTTCTATGGTGGCCTCTCTTGGACAGTTGTAGATTCTAACCTCGACAGCTGGCTGGTTGGAGCTGCAAAGCCATGGGGTCTGTAAACTTAAAGGTCCTTATCAGGTATTTCTTTCCATGTTCAATTAAGATGCGTGTATTCGATGTTCTCCACCATTTAGTAACTTACTTGTGGACTAAAAGGTATAAGTGCTGTATAAAGTCTGCAAATTATGTTATGCTAACATATGTGCGATATATCGTGGGCCTGCTTAATAGAGGCACTTGTCATGTTATACTGTAGATTCACTTGCTTTTTGTTATTATCTTTTGTGAATGTTTTAATTTAAATGTACCATATTTTTTTATCCCACTTGCTTTCTCAGAATTCCTCACCAGTTGGCCATATTTTGCTGACATGTGGTTTTACCCTTACCAGAGTATATCCCCCCCCCAACCTGACTACTTTTCAGACTTCCTCCTCCCCAGAATTGTATGAATGTCTTAATAAACTCAAGTTGCTGTACGTAAACTCCTTCCTGTGTCCTGGAACACCAGTGTGTATTTGTCTTGTTATAGGACATTCCACTGTTAAAATCTAATGAGGTGTCTGTAAAAGCATGCACTGTACTTCCACACACAGCTCTGGACTGAAAACTTGTAGCACAGCACCACCTACTGGCAATAAAGTAGTTACCCAGGCTTTGTTGAAATCTGACAGTCTTGCATAGATGAGTTTTTCAGGGGTAAAATGTCTGAGTCTTGAATTTACAAATCTGTATTTAATACCCTAAAATCTTTAAAAACTACTAAATTTAATATTGTAGGTCTTAAATTATGTTTCTAGAAACTTGGTTGTATTGTTTAACCCTTTCATACATGAATTATGACAACCATAATCAAGATTTTTTTTATCTTGTGTTTTTATTCCTCCTTTGGCATGAAAAAACCCCAAAGTGATTGAGTTTTGTTTTGTTTTGTTTTTTTTCCATCTAGCTCCAAAAATGTCCACTCAGCTACACCATGCATTTAATTTTTGAAGCAAATATATATATATATATATATATATATATATATAAACCCAATAGCAGAAAGTGATATGGAAACAATGAAATTAAAGACATTTGTAATACCGCTAATCTGATGTTTTCTCACATTTTAACATATTCTAATACTAGTTATTCACTTCATGGAGATAATATGAAAAAAAAAAACCTTTAAATACAGTAACAATTAACAGTTGATTTACCCTAAAACATGTTAGTGCAGATCAAGTTTATCAAGAACAGCAAAGTTACAGTAATGGTCTGAATGTCAGTGTATGGGATGATGCATAAGGTTCAAGGTTCCTTTATTTGTACCCGTGGGTAGATTTGTTTTGCAGTCGAGGTGATTGCTTTGACATTACAACAAGACATACATTGAACATGTTAGACAGGTACTTAATGGAGCTTACAGACAGGACAAAAAGTGCTCAGTGTTCCACCATTCATTAGTACAGCAGCATGGATAAGTAAAAGAATAAAATAAATAAATAAGATCAAATAAATAAAAACAAGTGTCCACTGTGTTGGCTCATATGGAACTGAAACAAAATCCATAAATATACAAGAGAACAGCTTCGGATAACCATCCACTGTAGTGACCACTATGCTTGAAAGCAGGGCCAGATTAACACGTCATTGTACCCTGGGCAACAATATTCAAGGGCCCCATCATCACAACCCCAGGATCCCTGTAATCTGGCAAATTACAGAATAAGTTCCAGGAATATATGTAAATATACCCCATACTTCAATATCTAACTATCATCAAATGCATTTTGATGTACAAATGTGTAAATGCTCGTAGAACTACAAGTGCACCACTATAGCCTCTTGTCAAGGCCACTCAATTGCATATGATGATATGAAAACAAAACACATTAGCATCAGTATAATCTAAAATTGATCCACTACATTAGAAAGAGAGGGAAGTGTCCTCCATTTTCACAAAAAATAAATAAGAAACCATTTCCAACGTATCCAGTATTTATTTAAGAACACTTTTTGCGGACAGTTTCATTTATAAGCAAAAGATAACCAGATATTTTAGTTGTGCTCGAGCTACCCAGGGCCCTTCAG
This sequence comes from Sphaeramia orbicularis, assembly GCF_902148855.1. Lineage (NCBI taxonomy): Eukaryota > Metazoa > Chordata > Actinopteri > Kurtiformes > Apogonidae > Sphaeramia > Sphaeramia orbicularis. The sequence goes on from NC_043973.1 coordinate 34,967,224, forward strand.
AGGTCACGGGCCCCTGGGCAATTGCCCAGTTGCCCATATGGTTAATCCGGGCTTGCTTGAAAGGGTTAAATGTGCCTGGGAAATGACCAAGCTGCAGAGGAAGTAACGTTAGTCTACTCAGTTCCACCTGTTCCAACCTGACAATTTATATAGAAATTATGCAGAACTTTGCAGAAATGATCACAAAACATTCAACCCAACTCATGTGCAACAGAAAGTTGACTCTGGCAACTTCAAGGGACGGTGAAGTGAAAAGTAAGCATGAAGGAGTGCAAATTTAACCCATAAAGACCCAAACAGCCACCGACGACCACAACCATCTACTGATCTAAAATGTCTAATCCCTGTGGATCCACTAATCCTATCAATACATGTGTAAAATGTAGTTTGTCATCTTTTCATGGTCATCAGATATGACCCATTTGGACGTGCAGAGGCTCCGTAGTTACCACGGAAACACCGTCATCTTCTACAACATTGATTCACCAGTAAAACCCATGGAGTTTAATCAATGACAGTGGATGGACACACTGGGTTTATGTTCAGTTAATGACAGATTGGACTGAAAAAATCCCTTTTTCTGCAGTTTCCTCTATTTCTGATATAATAACCCTCAAGTTTAATCTGAGTTTTTATGAACATCTACCTGATCAGTAAATTAAATATAGGAAAATACCTGATGTTCACTGAAAAAACACAAAATACAGAGGATTATGTCTTGACAAATTGTGGTAAATCACTTATAGAGAAAAAAAAAAAAAAATTGTAACTGCCACTAAAGTAACAGTGGGTCTTTATGGGTTAATGCCTGGTTGGAGAAAAGATCATTTTCCACCTGGTTGACATGAGTGAAAGGGAACAGTTGTGAAATGAGCATTAAATTCTGTTTGAAGTAGTCTTAAAAAGTCTTAAATTTAACTTGTAGAAAGCTGTAGAAACCCATATTTTGCATTTATAATTCTAACTTGTCTAAGAACCTCTAAATGTAAAACTGGTGAAAACAAGCTCATATTCACTCGTAACTGACTAAAGCATAATAGAGCACAACACATTCAGAAGTGATTAAAAAATTATATTTATATATATTTTATTTATTTATTTATTTATTTGGAGCTTCTTCATAAAACACAGTCTGAAAAACTGTACTGTACCTGACGTGGCATAATCACCAAAGTCATATTTTTGGCCAAATTGTGACATCTGCATAAAATGAAGGAGTGTTAAGAGAGTAAAGTTATGCAGACATCACAATTTGGCCAAAAATATAACTTAGACCACAGGTGTCAAACATGTGGCCCACATTCGGCCCACCAAAGGGTCCAGTCCGGCCCTGGGGATGAATTTGTGAAATGCAAAAATTACACTAAGATATGAACAATCCTTTCAGTTCATGTTCCACATTCAGACCAATTCAGTCTCAAGTGGGTCAGATCGGTAAAATACGATCATAATAACATAGAAATAATGACAACTCCACATTTTTGTCTTTGCAAATCTAAATATTTTCATGTATTTACACTAAAACAAAGTATAATTTTGCAAAAAATGTGAAAAACCTGAACAAATATGAACAACCTGAAATGTCTTAAGAGTTTTTTTTTTTTTTTTTTTTTATTTTTAACAATATTTTGTCTGTTACTAAATGTTTTGTGTGTTTGTAGATCCACTGGGATCTGTAAGTTATAATGTACATGTGTAAATGATAAACTGAGGCAGAATATTGTTAAAATGACACTGATTTTTTCAGTTTGTTCATGTTATTCACATCTTTTGAAAGGAGAGTTTGTAGATGTAAACCTTTTCATAATATAATTTTTTTTTTTTTTTTGCTCTAAAACAGAGAAAAGTTTGGAGTTGACATTATTTCTATATTATTCTGTTATTATTTTACTGGTTGGGTCCACTGCAGATCAAATTTAGCTGAATGTGGAGCTGAACTAACATGAGTTTGACAGCCCTGACTTGGCGATTATGCTATGAGGCTACAAAAAAAAAAAAAAAAAAAAAAAAAGAAAAGAAACTAAAGCTGTCAGACTAATGTAGTGCAGTAAAATGTACAATATTTATCAAAAATATTTGCGATAAACTGGAATTATTCATGTCCAAGTGCTAACAATATGCACTTCAGTATAGATGTAAAGGCCTTAGCATGTAATGTGTGTGTATTTCACAGTCGTCTGGTGATAAACATTCAAAAGCAGCATGATGAATGAGAACAGTCAGCAGTCTGTTTTCTGAGTCTGTTTCTGCTGTTTATGATCAGTGACTCATTAAATGAACCAAGATAAGAATCAAATTGGGAAATTTCTGAGTCAGGCGCCAGAAAAGAAATGTCATGTTCTCATATCGGTGTTAAAGAGTTATCTTGTAAGAAGATGAACTAGAGCAAAACTTTGTACACTGAAGGATAATTGACATTGTATATATATGTATAATAATAATAATAATAATAATAATAATAATAACACACAATTAAACAACAACAATAATAATAATAATAATAATAATAATAATAATAATAATAATTTTAAAAAGTTTGGTAACACTTTACTTGAAGGTCTAGTTTATAATGCATTAAGTGCACATTCATAAGACATTATAGTGCATTTATAATGCATTACAGAGGTCATTACAACAGTTTATGATCATGTAAAACAACTCATACCAAGGTTAATAAAGTATTATAAGTGTAGGCCTAATGTATTATAAATTCAAACTCAGACAAAAAATGGCACAACAGAACAACCACACAAACAACTGAAACTGGGCCAAAAGTAAAAATAAAATAACTAAATTATGTTTTTTCATATTTCACAAACCAAAAAGTCTTATTCAAATTCAATCTGAAAAGTGACAAATAACAAAGAAAACAACAAATCTTTCTTTTTCATATAAAACCCTGAACTTTAGACTCAAATGTCAGTAGAACTCAGAAAATGCAAAACAATAAGGACAACCAATCACTGACGGAATAGGGCGGGCTGTAGGCTGCCCATCCAATCGCAAATAAGAGCCAATAGTCGTGTAGTCTGTTATATTTTTCTATTGGATAAACGTTCTCCCTTAACTTTCAATTGGGTGGGCCAGACGGACATTAGGGTGGGCTGAGCTGACCCCTGCCCATGCCTACCGCTGCTCTCACTGGTGGTGCAGATCTGCCACTGGATAAAAGAAAACATAAGTTAACCCTGTAAAGCCTGAACCATTAAATCACTGACAGAAAATTCCAGTTCTTTGAAACTGGAGCCTTCTGAACAACCAATTTTTTGTTTTTTTTTTCAAATATCAATTTCCATGTATTAGATCCAATTTTGTATCATATTTAATCCATCGGATTAAATATGATACATGTTGGTGCATGTTGGTGCATGTTGTTGTTGTTGTTGTTTAATTGTGTGCAATGCTCAAATATTATTATTTTTGAACAAACAAAAATATAACACAAACCTGTCTAACAAATTGGTAATTCCTTTTCAAAACTGACAAAGTTCTTCCTCCTTCCTCATTAATGTCGGTCTTGTAGTGTCACTAAAGGCCTATGTTGAATGAACTCCTCCCCCTGGTGGATTTTCTGTGTATTGCATGTATCTAATTGTATACATCAGGTTTTTCAAGAACAAAAATATTACACTGATCATGTAGAGGACTTCAAAACTCATGTATCAAATATGATACATTTGGCATTATAGGGTTAAAATATGATTTTCAAGATCACACAAACCATTAACAAAACAAAACCAGGCTTATTTTATGTAGAAATCTACTTCATTTGTCTTACATCTTTCATGTCTTTATTTAGTTTCATGGTTTTATTCTTTTTCCAGTCAAATTGTTATCACTATATTTTTAATCTTATCAATAACAACTTCACCTCCTTGTTCTTCTCTGCTTCAGGAACCCTTCGACCTCTTCAAATTCTTTACACCTGATATTTGTTCACCGGGGGTAACTGCGGCAGACCTTTGTCAAACAGATCACTTTTATCTTTATGTGGATTTTATCTTAGCTGTAAATGGAAATTGTCAAGGAGAGCCCATTATTTAGTGACCAGGAAGACATAAACCACTGTATGTGTTCAGAGAGACGACGTCAACAGCGAGGTTTGTCATTTTGTCGTTGTTGCTTCAGGAATATCCTGCGTTCCTGCAACACGAATCATCACTGTTTCCTTGTGTTTTTTTGGGTGTATGATTTTGTTTAAGATCATCACCCTAATGTTAATAATAATAATAATAATAATAATAATAATAATAATAATAATAATAATAATAATAATAATAATTTATTTGTTATTTATTTCAGAGAGACGGCGTCAACAGCAAGGTTTGTCATTTTGTCGTTGTTGCTTGTGGAATATCCTGCGTTCCTGCAACACGAATCATCACTGTTTCCTTGTGTTTTTTTGGGTGTATGATTTTGTGTAAGATCATCACCCTAATGTTAATAATAATAATAATAATAATAATAATAATAATAATAATAATAATAATAATAATAATAATAATTTATTTGTTATTTATTTCAGAGAGACGACGTCAACAGCGAGGTTTGTCATTTTGTCGTTGTTGCTTCAGGAATATCCTGCGTTCCTGCAACATGAATCATCACTGTTTCCTTGTGTTTTTTTGGGTGTATGATTTTGTTTAAGATCGTCACCCTAACGTTGATAATAATAATAATAATAATAATAATAATAATAATTTATTTGTAAAGCGCTTTCAATCAAAGTGCTGTACAGATATAAAATCAATTACAATAAAACATAAAAACTAAAAACGTTAACACAGTAAAAACAAATCAAGACATATAACACAGAGTAAACAAGTGGGTCTTGAGCTTCGCTTTAAAAACATCCACAGAGCATGCCTGCCTTATGTCCAGAGGAAGACTGTTCCAAAGTGTTGGCTCAAATGTATAAAGTTATTTTTTCAGCTCGTCCACACATGGCGCTCCAGTTTGACATTTCTTATCAGTCAGGATCTGCTTGTTTTGAGGAAATGCTCTACTTTACTTCTGTGCATAGAAGTCAGAGCTAGGTGTTTCCCCCAAAACAAACTTTAAATCAGTGGTGTCAAACAGAAGGCCCACGGGCCCAAATGAACCCGCCAAAGGTTCCAATCTGGCCCATGGGATGAAATAATTAAGTGCAAAAATTACACTGAAGGTATAAAGTCAAGGGTATGAACTCATTTTAGTTCTAAACACCAAATTTTTTTAACAATATTCTGCCTGTAAGTTGATGTTTGGTGTCTTTGTAGATCCACTGTGATCTGTAAGTTAAAATACACATGTCTAAAGGATAAGTTGAGGCATAATACTGTCAAAATTGCACTTATTTTTCTTAAGATTTGGCTTTTCTAATTATTCCCTTTTTTTGTGACAGAATAGATTGTTAATGTAACCACTTTCATAGTTTAATTTTACTTTTTTGCCCTAAAACAATGAGAAAAATTTGGAGTTATCATCATTTATTGACTATTATGTTACTGTGTTAGAAGTCTGGCCACAGTACCTTTTTCACAACATAGATACTATAATAAATAGTGTAAATATTATAATAAATATAAAACATAATAAGCTTCTTCTTCTTCTGCTTATTATTATTATTATTATTATTACAACTTATTGCCACTGACACTCGTTTCTGCTAGTAATTTCTGATGTGCAGTTGCCTTTTTTTACTACTGTTTTTTTTTTTTTTTTTCCTTTTTTTTTAAATTTATTTTTTTAAAATAGTTTTTATAGTTATTGTATTGCTTTTTTATTCCTTTTTTCTTGTATTTCTTGTGTGTGTATTCAGTGTTGTGCTGCTTTTGGAAGCTCAATTTCCTGAGGGCTCTGACCAAAGGATCACTAAAATTCAATCTAATCTAATCTAATCTAATCTAATCTAATCTAATATAATATAATCTAATCTAATATAATATAATTCAATCTAATCTAATTCAATCTAATCTAATTCAGTCTAATCTAATCTAATTCAATCTAATCTAATCTAATTCAGTCTAGTCTAGTCTAATCTAATCTAATTCAATTCAATCTAATCTAATTCAATCTAATTCAATCTAATCTAATTCAATCTAATCTAATCTAATTCAATCTAATCTAATTCAGTCTAATCTAATTTTATCTAATCTAATTCAATTTAATCTAATCTAATTCAATGTAATCTAATTCAATCTAATCTAATATAATCTAATTCAGTCTAATCTAATTCAATCTAATCTAATTCAGTCTAATCTAATCTAATTCAATTTAATCTAATCTAATTCAATCTAATCTAATCTAATCTAATCTAATCTAATCTAAAATGCGAAACAGTTATTTACCTTTTAGGAGGACTCTTCTGGAACCAGACACTGATTCCGAATGGACAAATGTTCTGTAATAAACTGAATCTCCCTCAAACATCTGAAACAACAGTGTGTCCGTAGTTTCCACCGTTATCAGATTTCCAGAACACAACTCCACCTCACTGACGTTCATCTTTTACAGAATGCGATTTCTCAAACGGTCTCAACGAGCTGCAGTTTTCTAAACAGAGGCAGGAAGTCGTCTGTGCTTTTCGGACCCGTCTAAATCCCTCGTTCGAATTATTCATCTTTATACGTTACCATGGAAACAGAGCAGCTGTTTGGAGGACAGCTAATCCAGGCAACATCCAATTTCAGGACGAGGCGCCGTAAATAAACATATAGACGTTTCACAATGAGCGGAGGTTAAGTGAAGAGAGGCTGACATTTTCATGACCTTAAACTGGCAACCAGCGCTGACATGTTTACTCAGTTATTATTAAAGTTATATTTAGATGTGGATCAGTGTGGAAATACAGCAGAGGCATGGATGAAGAAAAGAACAACCACTCTGATACTGTTACACAGATGAACGACGGAGAGAAAAGAAAAGGAAAAGGAAAACTAATACCACCAGTGATGGCAGATTCACAGAATTAGAGATGAACAGAAAATATGGATATTCCAAATAAAAACACATCCACTCAGTCTGGTTTGTACTGTTTCATATTTGAGACATATTACCTTTTAGTGTTTATTTTCTTTTATCAAAATTTTGCATTTGATCACTGTTATTGGGTCTTTTTCCATTATTGTGTCATTTTATTGTTTTACTACAATTAATTTAGCTCTCTAAAAATGTACAGTTTTACCTTATTGTTGCTTTTAATTCACATTTTCTCACTGGTGAAACACTTTGCATTGCACTGGTTTGTCAGAGGTACATTTAGATTCAGATCAGTTCAGTTGATGTTCATGATTTAAGACTAATGCACATTCTGTCAGTCATCTGTTAGTATGGAAAAAAAAACCAAAAACAAAAAAAAACCAACCATAATCATCATACCTTTGTCAGTTGCAGCTGGTGCTAAATAAGACTGGGAGAGAATATGAGTACAGCTGTTAAGACTTTCTGCCAGTTTTTATTTTATTTTATTTTATTTTTTATTTGTTAGTTTGCTGATAATGTGTGTGTTGACATGTCATATAAGCCTTTGATTTTATTATTGACTGAAGTCTGCCTGCATAAAAATAGGAGTGAAGACTACATGTCACTCAGTGCCCAGATGGTAAACCTGCAACTTATAGTTTTACAAATAGAATAGAATAGATTTTATTCATCTCATGGGGAAATCTTTTTTTTTATGAGTACTGTTTTATTGCATTTTATTGTTCTCTTGTATTCATCTTTATTTATTGACACTGAGCTGAGAGATTTATTTCATTGCATGTGACACTTCTGCTGTTCTTGTGCATGTGACAAATAAACTTTAACAATAGAAAGTTTATTTTCACTCAAATTTTTAAGAATCACATCAGACAAGGAATTAAGTGGATAGATAGATAGATAGATAGATAGATAGATAGATAGATAGATAGATAGATAGATAGATAGATAGATAGATAGATAGATAGATAGATAGATAGATAGATAGATAGATAGATAGATAGATAGATAGATAGATGGGTTTATGGTTCAATTGTGCTGTTTTGTGCAGTTTCAAGTTTTGTTTGTGCTGCTTTGTGCCATTTAAAGTTTCGTTTGTGTTGGTTTGTGCCATTTAAAGTTTCGTTTGTACTGGTTTGTGTCTTTTAAAGTTTCGTTTGTGTTGCTTTGTGCAGTTTCAAGTTTCGTTTGTGCTGGTTTGTGCCATTTAAAGTTTCGTTTGTGTTGGTTTGTGCCATTTAAAGTTTCGTTTGTGCTGGTTTGTGTCTTTTAAAGTTTTGTTTGTGCTGGTTTGTGCCGTTTAAAGTTTCATTTGTGTTGGTTTGTGTCTTTTAAAGTTTTGTTTGTGCTGGTTTGTGCCGTTTAAAGTTTCATTTGTGTTGGTTTGTGTCTTTTAAAGTTTTGTTTGTGCTGGTTTGTGCCGTTTAAAGTTTCGTTTGTGTTGGTTTGTGCAGTTTCAAGTTTCGTTTGTGCTGGTTTGTGCAGTTTCAAGTTTTGTTTGTGTTGGTTTGTGCCGTTTAAAGTTTCGTTTGCGTTGGTTTGTGCCGTTTAAAGTTTCGTTTGTGTTGGTTTGTGCAGTTTCAAGTTTCATTTGTGCTGTTTTGTGCCATTTAAAGTTTCGTTTGTGCTGTTACAGTTATTGAGTTTTAACAATTCTTTTATAGGTCATGAGGTCAGACAGCCCCCTACTTGCTCCAAATTTAACTGAAATGGTTGTGTTTGTTTGTGCTTCATTTGTACTGGTTTGTGCTGTTAAAATTTTCATTTGTGCTGTTATGGTTTTATAGATATTACAACATTTATTTTCAGGAAATGACGTCGCACAGCCCCCCCCCTTCCTCAAAATTGCGTAGAAATGGTCGTGTTTGCGCTGGTTTGTGCTGTTTAAAGTTTCGTTTGTGCAGACAGACAGACAGACAAAAGTTGCGTAGTAATATGAAAAGTACCAAAGTAGTAAAGCCAAAAAAAAAAAAAAAAAAGACGTGCTTAAATCCATAGTTCACACTGGGGTCAAAATAAGCCCAACACTAATATTTCATGTGACATCGACATTTATTACCATCACTTATGGACTCATAATGTCGCTGAACCTAGACCTGAACAACTGAAGCCCAGATCATAACACTGCCCCCACAGGCTTGTACTGCAGGTACTAGGAATTATGGGTAATCCCTTCATCTGCCTCTCTTTTCACCCTGATGCATCCATCACTTTGGAACAGGGTCAGTCTGGACTTATCTGACCACATGACCTTTTTCCATTGAAACACAGTCCAGTCTTTATGCTCTCTATCAAACTGATGGTTGTTTAAGAAACGAGAAGTTACTGACGGCATCAGTTAACCCTGAAAACCTGACGTGTCATCCCTGACACACCCTGCACATGTGCAGTTTGGATGGCTGGAACTCTTTCACTGTTTGGGTAACTGGAAAAATTCCAACGGTTTCTGAAACCTGAGATGTTGCGCTTTATAGGTTTTATTGGTCATTGTGGTAATTTCACTCACACTTGTACTAGAAGCTGGAGAAGAAGCTGCTTTTGCACTATTAGAACTATTACTATTATAACTATTAACCCATTCATGCACAGTGGTCACTCCAGTGGACAGTTCTTCTGCAGCTGTTCTGTTGTATATTCATGGGTTTTGTTGTTTTAGTTCCATATCAGCCGCTTATGCATCATCCCAAACATTGCAATTCACACCATTACTGTAACTTTACTGTTCCAGATAAACCTGATCTGCACTAACATGTTTGAGTGGAAATCAATTGTTAATTGTTAGACTGTAATTACCAGTTGTTGTTGTTGTTTTTTTTTTTTTTTTGTTTGTTTGTTTTTGCATATTACCTCCATGAAGTGAGTAATAACTAGTATTAGAATATGTTAAAATGTAAGAAAACATCACATTAGCAGCAGTTAACGATGTTTTAATTTCATTCTTTTCATATCACTTTTTGCTATTGGGTCAAAACACGGTATTCAAAATCTCTCTGACAGGACATTTTAGAGACAATTTGACAGATTAGTGTTACTAAATGACCCACATTTTTAGATTTAAATTCATTTTAGCTTTAGTTGGACCATAAGGGATTATCCAAAACAAGGAGCTACTTTATACTGACATAAATGTTGGAATGGTGATCAATTAAAGTTCGCTCTCTGACATGACTGTGTTTGGACCCTATTGGGTTTTAAATATATTTTTCTTTGCTTCAGAAATGAAATGCATGGTGTAGCTGAGTGGACATTTTTGTAACTACATGAAAAAAACCCCCGATCACATTGTTTTTTTCATGCCTAAGAAGGAAGAAAAACACTCTAGACAAAAAATCTTGACGAAGGTTCTCATAATTCATGCATGAAAGGGTTAATGTAAATAATTGCTAGATTTTGAAAGTTCTAAGGGCTCTGGAAAAATGGACTGAAAGACTCACTCACAGCGTATTTTCTAACCTTTTTATAGTCAAAATAAGAAAAAATGTTCAGACAGAACATTTTAGGCTTAGGGTTTGAAGGGTTAAAGAACTCGTCGCAGCTAAAACATACAAATCACTGCAGTATTTATCCAATTTTTTATATGCTGCAACAATAACATTTTACTAACAGGAGGACGTCCTGCAGCTGTAGCACAGGTCTTCTGGGATTCATCACCTTATCCCAGTAGTTCTAAAGAGGCCCTAGAGTGGATCCAGATCTGATGCTAAGCTAAAGGCTAGGAGATGGAGATACAAGCCTCGTCTGCTGTCAGTTCTTGTGGGAAATATTAACTCGCTGCAAAATAAGACTGATGAGTCGGAGGCAGACAGACAGAATAGATTGTTAATGTAACCACTTTCATAGTTTAATTTAACTTTTAAGCCCTAAAACAATGAGAAAAAATTGGAGTTATCATTTATTGACTATTATGTGATTGTGTTAGAAGTCTGGCCACAGTACCTTTTTCACAACATAGATACTATAATAAATAGCAGAAATATTATAATAAATATAATGCATAATAAGCTTCTTCTTCTTCTCATTACAACTTATTGCCACTGACACTTGTTTCTGTTTGTACTTTCCAATGTGCAATTGCCTTTTTTTTTACTACTGTTTTTTTTTTCCTTTTTTTTTTTTTTATTTAATTTTTTAAAATACTTTTTATAGTTATTGTATTGCTTTTTTTATTCCTTTTTTCTTGTATTTCTTGCGTGTATATTCAGTGTTGTATCATCCCTGACACACCCTGCGCATGTGCAGTTTGGATGGCTGGAACTCTTTCACTGTTTGGGTAATTGGAAAAATTCCAACAGTTTCTGAAACCTGAGACATTGCACTTTATAGGCTTTATTGGTCATTACGGTAATTTCACTCACACTTGTACTAGAAGCTGGAGAAGAAGCCGCTTTCGCATTATTATAACTATTACTGTTATAACTATTAATGTAAATAATTGCTAGGTTTTGAAAGTTCTAAGGGCTCTGGAAAAATGGACTGAAAGACTCACTCACAGCATATTTTCTAACCTTTTTATAGTCAAAATAAGAAAAAAAGCTCAGACAGAACATTTTAGGCTTAGGGTTTGAAGGGTTAAAGAACTTGTTGTAGCTAAAACATACAAATCACTGCAGTATTTATACAATTTTTTATACGCTGCAACAATAACATTTTACTAACAGGAGGACGTCCTGCAGCTGTAACACAGGTCGTCTGGGATTCATCACCTTAGTACCTTAGTGCAGGGCTCTCAAACTCATCTTCTTTCAGGTTCCACATTCAGCCCGATTTGATCTGCAGTGGGCCGGACCAGTAAAATAATAACAGAATAACCTATAAATAATGACAACTCTAAGTTTTTGTCTGGGATTTAGTGCAAAAAAACACCATTAAATTATGAAAATACTTACTTTTATAAACTACCCAAACAAAAAAGATGTGAATAATCTGAAAAAAACTGAAATTTCTTAAGAAAAATTAGTGCAATTTCAACAATCTTCTGCCTCAACTTATCATTTCTAAATGTTCATTATGGATCGGATCTACAAAGACACTAAACACTGAGGAAAAGGCAGAAACGAGTTCAAATTGTGCTGAATTTTCTTTAGACATTTCAGGTTGTTCATATTTTTTCAGGTTATTCACATTTTATTGTTACAGGATAGTTTGTAAATGTAAATATTTTAATAATTTATTGTTATTTTTATGCGCTAAAACGGACAAAAATGTGAAGTTTATCGGCATAATGTAATATTTTTTTCACATCAAACCGAGAAGAAAATATGGAGTCCTTATTTTTTGTAGGTTTTTATGCTGTTATTATTTTACTGTAGATCAGGGGCATCAAGCATGCAGCCCGGGGGCCAAAACCGGCCTGCCAAAGGGTCCAGTCCGGCTCGCGGGATGAATTAGTGAAATACAAAAATTACACTGAAGATATTAACAGTCACGGACATCAAAATAATTTTAGGTCAATTCCATCTAGAGTGGGTCAGAGCAGTAAAATACTATCATAATAAACTATAAATAATTAAAACCACTATTTTTCTTTTTGTTTTAGTGAAAAAAAAGTAAAATTACAAAAAAATGTTAACATTTTACAGACTACCCTTTTACAAAAAATTTGAAAAACCTGAACAAATATGAACAACCTGAAATGTCTTAAAAGAATTAAGAATAATTGTACCAATATTCTGTCTGTTATTAAATGTTTTGTGTATTTGTAGATCCACTGTGATCTGTACGTTGTAATGAACATGGGAAAATGAGAAGCTGAGGCCAGATAATGGCATAAATTGTTAAAATTTCACTTTTTTTCTTAACAAAATTTCATTTTGGTCAGGGTTGTTCATGTTTTTCCACATTTTTTAAAAGGATGTAAAAATTTTGATAATATAATTTTACTTTTTTCACTCTAAAACATAGAAATTAGACATACAAATTTTGGAATTGATATTATTTTTGTATTATTGTGTTATTTTTTTAATCATCTGGCCCACTGCAGGTCATATTGGGCTGTATGTGGAACTGAACTAACAGGAGTTTGACAGCCCTGCTGTAGATCACATTTGTCTGTCTGTGGAACCGGAACTAAAATTAGTTCCACAGCCTTGGTTGTGGAATTTTTGCACTTTGCAAATTCATCCCATGGGCCGGATTGGACCCTTTGGCCCCTGGGACGCATGTTTGAGACCCCTGCCTTAACGTGAATCCAGATCTGATGCCAAGCTAAAGGCTAGGAGATGGAGATACAAGCCTCGTCTGCCGTCAGTTCTCGTGGGAAATATTAACTCGCTGCAAAACAAGACTGGTGAGTTGGAGGCAGACAGACAGTAAAGTGGGAAGTGGTTCCGTGAAAGGGGGGGGGGGGGGCTTGTTCTGTGTCAACAACAGGTGGTGTAACCCTGGTCATATTAGCATAAAGGAAAAGATCTGCTGTGAGGACATTGAACTTCACTATGTATGTACCAAGGGGGGTTTCATAAAGCCCAGAGCTGTGGCGTCCATTGCATGTGATGTGATCCAGGAAACAAGATACGAAACCAACATCCTGGTATATTCATTGTAATACCTGGAGATTCCAGTCATGCCACCCTCTCCCCCCACCTGAGTGGATTCATACAGTTTGGTAGCCTATGATGTCTGGTCGTCCCCATGACCTGAGAGAGCCACAGTTCCATCTGCGTCGCCATGGTAATGCTACACAACACTTGTAGCAATATATACATTCTATACATCCATGTGACTGGAAGAACGTCAACAAAACCAGTTGCCAGACAACAGAACACAATCCAAACAACAGGCACTTAAAAGAGCAAATATTTAAAAAAGCTAGCAGTCGGAGATCAGTGTATGTCATGAATAATTTCAGAAAACAAAAGACCAACGAGACAAACTTTGCGGCGCTAAGCTAATGCTAACCATTTTTGTTTTCTTTCTTTCTTTCTTTCTTTCTTTCTTTGTAAACACATGCAGGAATTCTTTGACAGTTAATGCTGTCTCTACAAGATATACCATCCTTTCCGGTCTATAAGCCGCAACTTTTTTCCACACACCGTGAACCCGCGGCTCTAAAATGATGAGGCTAATTTATGTTTTCTGGGCTAACGATCGATCCGGCTGATGAAGGAAATAGAGCTGCTGCACGTAAGCTTGGCATCAATGAAGCGATGGTGAGACGTTGGAGACAGGGTGGGTGGGGCTTATAGTCTGGAAAGTACGGTAATGAAAACAAGTGGTTCCAGGCACAACAAACCCCTCCCCTCACACATATTGTAGCTTATTTTGGCGTCGATCCAGCTGATGTCATCATGTCTATGCGTGTGCTGATGTCAGCATATCAGTTGCTTCTATATATGTGCCAAGTTGGAAATAAATTGAAAAAAAATTGATGTTTTTGTACACATTTGAAATTTCGCCTATTATGAGTAAATGGGAGAAAAAAAAGATTTAAAAAATTCATAGAAAATTTGAACTTTCACCTACTTTTCTCAAAATGTCATGACAATTATTCTGGGTCACTGGCAATCTATAAATCCAATTTGGTATAAATTCAACTAATAGCTTTGCTCCTACAGACATGAGATTTTGCCCGTTATAAGTAAATGGGGGAAAAAAAGACTTTAAAAATTCATAAAAAATGTGAACTTTGACCTACTTTTCCCAAAATGTAATCACATCTATTCTGAGTCACCAGCAATCTATAAACCCAATTTGGTATGAATTCAACCAATAGTTTTGCTGCTAGAGTGTTAACAAACAAACAAAGACACAAACCGAAACAAAAACAATACCTCTTGCCTCCTCTTCGGGGGCAGAGTAATAATGAAATAAAAATAAAATAAGGACACCGTCTTTTTGTGCTGATGAAAAATGTGAATTTCCCCTTCGGTATCAATAAAGTTCATGTGTATTTGTGTCTTTATTCATATTTTCATTTGATCTCAGATGTTTATGAAGGAAGAGTTTCTAAATATTTTCACCTTTTTACACATAAAGCATTCAGTCTGTGCCAAGTTAAGTTTTTTTTTTTTTTTTTTTCTGCACAAAGAATAGACTTGTGAGAGCCAGTGTTCAGACAGTGGACATTTATTCAGCCATGTGTTCGTTTGTGTGCATTAGCATTTGAGTTGTTTGCTTCATGTGTGTGTTTTGTGGGTCTGTCAGTGTCATCAGTATTAGAAGTTTGAGAAGTTATTATTTATTCTATGGGTGGGATTTTCACTGCGGCTTATTTCAAATGTGGGTAACACTTTATAATAAGTACACTATGAAGCATTAGTTAAGCATTAATAAATTCTGAATTCATTATTTATAAAGTATATTTCTGACATGAACACTCAATAATATATGGTTTATAAGCACAGTTATAAATGTTTTACTCATCATTAATAAGAACATTAGTTAAGCATTAATAAATACTGAATTCATTATTTATAAAGCATATTTCTGACATGAATACTCATTAACCCTTTCACGCACACTGGTCACAACAGTGGACAGCTATTCAAAGCTGTTCTCTTGTATATTCATGGATTTTATTGTTTTAGTTCCATATCAACCAACACAGTGGACGCTTATGCATCATCCTATACACTGCAACTCATACCATTACTGTAGCTTTGCTGTTCTAGATAAATCTGATCTACACTAACATGTTTGAGTGGAAATCAATTGCTTGTTGTTGATATTAGACTGTAATTAACAATTTTTCTTAAACAAAAAGGGATTTTTTTTTGCATCTTATCTCCATAAAGTGAGTAATAACTAAAATTAGAGTATGTTAAAATGTGACGAAACATCAGATTAGCAGCATTAAAAAAATGTATTTCATAGTTTCACACAGTATATCAGTGAATACATGTTTCTTTGCTTCAAAAATTAAATGCATGGTGTCCAGCTGAGTGGGCGTTTTTACACCTCCATGAAAAATAGGTTCATAAAAAAAATTCAATCACATTTTTTTTTTTCATACCTAAAGAGGCATAAAAACACTCAGGAAAAAAAAAAAAATCTTGATTAAGGTTCATGCATGAAAGGGTTAATACAGGGTGAGGAAGCAAAATTTACAATATTTTGAGGCAGGGATTGAAAGACAGTGTATGACCAATTAGTTTATTGAAAGTCATGAGAATTTATTTGCCACAAGAAAATTTACATCATAGAAAATGTTTTTATTCTATGTGTCCTCCTTCTTTCTCAATAACTGCCTTCACACGCTTCCTGAAACTTGCGCAAGTGTTCCTCAAATATTCGGGTGACAACTTCTCCCATTCTTCTTTAATAGTATCTTCCAGACTTTCTCGTAATAGTTTTGCTCATAGTCATTCTCTTCTTTCCATTATAAACAGTCTTTATGGACACTCCGAGTATTTTTGAAATCTCCTTTGGTGTGACGAGTGCATTCAGCAAATCACACACTCTTTGACGTTTGCTTTCCTGATTACTCATATGGGCAAAAGTTTGTGAAAAGGTATGGATAATAGTGTTAGGTATGATTATGACATCAATATATGTTTGGTTTCAAAACAATTGACGTAGTGCCTGCTGAGAAAAAACAACTAAATGTTCATTGTAAATTTTGCTTCCCCACCCTATATATGGTTTATAAGCACAGTTATAATAGTTTTGGAAAATAAATGTGTGAGTTAGTATAAAATACACACTAACATATTTTAGTATATGTCTGAATAGTGTATGTGTGAGCATAAATGCACATCAGAACTGGTTTGTAAGTGATGCAATACTAAATGTTTAAATGCTGAATCCATAATTTATAAAGTATGAAAATACAATCATTAAGCACACTGTAGATGAGCTTATTAATGATGAGTAAAACATTTATAACTGTGTTTATAAACCATGTACTAATGAGTATTCATGTCAGAAATATGCTTTATAAATAATGAATTCAGTATTTATTAATGCTTAACTAATGCTTCATAGTGTGTACTTATTATAAAGTGCTACCCACATGTGTATTAAGGTTCATTCATTGATCATTTTTGATGCTGAAAGTGTAGATATTGTAGGTTTGGGTCCAGTGGAGACACCACATCTGTCTTTTGGGTTTTGAGCTGAAGACATGTGACCAAATGTTTAGTGTTGCGTGTGTTGAACAGAGGAACCGGAGCGGCCTCAGTTATTACTGTTAGCAGTGTGCTACATAACTCTGCCCGCCGTAGACAGAGGACTCTAATGACTTTCTGGCTGATGCTGGGTGTATTTTTGGCTCTAAGTGTCACATGACAGATGGAAGCCACCTGTAACCAAATCAGAGAGAGCTGCAAACCAGCACACACTCAAACACAACTCATCTAATGTAACGGCACTTTTTTTTTTCTTTTTTAATTAAACGTTTTTTGTATTTCCACCTATACTTTTGTGTTTCTATGGAGACTGCAGGGAAACATTCCATGGCTTCAGGCTTATTTGTGTAGTAACTTGTGTATTTTTGTGAGTATTGTCCACTCCTCTGGGTTGTGGTTTTCTCTTTCCCTCATAAAATGAATTTGATTAAATTATGGAAAACTCTGTTAAAGGTGCAATATTCATATACTATGTTACTTTTAGCACAGCTTTCTTTGTGACTCCTGTTTGTGTATATTTATGATTTTTTTTTTTAAACCTTTATGTGTATTTTAACTGTTTCTTTTTAACAAGTTAAGTGTGAGACACTTTTTCTTTTTTCTTTTTTTCCCCTTGATCTCAAAAGCAACGAAACAGAAATTCCAATGTACTTCTGTTTTTTTTTTTTTTAACTTAAATCTTTATGTAGTTTTATGTAGAATTGTAACAGTAACCAAAAAAAGAAATAGAGAAAAGCAAACAAAAAGACCCCCCCCCCAAAAAAAAACGACAACAAAAAGAACAGACAAACAAGAGCACAACTGAGTACAAAAGAAAACAATATGCCTATAGCAAAAGTCTATTGATTTTGTGTAAATATAGTCCATTTATTCCACTTTTTATCCAGTTGTGGTTGTTGCGGATCCAATGTACTTCTGTAAATGAACCTGTGCAAATGAGACTAAAACTCACTTTATCTTTATCTTTATCTTTATCTTTATATAAGTTTTTTTTGTGTTCCAACAGTCTTCGTGTTTGGACAAAACTATATTTTGTAGAGTAAAAGTACAAAATTAAATTAAGTGACAGCTATTTTAATCACATTTTAAGAGAAAAACAAATTCCAGCCACAAAAAGTGTGTGTATTAAATTGGGCATTAAATTACATTATGGATCAAAGACATTTGAAGACATATTTTAGGACCTTTTCAACATTTTTTGACACTTTATAAACCAAACAATTAGTTAGTTAATTGAGAAACTAATCCACAGATGAATCAACACATGAATTGACAATAAAAATATTCATTAGCTGCAACCCTGTTTTTGCATTTTTAACTTCATAAAGCACACAATTTTTACATCTCAGAGTTCAGATTGAAGCAGTAGTATTTTTTTTTTTTTTTTTAAGTACTCTGTAATTTACGGAGCCCGGAAAAGGACATGAAGAAAAAAAAAAAAAACCTTTGTGTTATTGCGTCATAATGCAATTCTTTTACGTTATAATGCAATACTTTTGAACTATATTGCGTCATAACACAATAATTATTTTTACTTCATGTCCCTTCCTGGGCTCCGTACTGTACGTAGTAAATGAATTTGGACGAAAAGCCCTTAAATTACTGGAAAGAGCTCATTTTATGACCGCTGGACACACTCTCAGTAAAAGTTGTGCAATATACCACAGAGGCTCTAACTGGCAGACAGAGGTGGCGGAAGTTAAAACCTTTACGCAACCTGAAGTACAGATACTTGTGGAAAAGAAGAGTTTCAGAAGCAGAAGAACTGATTCAACCGGTTTATAATTCATTTTGTGATACAGGCTCTGAAATGTATACAGTATTGTATAAGTATAAAGTAAAAGCAAAAAATCAGAGCCCTTTGAAGGGTGTTTTACAGGCTTATATTGGACCATTCTATCATTAAAATATATAAAAAATACTGACTTCACTTTCAGTCTTCAGTGTTCGAAAGACTCATTGTGTCATGTGTGAAGTGCATAAATGTATAAACCTAAAGATAGTCTGTTCTGTGGGTTGTTTCATCCATTTAGGCTGAAATCAAATTAAGTAAGATAAAAATACATTTAAACTGAAATAATGAGCCTGTTTTTATAAACTATGGAGTAGAAAGTACAGATATTTGAAAAAATTTGAAAAATTACATTTAGGTCAAAATACCTAAAAATCAACTGAAGTATAGTTTGGAAGTATTTGTTTTTTCTTACAATACTCATTTTGGGAGTTTTTTTTGGTAACATTCTGAGGGTTAGGGTTTTTTCCTGTTTCTGTTGTAAATTGAGGGTCAGTAAAAGACAATGTAGGTAAGTTAACAGTCCTGTTTTTTATATTTTGTATTTTTTTTTTTTTTTTTTACTGTTGGAGGCTTTACTGTAAGGCAGGCATGTGTAAGGTGGTGAGAAGTGATGATGATTCTAAGAAAACCCTGGAAAATAGCAGATTTTTACTGAATTTTTAAAGAAAATTACTATCTTATCACTATAAAAGAATGTTTGCCTCAAAAGTTACTAAACATTTGTTTCTTTGCTGTATGTTTTGATTTGTTTTTGGCAGAAAATAATAAATTCCAGTCAGATATTTACCAGTCAATACACTATTTATTTCATAATAATGCAGTATTATTATATTTCACATAATGATCCACAGATAAAACAAAAACACTCAACCTGACTCATTAGATACTGGATAGATTTAGTAAAAAATGTTATTTTGAGCACTATATATATTATTATCAAGTGTGTTATTGCATTCTGCAGAGCCAGGACCCTGTGTAGCTGACACTCCACTTCTATAGATGAGTGGAAGGAAAGGAAAGCACCTGTTAACAGCAAAACAGATCATGAGGAAAAAACATGTGAGAGAAGAGAAAAGGGCAAAGGGAAGTTTACTCCCATCTAAAAAGTAAAACCATATTTGTATTTGTATATCAATGCAAAAAATTATATTACTTTATCATTAAAAAGTATTATTAAAATGTAAACAGAATATTAATCCATGCTGGCACAGTGTTATATTTGGAAGTGTTGGGGCCCAAAGTCATGTTTTTTTTTTTTTTTTTTAATGGGGCCCCTAATCCCTGTTGGCCCACTATGAAGCATTAGTTAAGCGTTAATTAATACTGATTTCATCATTTATAAAGCATATTTCTGACATGAATACTCATTAATATATGGTTTATAAGAAAAGTTTTGGAAAATAAATGTGTGAATTAGTATAAAATACACACTAACATATTCAGTAACCATTAGTACATGTCTGAATAATGTATTTTCAAGCATAAATGCACATCAGAACTGGTTTGTAAGTGATGCAATACTAAATGTTTAAATGCTGAATCCATAATTTATTAAGTATGAAAATATAATCATTAAACACACTGTAGATGAACTGATGAATGATGAGTAAAACCCTTATAACTGTGCTTATAAACCATATATTAATGAGTATTCATGTCAGAAATATGCTGTTTCTGTTGTATATTGAGGGTCAGTAAACGACAATGTAGGTAAGTTAACAGTTTTTTTTTTGTTTTTTTTTTACTGTACTTTATCATACTTTATCATCATCAATACTTTATCATTAAAAAGTATTATTAAAATGTAAACAGAATATTAACCCATGCTTGCACAGTGTTATATTTTTAGGGTTTTTATGGTTTTGCTTAACTAATGCTTCATAGTGGGCCACCAGGGATTAGGGGCCCCATAAAAAAAAAAACAAAAAAACAAAAAAAAAAAAAACATGACTTTGGGCCCCAACCCTTCCAAATATAACACTGTGCAAGCATGGATTAATATTCTGTTTACATTTTAATAATACTTTTTAATGATAAAGTATTGATGACGATATAAAATACAAATACAATCATTAAACACACTGTAGATGAGCTAATTAGTGATGAGTGAAACCATTATAACTGTGCTTATAAACCATATACTAATGAGTATTCATGTCAGAAATATGCTTTATAAATGATGAATTCAGTATTTATTAATGCTAAACTAATGTTCTTATTAATGATGAGTAAAACATTTATAACTGTGTTCATAAACCATATATTAATGAATATTCATGTCAGAAATATGCTGTTTCTTTTGTAAATTGAGGGTCAGTAAACGACAATGTAGGTAAGGTAACAGCTTTTTTTTTTTTTTTTTTTACTGTACTTTATCATAATTTATCATCATCAATACTTTATCATTAAAAAGTATTATTAAAATGTAAACAGAATATTAATCCATGCTTGCACAGTGTTATATTTTTATTGTTTTTATGGTTTTGCGGCAGGAAAGTCTTGGGGCCCAAAGTCATGTTTTTTTTTATGGGGCCCCTAATCCCTGTTGGCCCACTATGAAGCATTAGTTAAGCGTTACTTAATACTGATTTAATCATTTATAAAGCATATTTCTGACATGAATACTCATTAATACATGGTTTATAAGAAAAGTTACAAATGTTTTGGAAAATAAATGTGTGAGTTAGTATAAAATACACACTAACATATTCAGTAACCATTAGTACATGTCTGAATAATGTATTTTCAAGCATAAATGCACATCATAACTGGTTTGTAAGTGATGAAATACTAAATGTTTAAATGCTGAATCCATAATTTATAAAGTATGAAAATACAATCATAAAGCACACTGTAGATGAGCTTATTAAGAGTAAAACATTTATAACTGTGTTCATAAACCATATATTAATGAGTATTCATGTCAGAAATATGCTGTTTCTGTTGTATATTGAGGGTCAGTAAACAACAATGTAGGTAAGTTAACAGTTTTTTTTTTTTTTTAATTTTTTTAATTTATTTTTTTATTTTTTACTGTACTTTATCATACTTTATCATCATCAATACTTTATCATTAAAAAGTATTATTAAAATGTAAACAGAATATTAATCCATGCTTGCACAGTGTTATATTTTTAGGGTTTTTATGGTTTTGCGGCAGGAAAGTGTTGGGGCCCAAAGTCATGTTTTGTTTTTTTGTTTTTTTATGGGGCCCCTATTCCCTGGTGGCCCCCCTGGACACAGCTGAAACTGTCTTTCAGGTGTTGAAAGCCTTTTGAATTTTGATCACATAGAATGTATAGAACAAACATACTGCGGTCACACGGTGCTAACAGCTGTAACTGAGTTAAGTAACAAAAATTTTAACTTCAGATTTATAATTGGTGTACCTGTTTAACCCTTTCATGCACGAATTATGAGAACCTTAATCAAATTTTTTTCCTGAGTGTTTTTATTCCTCTTTAGGCATGAAAAAAAAGAATGCAACTGAAAATTTTCTTCTGAAAAATAAATTAAATAAATAAATAAATAAAAATAATAATAAAAAAAAAAATACATAAAAAAAAAAAATTCTTATGAACCTATTTTTCATGAAGTTGCAAAAATGTCCACTCAGCTGGACACCACACCTTTAATTTTTGACGCACAGAAACATATATTTTTTGATAAATTGTGTGAAAACTATGGGGAGGGCTTGTGATTCTGGGGGTTTATTCTCAGGAGAGATCTACATAATGTTACCAATTCATGTCAGAAAAGATATGTAGTGTCATAAAATTTTAATATAGATATGTGTACAAAAAACAAAACAAAACATGAATATACAAGAGAACAGCTGTAGAATAGCTGTCCACTGTAGTGACCAGTGTGCATGAAAGGGTTAAGGTCAAATCTGTTCTTCATTCAAATCATTGTTGGCTATAGTTGCATTATCCAGTGACTGTAACATTTAATACTAAAGAAAGATCATGTCCCCTGAAATCCCTTGATTGAACTTAACCCATAAAAACCCAGGGTTTCCACAGAGTCTTAAAGTCTTCAATTTTCAAATCCGCATCAGTACATTGAAAAAATTCTTTAAAAGGTATTAAATTGGATATGGTAGGTCTTAAGTCATGTTGCCATAAACTTGTTTGATGTATTGACAGAAATTAGGAACCAATTGTCACTAACTTTGCAGAAATGATCACAGAACATTCAACCCAACAGACGTGCACCAGAAAGTTGACTTGGGCAACTTTAAGGGACAGTGAAGTGAAAAGTAAGCATGAAGAAGTGCAAATTTAACCCATTGGTGTATTATTAATAAGGCCGGTTACTATGAACATACTAATGAACTGTTTAGGAAATCCCATATAATGAAATTTAATGATTTGGTTTACTATAAAATAATGCAAATAATGTATAAAGCCAAATTAAAGTTACTCCCTGTCTGTGTACAAAGGTTCTTCTCAACACATGAGTCTAAATATGATTTGTGAGATGTTTGTAAATTTGTTGTACAGAAAGCTAAAAAAGAGACAAAAAGAAGATGTATATCTGTTGTTGGAGTTAAATTATGGAATGAGGCCAGTATGGATTTAAGAATGTGTAGCCCATTTTTGATATTTAAAAAATGATACGTAAGGCAATTTTTGAAGGATACAATTGTTAAGCTCTAACAAGTAATAGGTAGATTATTTATTTTTGAGTCTACATTAAATTACCATTAATTGGGCGGTTAAGTTTTCTATTTCTCTGGTTTATTTTTACCCTTTTAGGTTTTGCTTGTTTGTTGGCTTGGATACAGTGTTTTTTTTTTTTTGGTTTTTTTTTTGTCTTTTTCTTTTTCCTAAATTGGATGCTGGGTAGTTGAATATGTTATGTAGGACAGGCATTAATATAAGCATTTTGCTTCTGCCTGTGTGCCTTTTCTGTCATAACCTGTTGGTAATGTTTGTGATGTGTGAAGTGCTGTTGTTGACACTGGTTATTGTGTGACTGAATAACGAATTTCATCATTTCATCATTTCATCATAAAAACCCAAACAGCCATTGACGACCACAACCATCTACTGATCTAATGCCTGTTTAATAAATTCTGATCCACTAATCCTATCAATACATGTAAATAATTAGTGTAAAATACAGTTTGTCATCTTTTCACGGTCATCAGATATGACCCATTTGGACGTTCAGAGGCTCTGTAGTTACCATGGAAACATCATCATCTTTTACAAGTGTTTGATCAATGACAGTGGATGGAGACACTTGGTTTATGTTCAGTCAGTCATGTATCTGGCTGAAAAAGTCACTTTTTCTTCAGTTTTCTCTGTTTTTTATATAACAATCCTCAACTTTAATCTGAGCTTTTATAGCAGGGCTGTCAAACTCATGTTAGTTCAGTTCCACATTCAGTTAAATCTGATCTGCAGTGGACTGAACCAGTCAAATAATAACAGGATAATATAGAAATAATGTCAACTCCAAACTTTTCTCTATGTTTTAGAGCGAAAAAAGTAAATTTACATTATGAACAGGTTTATATCTACAAACTATCCTTTCAAAAGATGTGAATAACATGAACAAACTGAAAAAAATCAGTGTAATTTTAACAATATTCTGCCTCAGTTTATCATTTCCACATGTTCATTATAACTTACAGATCGCAGTGGATCTACAAACACACAAAACATTTAATAACAGACAGAATCTTGTTAAAATTGTACTTATTTCTCTTAAGACATTTCAGGTTGTTCATATTTGTTCAGGTTATTCACATTTTTTTGTGAAATTATACTTTGTTTTGGTGTGAATACATGAAAATATTTACATTTACAAAGAGAAACATTTGGAGTTGTCATTATTTCTCTGTTATTCTGATAGTATTTGACTGAATCCTGCCCACTGGAGACTGAATTGGTCTGAATGTGGAACCTGAACTAAAAGGATTGTTTAATTTCTTCAGTGTAATTTTTGCATTTCACAAATTCATCCCCAGGGCCGGACTGGACCCTTTGGCGGGCCGAATTTGGCCCCTGGCACGCATGTTTGACACCCGTGTTTTATAGGAAAATACCTGATGTTCACTGAAAAAACACAAAACACACGGGATAATGTCATAATAAATGACTATAAATCATCAAAAAAAAAGTTAAATATAGAGAAAAAAACATGGCCACAAAAGTCACCCTGGGTGTTTCTGGGTTAATGAAATGTGTGAATGTTGAATGAAATCTTCAGCTGCTCCAGTGTTTCTTCACTGACATTGCCTCAAAACGTTTTTCCTGAAATAACGGCTTCTAACAGCTTTTACACTAAATCATGTCGAAAGAACGTTTACACAAAGAACAAAGTCTGTTACTTACAACAGAGTCAAGATTTTATTTAGTTAAAAAACATTTTTCACAATTTTAATTACAAAAAGATAACAAAGGAATTGTCAACCCACTCTGCTGCTCATTATTATATATAGAGGAACTTTTTTTTCCCATCTATTCATTTTTCTATTGGATCTAATCTATGGTTTACGTGACTGTTAGAAATTTTGCACTTGGTGACACAGACATTTTTAGATCAGAAGAACCTCTGACCCATATCTCGCTTCCACTGACTTACAAAAAAGGAACAAACAAAGGCAATACTTTAACTTCATATCACCATCTCAAACAAACAAAAGCTATTTTAGGTCCATTCATATTTTGGTTTTATTAATAAATGAAGAGGCACATGCTAATGAGAGGGGCCTTAATGCACTGTGCTCCTGCATCAGAATAAAGAGGTTAATTAAAATGTAAAAAAAAAAAAAAAAAAAAAAAAAAATCCCATTCTTCTGCTTGGTGGGTTTGGGTTGAAGTGACATTTGGACCACTCTGTATTATTACCGTTTTCTCTTTTTTCAACACATTCTGCTGTCAATGCAATGCAAGTCTAAATCTATTCTTAAATAATGAAACCCAGAGGTCATGGATGTGTCATGATGAGCACACAGTTACATGAACAGACAGAAATACTCTGGTGTCTTGTGTGTCTCAAAAAAGAGAAGATACTCCGCTGTTGTTTCAACAGACTCGTGCCCAACCGAAAGGACTGAGGTAATAATATCTGCAGCCTTGATTGTCATTTCACTGTGATGTATGACACATCCTGTCATTTGTACGGTGGCCCCATTGGTCAAAAAACACCAACATTTCACAAAACAGTACAGCATTTCAGATAAGTCAACAACTCACAAGACACAATTTTAGAAAACACACCAGTGTTTCACAAAATGCTGCGATTTTTCTGAGAATGACATGGAGAAGTGAAATAAGAAGGGTCGTGTCATCCTGTTCTGTAATCTGAAACGTTTTCTGAAATGTCTGTTTTCTGATACTTTATGTACATTTTATTTTCTAAAATCTATTTCGCAAAATTTAGTTGTTTACTGAAATATTGTGTTTTGTGATATGTTCTTTTATAAAAAATTAATTTTGTTTCCAAAAAAAAAAAACCCATTAGTCCTCCCATTATTTCTGTAATCTGATGTGTTAAAAAAAAAAGAATTTACGATATTTTCAATGTTTTCTGAAATGTAGCTGTGTTTTCCGAAATGCCATTTTGCTATATGTTGTGGAAATGTGATGTTCTCACAAATGTTTTTGGGTTTTCTGAAACACCTTTTTTTTTTCTGAAAACACAACTATTCATGTAATCTGAATGTGTTTTTAAAAGTTGTGCTTGCTGAAATGTTGTAGTTTGTAAAATGTTGTGTTTGGTTCCAACGACTTCCTCTGAAAATATGTTGTCCACCATCCCTTTAATCTGAAATGTTGTGTTTTGTAAAAAATATTTTGCGCGTCTTGTGAAATTTGTTGTGTTCTGAATCGTCACATTTTGATGCATATTGTTGTGTCTTGTGAATATATATATTTTTTGTACAGATATTTCAAATAGTATTGTTCCACCATCTCTGTAATCTGGAATGTTGTGATTTGTAAAAAAGTGTTTTGTGCGTTTTGTGAAATTTGTTGTATTTTGTCCCTCAGAGCTACCACACTTTCAGATACTGACACATACACACAAACCTAAGGGAATACTACAAAAAGGCTGCTTTGCAGGAGTATGTGTTGACATAGTAGGGTTTACAGAGCAGAGCCACTTTCACAGCGGTGCAGTAGAGCCTCCCTAAGAGTCCAGAGGCCTTCTGCTTCACCTGAGGGTGTGTTGCTGCCTTCCAAAGGTCATAGATATCCTCTACATGACCGTGCGAGGTCATCATCTGGTCATAGATACAGAGGTGATAGGGCGCCTTCCCCTCCCCTGAGAAGTAAACGTGCTCCTGTGGGGACACGCCCACAGCGTTGGCACAGATGCCCATGAACACATCGTCTATGTAGAGTGAGGCGTTCAGGGTCAGGGTGGCTTGGTAGATTTTGTCCGCTACGTCACCGGAGACCACGTACCCCGCTCCGGCTGTGTAGTCTGGGTACGACAGCCACTGGTACATCTCATAGGACACGTAGTACTTGCTGTCTTTGCTTCGGATGGGCGGCGCTCCCCTGTGCACTCGGCCAATCCAGAAGTCTGTGATGCCTTTGCCGCTCACGTCCTGTAAGTATTTCACCAGGTTCGGCATGTGTACGAAGATGTCGTCGTCAGCCGTCATGAGGAAATGAGCGTGGGCGCAGCGGCTGTGCATCCAGTGGAACTGCATGATCAGCTTCAGGGTCAGGTTGTGGAAAGAGTCTAAAAAGTCTTGTTGGATCAAATCCCCGTGGAGGCCGTCCTCGTGGATGAGCTGCTGCTGGAAGGTAACTCCGTCGGGCTTCTCTTTGGCGGTCTGTGGCGCTCCTAAGACGAACACCACCTTGACGGTCACTCCCAGGGTGTTTTGGATGTAGGTTTCGTTCCCCCAGGTGGATCTGATGGCGTTCCTCCTCTCAGTGTTCTCTGGGGAGGTTTTGACGAAAAGGAGCAGGAGGACGTCTTGGTCTGCGCACTTCCTGGGGTGGTCCAGAAGGTAACGGAAGTTGCTGAAGCTGCGGGCCTGTTCCCGTGGGATGGTGAGGCTCTTGTTAAGGTAGGTGAAGCGGTTGACAAGGTAGCGGTAGGAGTAGGACTTGACATGGCTGACAACGTTGTTGTCCAGCTGCTCCCAGCAGACCATCACCACCGACAGCACCAGGCAGGTGGTCATCAGCTGCACACACTGGCATTTTCGTATCCGGCGGAAGTTAACAAACATCCTGGAGGTTCGTCACCAGGATGCGGTGGTCCCTTTGAGGCTGGCTGCGGTGGAGGAGAAGCTGATGGTGTCGGTGCGGTGGTTCAGAGCGTCGTTCCGGTGCCTCAGTGCAGCGCTTGGTGGGTCTTCCATCCTAGGGTTTCCACATTCAGCAGGTGGCATGTGTGGAGATGGGAGTCACTGGGCCTGCTGGGAAACACCCCCCATCGCACAGCAGAACACTGACAGTCACTGGGCTCCTGGACATTCACCTTCCACCCATGGCGCCATCATCCAAAACCTGAAGATAATAATAATAGATTAGATTTCAATAGAGCTTTTCAAGACACCCAAAGCACGTTGCACTCTCTGGTGGTC
This sequence comes from Sphaeramia orbicularis, assembly GCF_902148855.1. Classification (NCBI taxonomy): domain Eukaryota; kingdom Metazoa; phylum Chordata; class Actinopteri; order Kurtiformes; family Apogonidae; genus Sphaeramia; species Sphaeramia orbicularis. The sequence goes on from NC_043973.1 coordinate 34,995,605, forward strand.
GTAAACTACAATTCATGGCAAAAGAACCCTCCGACCACCACCAAACATTCACACTAGGGATGCACCCATACCACTTTTGTCCAGACCGAGTACGAGTACTTACATTTGAGTACTTGCCGATACCAAGTACCGATACGAGTTCTTAATAATCCCATTCCAGTTGTTAGTTCCTTTTGTAAATGTGCTGTAGGGTGTATTCACACCTACCACGTTTGGTCCGTTTAAAACAGACCAGAGTTTGTTTCCCCAGAAAGTCCGGACGTTTTTTTTAGGTGTGAATACAAACATGTGAACTCTGATTTGAACCAAACAAGCGGACCCAGACCACCTCTTCTAGGTGGTCTGGGTCCGCTTCCAGATGGACTCTGGGCCGGTTCACTTCTGGTGTGAATAGAACTGACCTCGAACCGAACCAAACCAAGGAATCTTGTGCCTTTTTGTGCTTGACGAGCCACCGTAGCCACTGGAAGTAGCCGAGGTTTACGGGTGGTCAGAGCGAACAGCAGCAGCCATGAGCTGTGGACAGACGTGGAGCAATGAGGAGACTGAATGTGTCACTGACATTTGGTCAGATGTCTGTATTATGAAACAGGCTCCGACTGAGCTTTTCTTGAGTGTTAACATTATTTTCGTAAATTTGTGTCAGTAAAAATACAATTTATATTCCGAAAATGATAACTGTATGTAGGAGCACCATGTCTATTTCCATCAACACCGGCTGTCTCTGATTCACCCCGCCCCCAACTTTTCTGTCAAATGTCAGCGCAGTTCGTCACATGCGTGCTTCTGTTCACGCATTTTGGTCCACTAGCAAAAAGTGCAATGTGAATGCAATCTGACCCAAATGAAAAAAATAAAGTCCGCATTTGATCCAAATCAAATAAGCAGACCAAAGGACTTTTCAGGTGTGAACACACCCTTATTGTCGTTGTCATTAGTCTGACTGGAACAAAGTGCTGCTGCTGACATTTAATGTGTTGGAATGGGCGTTTGGCAATTAATCCACCAGGGGGCGCCGCTCTTAATTAACCATACTGGACAAATACCACGAAGAAGAGGAAAGTTTAATGAAGAAGAAGAAGAAGAAGAAAGTCAGTAATAACAAACCTGTAGACGACAGAGGTAACACTACTGTGATACTAATGTTGCAGCGTTTTCTCTGGTAAGGTTTAAAAGTTTAGCTTCAGCAGGAAGAGAAAAGAGAAATGAGTGAGAAGTTTGGTTTTCACTTCCGCTGGTGGGGGTCCGAACCACTCCGTACCCCCGCTGGTATTCTCTGTCTGGGTACTCATCCTCCATCACCTGGAAAACAGATGGAATGTACGCAGAGGACGGACAGAACGCTGCGTCTGTATCTGTCTGTGTCTGTGACGGTACTGTCAGTCAGCGTTACTTTGATCACCCTCATTTCTTTGGTTCAATCTCCACACTCTTCACACTCACACACATTATTCCTCCTCCTCGTACCTGCTGCACAGAACTGGGAATGTCACACGGATACAAGTGGGATTGGTGCATTTGTATCAGATTACTTTTATGAATACGGATATGAGTACACACACTGAGTATCGGAGCCGATGCCTGATACTGGTATCGGTATGGGTGCATCCCTGCTTCACACTCATTCATTCACCAGTGTGAGTGTCCTGCCCAAGGACACAACAGCACATGACTAGGACAGAGTGGGACTCAAACTGCCAACCCTTTGGTTACTGGACTGTACCTGCTGAGCCACAGCTGCACCCAAAAAGAGAACACAGTCGCAACAGTGACGGTATTGATCAATAGTTTTGTGAAACCTGAAGTGGGATGTCTTTGGGTTCTCAAAAGAGGAAGTGTCAAAACGAACCACAGCCTGAAATGTAATCTTGAATGATGAAATTCTATTTTTTAAAGGAGTTTGTGACTGAAGGCTCCCCTGAAGGCTAGTCATGAGTTTATTGACACTGTGTCACATTTCCAAAATTTTGTGATGTAGATATATAGATAATTATACCAAATAAAGTTAATGAAAATCAGAATCATCTTTTTTAATCAAGTATATAAATACTAAAATAAACATAAATAAAGTAAATAAACATGAATTATTTGCTGGTAGTTGTTATCTCTGTAGTAAAATTAAAAATACAAGATATAATTAAAAATGTAAAGACTGTAAGATGAGAAAAAAATAAACTAAATACACAAAGACACAGCATCAACTTATGCACAGTTATTGTGCAATTTCATATTATGTAACTCTGTATTATAAAGTACACATACTCAAACTAACTGACTTCTATGTTATTACTGAGTACTTAGTGATGCCTCATTCTGCATTACCATATGGTGCAATTACTAAGTTATTAACAAAAACTTTTCTGTAAAATACTTAAGAATTGCATCAGATAGATAGTAAGCAAGGAAGTTGTTTATAATTTTATTTTTGAACCTTTTAACTCATAAAGACTCAAACATCTACCCTCTACCAAAGCCATTTCCTGATATAAACTGTTTAATCCCTGTTGATCCACTAATACATGCAAATAATTGGTGTAAAATAGTTTGTCATCTTTTCATGGTCATCAGATATGACCCTTTTGGACGTTCAGAGGCTCCGTAGTTACCGTGGAAACACTGTCATCTTCTACAACAGTAGTCGCTTTTCCATTTACCCTCAAATTGCGCAGATATAACTTGCGCATAAAAATCAGCCTAATGGAAAAATGACAATTTTGTCAAAAGTTTCATTTTTCAATTAAAAGTTTTTGTACTGGGAAGAGGTGGTTTTCGGGCGTAGCGCAAACGGTATCTTACACAAAACTGCAATGGAAAGACCTTTTTATGCAACTAGAGTCAGGTGAATTAAAAAAATGGATGTTGACGTACGTTACAACAAGAGAAGAAGAAGAAGAAGAAGAAGAAACATTTGGCGGTATGTGTGGACACACCAGGAAACCATATCATTTTTTTTAATTTAGTAGGAGATAGAGGGGTAATATAGAATAATAATGAATATATCTGTAAATCAACACCATATTTACATTTGTCACCATGTTTATGGAATGACTTCTCCTGTCATCTCACGATAATAAATAAACAAATCATCGCAATTCTGATTTAATGGAAAAACGGACATTACGCACTTCTGTTTTTCGACACTTAGTAAATATCGGTAAAGTTTTGCGCAGATGTCCAATGGAAAAGCCACTATTTATTCACCAGTAAAACCCATGAAGTTGGATCAATGACAGTGGATGGAGACGCTTAGTTTATATTCAGTTAATGAGAGATTTTGCTGAAAAAGTCACTTTTTCTTCAGTTTTCTCTTTTTTTTGACATAATAATCCTCAACTTTACCGTTTATTTATGAACATCTACATGATCAGTGAATTAAATCTAGAAAAATACCAGATTTTCACTGGAAACAAACACAAAATACAGAAGATAATATTACAGTAAACGGTGATAAATCACTTAAGGGCAGTTCAATATATAGAAAAATTCTTTTGGGAACAGCTACAAAATTCACACTGGGTCCTTATGGGTTAAGGTGATAAACCAAAAACAGTAAATTGTCTAAAACTGCTGCAATTCACAATGCAAATAAAGACAAGTAAACAACACTAGTACTGCCTGACATCTGAAACTCAAAGAATATGAAAAAAAATAAATCATAATTAACATGGGCGTCACATTCCAGCTTAACATTACAGTTCAGTTTAGCATCCATTATCATCAGAATAAGAGTTATCAGTTTGTTTGCACATGTGATGTGGATACTGAGTTTGTTTGTCATGAGTCATACTGATTGCAATATTAAATTCTATCACACTTTGCAGAATTTCCTCAGGTTATTTCAGAAAAAAAAAACTGTATTGTAGCATCGCTTACACAATATGATGTTTATCAGTTTGTTACAAGTTGAGAAAGTCAGGGTTAACTGTGAAAGTGTTGAAGTATCAGACTGAAAATACATAAACAAAGACTATACGCGCAAAAGTAGCAGCGAGGAAACCAACTTTCTGTCCATAATCTGTTCTGAAGATGTTTCTCTGCAGCTTCAACATGACTAGACTTGTACTGCTTTTATTTCATTTTCATATTGCTTTCATGACAAATTATTAACCCTTTCATGCATGAATTATGAGAACCTTAATCAAGATTTTTTTTACTAAGTGTTTTTATTCCTCTTAAATTTGGCATTAATTGTACAGCTTTTTTATGTTTTTAATCTATTCTTGTATTGTATTCTTTTATTTAGGTTTTATCTATTCTTCTGTATTTTTATTTATTTATTTATTTATTTATCTTACAGTTGTTCTATGTTTTTTAATCTATTCTTGTATTTTACTCTGCTATTTTGTTTTTTATTTATTTTTCTGTACAGTACTTTAATCCACTGTGCTTTACAAGTAAAGTTGGATTGGATTGGATTAAATAAAACAATGTGTTTGAAAACTTTTTTTATGAATCTATTTTTCATGGAGTTGCAAAAATGTCCACTCAGCTGGAAAGCATGCGTTTAATTTTTGAAGCAAAGAAACATGTATTTATTAATATGTTGAAAACTATGAAATAAAAACACTTTTAATGCAGCTAATCTGATGTTTTGTCACAATTTAACATACTCTGATACTAGGTATTTCTCACTTCATGGAGATAATATGGAGAAAAAAAACAAAACAAACCTTTTTGGTGTTAATTACAGTCTAATAAAAATATTAAGCAATTATTTTACACTCAAACATGTTACTGCAGATTTTTTTTTTATTTTTTATCTAGAACCGCAAAGTTACAGTAATGGTCTAAATGTCGGTTTATGGGATGGTGCATAAGTGTCCACTGTGTTGGCTGATCTGGAACTAAAACAATAAAATCCATGAATATACAAGAGAACACCTGCAGAATAAGTGTCCACTGGAGTGACCACTGTGCATGAAAGTATTAAGAGCTGAAATATGGTGAGTTAACAGTTGTTTGGGTGTTGGTGACGTGTATCATATGAGACAAGAGCTGCAGTCCACTGAGCCGTTTCGCACAAAACCCAATAGTAGTTACTTTATTTTTGTGGCAAACTGGTTTTCTGGCTTCAATTAAATTATATTTCAAGTAGCGTGTTGACCCGTGGGGAACCACTGAAGTTGGTAAATGTATTGTTCCTGTTTTTAATTTCATTTCCTGTCATGCAATGTGGTTCTGTGCTTCCACTCAACTGAGCAACGTGATTGTGAGGCTATTTAATTCCAAAACTGACTAATATCTCCCAAAATATTGGTCCTATCAACTTGCCTAGATGTTTAATGTGGAGATGGGACTATTCCTCTATTGTAGGTACTGAACTGGCCTGTTAAAAACATCTCAAGACCCTTTGTTAGGTATCTTCAGTGTAGTTAGTGATGAGCTAAACATGTCTCCACAAAAATGCAGCTGCCTTTTGCATCGTTACATGTCTGATCTGACTGAACTGGAAGGAGAAGAACCCTCCTGTCTGTGTTGGATTACAGAGGTGATGTTGGGATTGGACCTGGAACACATTCGGTCTACAGTCCACAGGTTGGAGGAGAAATCTGACAGAACCTGGTCACAGTTCAGAACTCATATCATTTAACATTTACATTTATGCATTTGGCAGATGCTTTTTTCCAAAGCGACTTACAGGGGAAAAAACATAAATGAAAGAAAATAAAAGAATAGATTAAAAACATAAAACAGCTGTACAATTAAAACAGTGTCGTACAGAAGAATAAAAAGCAAAATAATAGACTAAAATACAAGAATAAACAAAAAAGAGACATAAAAACAGCTGTACACTTAAAAACTGAGATAAAAATACCAAGTAAAAACAACAGAATACACATGATAATACTATCAAGAACCTGCCTTTGGCCTGATTCCTTGTTTTTATTTCATGTATTTTTCTTTCTTCCTCACTCTTTTACTGCCATCCTAGTCTTCTCAGTGCCCACAGTCTGACTGCTGGGACTGTTTTTTCTTATGTCAGAATGTTGGCGATATGACCGGAATGAACAACACAGATTGGTTTGAGTGTTTTTTTTTTCTTTTGGTGTTCTGTTTGTTCATTTGAAACGTGTGTTTATGTGAATGGATTTGTGGGGATGCCACATGGGGGGGGGGTTCACAAATTGTGTAAGAAATGCCTTAATGATGTAATTGTTATGGAAAAATGATAAATAAAGTTGTTAAAAAAAAAAACATCTCAAGAACTGTGCAGACACACACACACACACACACACACACACACACACACACACACACACCTTCCAGTATTATGATATAGATTAGACAAACATCATATGAGTAGTTCATGGCACAACTCATTTAGTCTCTCATCATTAACCGCATTAGATATTTTTTTGCATAATGAGGCTGATCAGTCTGAATCGCCCACAGGAGTGAAGGTGACACTTTGGAAAATGAATGAATGAATGAAGGTTCACATAGGCCACAGTGGACTCGGGTCATTAAAGCTGTCAATCACCTTCTCGGAAAAAGCCTGTGACTGGTTTTTGTACAGCTTTAACCCTCCGGTCTACAGGTGCGCCTTTTATGCACATTTTGCTCTTTGTTTTAAAAAACTTCATATTATTTTTCACAATTTGAATAAGGTTAGAATTCAAAAGTTGTTCATTTTTGCATGATCTTTAAAATTCTGTCCACCAACTAAAATGTGCACATTGTAAACAAAAGAAAATGACCAGACTAGCATCTGTCTGCCAAGTGTGCCTAAAACGCACTATTTCTAACATTTGATATGTATGATTAGGGCTGAGCTGGATTTTCAAAAATAAAATCAAATTAGAACAGAAAAATAAATCACTATATAATATTTAATAGTTGGATTTATAGGTGTGCATTTTACGCACACTTGGTGACAGATGCTAGTATTTTTGAACATTTGACCTAGCGCCAAAAATAATAATGCAAATTAACCAATGTTGGAGTTAATCACTGACATATGCCAGGATGAAAAAATCAGATAATATGTGATCCACTTTTTATGTAGTATATTGAAAAAAAATATTTTTTTGTTTTTTTCATCCAAAAAAATGGTTTGTTTACATTACAAACACGGCATTTAAAGGGTTAAAAAATGTGACAGTTATTGAGTATTTGGTATTTTTATTTACGGCTCAAGTTGATGAAATAGAAAAAAGTGTAAAAGAATTAAAAACAAACCATATGAAAATTTTTTGACATTATTCCACAAGTGTGCCAAAAAGGCACACTTGGTGCTTAGTAAGGGCCTTGGTGGATGGGATACCGGAGGGTTAAACTAGAGCCCATACAGACGCAGAGGTCTCATTTATATGCTGCTTGTGTACACGTGTCTTCATGGTTTCGCGCCACAGTACATTTCTGACATGTTACTTCCATATGAACCATCTCAGACTCTGAGAATTCCAGGGAAAGGCCTTCTGCTCATGCCCAGAGTCAGGACTAAACAGGGAGAAGCAGCATTCTAGTTTTATGTGGCTAAAGTCTGGAATAATCTCTGTGACAATGTTTAAGTCCAAGATGAAAAATGTTTTGTTTTTTTTAGTTCTACATATGCCAGTTGAAATGATTACCCCGCCCCCCAAAGGGGAGGCATGGGGTATTGTTTTTGGTTCGATTTGATTGTTTGTTAACCCTCTGGTATCCCGTCCACCAAGGCCCTTACTAAGCACCAAGTGTGCCTTTTTGGCACACTTGTGGAATAATGTCCAAAAAAATTTCATACAGTTTGTTTTTAATTCTTTTACACTTTTTTTCTATTTCATCAACTTGAGCCGTAAATAAAAATACCAAATACTCAATAATTGTCACATTTTTAACCCTTTAAATGCCATGTTTGTAATGTAAATAAACTATTTTTTTGGATGCAAAAAAAAACAAAACAAAAAAAATCATCTTTTCAATATACTACATAAAAAGTGGATCACATATTATTTGATTTTTTCATCCTGGCATATGTCAGTGATTAACTCCAACATTGGTTAATTTGCATTATTATTTTTGGCGCTAGGTCAAATGTTCAAAAATACTAGCATCTGTCACCAAGTGTGCGTAAAATGCACACCTATAAATCCAACTATTAAATATTATATATTGATTTATTTTTCTGCTCTAATTTGACTTTATTTTTGTAAATCCAGGTCAGCCCTAATCATACAGATCAAATGTCAGACATAGTGCATTTTATGCTCACTTGGCAGACAGATGCTAGTCTGGTCATTTTCTTTTGTTTACAATGTGCACATTTTAGTTGGTGGGCAGAATTTTAAAGATCATGCAAAAATGAACAACTTTTGAACTCTAACCTCATTTAAATTGTGAAAAATAATGTGAAGTTTTTTAAGACGAAGTGCAAAGTGTGCCTAAAAGGTGCACCCGGATTCCAGAGGGTTAACACTCTAGCAGCAGAACTATTGGTTGAATTCATTCCAAATTGGGTTTGTATATTGCCAGTGACCCAGAATAGATCTGATTACATTTTGGGAAAAGTAGGTCAAAGTAAAAATTTTTTATTAATTTTTAAAATCTTTTTTTTTTTCCCATTTACTTATAATGGAAGAAATTTCAAATGTTCATAGCATTAAAGTTATTGGTTGAATTCATATCAAACTGGGTTTATAGATTGCCAGTGACCCAGAATAGATCTCATTACATTTTGGGAAAAGTAGGTCAAAGTTAAAAAAAAATTTTATGAAATTTTAAAATATTATTTTTCTCCCATTTACTTATAATGGGCAAAATTTCAAATGTCTATAAAAACATCAATTTTGTTTCAATTTACTTCAGACTTGGCACATAAATAGATGCAGTTAATACGCTGACATCAGCACAAGCACAGACATGATGACATCAGCTGGATCGATTCCAAAATAAGACACAGTACGTGCAAGGGGTGGGGTTTGTTGTGCCTGGAACCACTTTTTTCTGCACTCTTCTCTTTTTATTTTAACTTCTCTTTTTATTTCATATTTAAATAAAAAAAAAAAAAAAAAAATTCTATATGAAATTCTATATTTTACTGTTTTTAATCTTTATTCTTGTCTATATATTTATAACTTGTCTTTTATTTTTTATTTTTTGTAAAACACTTTGAATTCCCCTGTGTATGAATTGCTCTATTCTAATAAACCTGCCTGGCCTAGTTTAGAAATTTGTCCATTGATTCTAAACAATAGTACCCCCTGGTACATTTTTGTCTAACAAAACACTGAAGTAGAAGCGTTAACAGAAAGTGGTATTTATTAACTACTAAATTATGACTAAAACTTTACTCAATCTGAGTTATTTGGATGCTATTAAAAATATACAATGAAAACAGACCATATTTATGAGTGAAATTAAGGTAGAATGATTGTTCTTGCTTCTGTTACAGCTGCTTTCTGAGTATATGTACTACAACTTACTATTAATACATATTAACAAGGAGGTTATTGGAGAAAAGCTGTCAGTTAATGGTCTCGTACAGGGGTGTCAAACATGCGTCCTGGGGGCCAAGTGCGGCCTGCAAGTGCAAAAATTCCACAGTCTTGAACTGAATTAAGCAAAAAAAAAAAATGTAGCTTGAATTAAGGAAACAATCTTGAATTAAGGCAAAAAAAAAAAAAAAAAAAAATCTTCAATTAAGTAAAAAAAAAACTTCAATTAAGCAAAAAAAAAAAAAAATCCTCAATTAAGTAAAAAAAAATCTTCAATTAAGCAAAAAAAATCTCAAATTTAGCAAAAAAATCTTGAATTAAGCAAAAAAAATAAATAAAAAAAATTCTAGAATTAACAACTTAAATTTTTTTGTCTTTGTTTTAGTTGAAAAAAATAACACTGAATTATGAAAATATTTACATTTCCAAACTATCCTATAACACTAAAATGTGAATAACCTGAACAAATACGACCAACCTGAAATGTCTAAAGAAAATTAAGCACAATTTGAACAATTTTTCTTCCTGTTCCTCAGTGTTTAGTGTCTTTGTAGATCTGATCCATAATGCACATGGACAAATGAGAAGTTGAGGAAAAATACTGTTAAAACTGCACTAAATTTTCTTATATTTTTTTATTTAAATTTCAGTTTTTTCTTTTTTCTTTTTTTTTTTTTTGGATAGTTTATAAAAGTAAGTATTTTCATAATTTAATGGAGTTTTTTTTTTTTTTGCACTAAAACATAGACAAAAATTTGGAGTGGTCATTATTTATGTTATTCTGTTCTTATTTTTCTGGTCCGGTCCACTGCAGATCAAATTTAGCTGAATATGGAACTGAACTGAGTTTGACGCCCATGGTCTAGTAGTTATATAAGAATGACAACCAAAGTTTCAACAAAGCAACTACTTAATCATGAATATGTTTATATGATTGAAATAATGCATTAGTATTATTTATCGCCTCAGAATATTACTGATGTTGATGGATACACTTTAATATTAACATCTGATTGGAGTATATATGTTTGTTTCAGTGAAGGAAGATTTCACTCATATTGAAACAGGAAATAACTTTTACACTCAGCCGAAACCCCACTCTTTATCTTTGTGGTCGATTCAGCTGAACTGAACATTTTACACGCACTTGTAATCAGTGCTCCTGTGCACGAGAAGTAAAGTTAGCTGGAAATTGAAAAGTTGGAGGGTGGGGTGTGTTGGGAACGACTGAATGCAAAAGCCAGCACAGCAAATGCGAGCTGGTCCATAATGGAGGGGTTTAAGGTGCAGACCCACTGAAATCGCTGAGAGTCATGGAAAGCATTCGGACACAATGGACGGCGTCAGAATAGCTCGGCAGCACAATGCGGGACGAGAATAGTTTGCTTCCGCCCGGGGCCTGGGCTAAAACCAAGGGGGGATCATGATGGGCCCGGGGCCTGGGACTCCCACCGCAGCCTGAGAGCTTTTTAAACATCATGGCGTGGCCTTCGTCTAATGGGGTCACCGGCTCAGAATGGCTCATTTTCTCTCCGCCTGATATTGAAAATGGAAACTCTGTCACCTGTGATTCACACTAGCCTCCTGCTCGAACAAAAAAAACACTGACTGCATAAACTCAGCTCTCTTTTAAACAGTAGGCAGTTCCAGTTACTGTATGTGGGACTGATAACACGATTAATTTAAGACCTCAATTATTCTGATACCATCTATTATTGTGGAATGGATGAAAAAAATAAGCAGGGTAGTTGGTTAGGTTATATTACGTCTTCATATACGTCTTAGGTAATGTGAAGTACAAGATGCAACCACAGTGTTTGTGAGATACTGTCACATGAAACTTCTGCAGGTGTGGAAATGAGGCACAATCACGTACACTGTAAAAAAAAATCCTGTTGTTTTTACGGAAAAAAACTGTCAGCTGTGGTTTCCAGAACAACACTGTAAAAAGCACATCCAACTGTAAATATATTTATGGAGTAACATGTAGATTGAACAGTTTAAACATGTAGATTTAACAGTTTAAATGTATAGATTGAACAGTTTAAACATGTAGATCAGGGGTCACCAGTCCTGGTCCTCGAGGGCCGGAATCCTGCATGTTTTAGATGTATCCCTCTTCCAACACACCTGATTCAAATGATAAGCCTATCTTCAAGCTCTGCAGACGCCTGATAAAGACCGTCAGGTGCGCTGGAAGAGGGAAACATCTAAAACATGCAGGATACCGGCCCTCGAGGACCAGGATTGGTGACCCCTGATGTAGATTGAACATTTTAAACATGTAGATTTAACATCTTAAACATGTAGATTGAACAGTTTAAACATGTAGATTTAACAGTTTAAACGTGTAGATTTAACAGTTTAAACGTGTAGATTGAACAGTTTAAACATTTAGATTTAACAGTTTAAACGTGTAGATTGAACAGTTTAAACATTTAGATTGAACAGTTTAAATGTGTAGATTGAAGAGTTTAAACATGCAGATTGAACATCTTAAACGTGTAGATTTAACAGTTTAAACGTGTAGATTGAACAGTTTAAACGTATAGATTTAACAGTTTAAACGTGTAGCTCGAACAGTTTAAACGTGTAGATTGAAGAGTTTAAACCTGTAGATTTAACACTTTAAACGTGTAGATTTAACAGGTTAAACGTGTAGATTGAAGAGTTTAAACATGTAGACTGAACAGTTTAAACATGTAGATTGAAGAGTTTAAACATGTAGATTGAACAGTTTAAACGTGTAGATTGAAGAGTTTAAACATGTAGACTGAACAGTTTAAATGTGTAGAATGAAGAGTTTAAACATGTAGACTGAACAGTTTAAACATGTAGATTTAACAGTTTAAACATGTAGATTTAACAGTTTAAACATGTAGATTTAACATTGGATTTAAATGGTAAATGTTCTGCACTTCTTTAGCTCATTTTCTCCACCTTCTTGGTGTCCACAGCTCTTTCCAAATCCACCAGGTCCAAGTGGGACCAGTTTAGGGTTCAGTGTCTTCCATGGACACTTGGACATATGGACAGTCAGAGCCAGGATTGGAACCACCAACCCTTTGGTTATTGGACGAGCCGCTCTACCAACTTTACCAACCCATTCATTTACTAATTTAAAATGGTACATTGGTAAATGTTTACTTTTTTATAACTTTTATATATATAAAAGCAAATATGCCATTATTTCAACATTATGGTCTTTGCAGTTTAAACAGCAGCACATTGTTTTTGAATTTACAGTTTTATTTTCTAAAAACAACAGAAATCCATCATTTCTACATATAAATCTGGTTTTGTTCACATACTCTTCCTGTAAAAACTACAGCTATATTTGATTTAATCGTTAACACAAAAATCTTTTCAAATAAACAACTTTGCATTGTATTGTCACTTAAAGTTTTTTTATGTTACAATTTTACAACTTTTTGGTGTTAATTCTTCTGTCATTTTTTACAGTGTATGTATCAAAACTTGTAGATGCATCTCATAGATTGTTGCTGTTGTTTCCCGTAATTGCAAGGACAACTCAGAATGAACGAGAATATCAGCTGAAGTAGTCGCCCAGTGATAGAATTATAGCAGCAGATTCAGATAATATGATTCACTCTAGTTAAAGATTTAGGATTTTTTTTTATATTAATTTTTGGTAATTGAGTTCATTATTATCACATTTTTGGTTTTAGTTTTTCAAGTACTATTACTAAAACTATGACCTATAGAAGGTGAAAAAGGTAAAACTGCATTCCATCAAATGTGACTTTATTTTAAATCTCAAAGCTGTTTTATCATTTGTTATAATATGGTCTGGATAAGATATTTTACACACTTATTGTATCATGTCTCGCTCCATGTAGTAAATGGATGCTTCTATGAAACTGGGTACATGTTGGTGTCTGCCACTTTGCCAGCTTTTTAGACCCAATAATAAAAGAGAAATTTAGATGTATTTCCCCCCAGGATGTACTTAATGATGACCTCAGATAAATGCAAAAAAGACTTCTTGAATCGGCAGTCTCATTCCAGGTTTTGTGTGAAACCCATCGTGTCCACTTGCGTTACACGCAGAACCTGCCCATTTAAATGCATATAAATCATGAACGATTTTGCAACAGTGGTCATTTTTGTCAAACACTCTACCTTGCATAATTAGTTAAATTCTCAAAATGAAGCTGTGAGAGAATAGAGAGATATGCAAAAAAAAAGAAGAAAAAAGTAGTGCGTAATTTTCGTGTCCTTTTGACCGTGTTACATGCAGATTTTTTTAAAATTAAATATAATGTAAAATAATATAAAAATATGTTTTATCTTGAAAAATAGTTCCTCTTTTATCTCAGTAAGTATCTGTTTTTAAAATAGACCCAAAGTCTTTCCAAATGTGCTTCATAACATTAGTCTGCATCTAGTTTGCATTTTTAGCCCCCATGTCCTGTTTTTAGGGACCACCCAAATGACAAATATGGAGGTTAAACTGACATGCTTTCTCTCTCCCACTCAGAAACGTATTCATTCATGAAATTGTCTTAGTATTAGTATAAATATGATACTTTAAAGAGAGTGTTGCATCATGAGTTGTTTTTAGCATTTATGTAATTTTCTCTAAAATGTTTGTTGAGAGTCCGTCTATGTTAAAAGCCTTCAATTATTCTGCTTTAACCTGGAGGAGTTTATGACGTTTTTACTGACACTCTAAAATCTGTGTTTGTGTGCTTTGGTTTAACCTTACTCAGACCCAGCTGTGGGTTTTCTGTCCACATTTGTGGACAAGAGTTTCACAACTTTATACAAAAAAAAAAAAAAAGAAAAGAAAACTGTCCACCACAAAGGACATTCCATTAAAAATTTAAAAACTGCATCTGAAAAAACTGTTGCATCATGATGTTTCCAAAATAGGCACTTACTTAACAAAAAAAAAAAAAAGAAGCTTGTACAGTCTACTCTCGTTAAACCGCCCGCCGTTATACCGCCATTTTCACTCACCGCCAACCAAAACCATTGCACAAAAATCCCCAATGCATTATTCCATTAGCTACCGCCATTTCCACCTATCGCCATCCGCCAGCCCAGTTCCATGCACAAACAACACTTATACCATTGATTTCCCGACCGTTATACCGCCAGCGTGATTGCCATCGAGTACACATAAATTTTAACAATGCACTGAAACAAACGCGCCAGACGCTGATCGCGACAAGCTACGAGTAGGTCTACGGAACGGCCACCGTTCATTTATCGCAGAACACTCAGTAGGTCAGGATGTCGGGAGGAGGACGTGGGATTAAGCCAAAGCCTCAAGATGATGGGGTGTCATTTCCCGACACGGTATAATAATGCTTAAAATGTTTCCCCACTTTAAATGATCCCTTACAACATAACAGAATCAAGATTTATTTAGAAACGCAATTAGAACGGGTTAACGGAGGCAGCATAGACATCATATAGTAAAGACATGCACATTATGGACGCAACCCGTTGTAACGCCATTTTCGCTATACCGCCAATTTGGCCGTGAACGGAAGTTGGCGGTATAACGAGAGTAGACTGTACTTGTACTTGTCTACAAGGAAAATGCTTCCAGAATAAAAGTAATGAAATTTTACCACATGAGAGTCACTGATAAAGAAAAATCAAGTCAAAAATGCTGGTTGGCTGAACTTTCCAAGATACAGCCTTGGGTCAAAATGTGAAACACAAGAATTAACGAGAGAATGGGTTTGACTCAAAAGGAATATTTGTCTCAGAGCTACAAGATCTACTTCAAAACACTGTCTGCACATTAGAATACATTCACTTTACAGGTTCTATTTAGTGGAAGATTTCTAAAACTATTATATAAATGTACATAAACCAATATATATGTGGAATAACACTTAATCATATACCTTGAAAACATCAGCAAACCGGCACTTTTGTCATTTATTTTCCAATTAACCTTATTACAATACGTAACATTTAGCACATTTAATCTCTGAAGCAAATCACTTCTAAAAAAAATTGTAGACCAGTGTTATTATGACCCACTTGAGATTGAATTGGTCTGAATGTGGAACCTGAGCTAAAAGGATTGTTCATATCTTAGTGTAATTTTTGCTTTTTTTTTTTTTTTTTTTCATCCCTGGGGTCAGACTGGACCCTTAGGTGGGCCAGATTTGGGCCCCGGGACGCATGTTTGACACCTGTGATCTAAAGCGTTTCCAATCTCCATTCGAAACAAAAGGACTAGTAAAGGAGATAACAGATCCCAGCCAGGCCTCTGCAGATGGTTCTGTGTGGTGAACCTGTCTGCGTCCCTGGAACATCCACGGCCTTCTTTCTCTCCTGCCGTGACCCGCAGGCAAATACAAGAGACACCTAAATATAGTATCGCAGAAAATCAATTCCTCAGTGATATAACATGGCGGTACACATGATTTAAATGAAAACAGAGCTGACGTTGTCATGCGGGAACACATGATAAGTGTCTGGGAAACGAGTACAAGAGCCATTCATAACCTGCAGTATCTGAGTGAGTACCTGACAGCAGCTGAAGTTCTGTTCAAATAGAAAATAAACACACAGGCATTTGTTAAAAGGGGACAAAAATAGGATTACAAACTTCGCTCACATGTTAACTGTGAGTACATTTATATCACTTTGAACATGATTCAGATGCAGTTCGGTACAATTGAAAGTACGGTTAATTTTTTTAATCTAACTGTTGTGTTGTGGACTTGTGAGTAAAACATTCTTTTTAATAAGTGTCCTACATTTATGATGGTCAGTTGAAACCCACTGAAAACACATGCTGCAGTTGAAAACTAGTTCACTATCAAGCAGAGAAATAGAAAAACCAGACATAAGTTAAATTTGTAGAGAGAGCTAATGGTTTTAAAAGTTTATAGGCTTAAGAAATTGTTAAAAACGGCCATTTAATGTTTTTATTCACAGTGGCTTAAAATGTAATAAATGCTAAATAGGTTAAAGTGATTCGGCAAAGTGTGAAATGGTATAAATCATAAAGTATTCAGCTAAAAGCATAGCTAACTTTTTTTTAGCTACTTTTGGCTGTGACATGTAGCTAGCTAGCGGATAAGCTAAATGCTAAAAGTGGTAATGTAATGGATTGTTAAAAATATCAGTTAAATCACAAAATACTTAAATGAAATGCTAAATGTATGTGTTTAATATACATAACTAACACATGAATATTTGAGAACAAACAACTAAGTAATAGGTTGTTGAGATAATAAGCGCTAAATGTGTAAGCTAAGTATTTCATATAGCTAATAACAATAACATAATGCTAGTTAAAGTGGTTTCAAGTAAAAGACTGTTCAAAGTATAACCTGATATGAATAGAAAAACACACTGTTCCCCAAAAAAGTTGGAATAACTTTGTTTTCAGACACATTCCTCTATTTTATTCCTTTTTATAGACATCATTTATCACCTTTGACCAGATGCAATGATTATATACTGAGTCCCAGTTACACTTTATAAAGAATAAAGCACATTGTCAGAATCATTTTCATGAAAACACTTACAAATATTTTATTCCAACTTTATGGACAAGAGTGTATTTATCATGTTTGGTTCAAAGGGCTGAACCAAGATAAGATAACATGAATTATTATATCTTAATACATGTACAGTAAGATATTTATAATGCAGTAGGAAATTGATTTATAGGAAAAATATTTCAACAATTGTCAGTACTAGTCGTATAATTTAGAAACTAATGACTGTATTTGAGTTGACTTGTTTCCATAGTTCTGTCACAAACTGATCATAAATATCTTGGCTTGACATTGGACACACATGACATTTAAAGAAGCTGTCAGTGTTAAAGCTCAGAGGCCTGGTGTGTACTGAGCAAAGTTCAGCTAATCATTATACAAGTTCATTTAAGTCAAAAGTCATGTAACTTTTTTTCTTTTTGGCTTCAAGGATGTAATAAATAGTCGTCTTAGTAAATTATCTTCCATTCCTGATACTTTCTGTTGATTAGGAGTTGATCATCACCATTTCACAATAAGACTACACTCATAAAGGAGTTATAAATAGATTACACATCACTAATAAATAGTACTAATAATACTACTACTGCCAATAATAATAATAATGTTTAACAGTTTTCATGCATCCTCACTCTCACTATTTAGCAAGATCGAGTTACTTCCACACTTTTTGCAGAAACTAATCTCCTAATTCTGAGATTCTCAGTTGTTTCGTTCACTTGTCCATTTATCAGTCTGCATGTTGATTTATTTACTAATGAGATAACAGGCCAAAGTGCAATGTTATTAAGCATAAAACACACTAAAAAACACTCATAAAAACCAAGGAAGCTATAAAATCTGAGGATTAACAGTAAACATATATGTTCATTTTCCTTGTAACAACATATTAATGATGACTCTATTTAATATCCCAATTATAAAATATTCACAGGGGAAGTCTTATTGTAAAGTGGAACCAACTGACAAAAAATGGGAAGCAGTGAAATACATTACGGCAGTGTTTTTCAACCTTGGGGTCGGGACCCCATGTGGGGACACCTGGAATTCAAATGGGGTCGCCTGAAATTTGTAGTAATTGATAAAAAAAGAAAAAACAAACAAACTTACTGATAAAAACTATATGGTGAGTCGAGAGAGACGATCACAATCCATAAAAGACGTGACAAACTGTGAGTGTGTAACTGCAGCACTGCGGTTCTGTTCATCTGTCAAATGTTAATTGTGGTCAGTTTCAGATGCTGCAGCTCTTTCATAATTCATAGTTTCAGTTCTTGTTTGTTCAGTATTAATTATCAGCCTTTTAAATCCAAGCTGGACTGACTGTACATATCCTGACCAAGGAAAATAAAATTCTCCCTTTGTGCAGTAATCTACACCTGGATTTACTGCCTCTGTCCATAATAATGTACATTATATCGACTAAATGTCCTCTAAAATTAGCATTTATTTGCAACATAGTATAGCAAACTATTACATGATCAAAAAACAACTTAATTTTAACAAACAAAAAAAAAAAGTCTCCATTCTGAATGTCTGGGGTCGCCAGAAATGTGTGATGTTAAAATGGGGTCACGAGCCAGAAAAGGTTGGGAACCACTGCATTACGGATAAATACATTTTCCATATTTTCTAGATTATACACAACACGAATCAACAGATAATAGTAATTTGCTTTAAAAAAAAAAAAAGAAGTATGAACAATAGGAGTTTGTTTGCGGTATATTGACTCTCAGCCTGGATTTGCATGACAGGTGCTATAATCTACCAACAATGCAACTGTCCCTCAACGTTGAATTTTAAACACACGACATTCTGTGACGTTAACACCTTGTCATTATAACATATTTTTAGTGTTATTATCCAGTAAACACCCTCTGTCTGAACAGTACAACAGTTAAATCTCTGTTTCAAGTGTTGATCTTATGCTTCAATCTTCACTGCATCTAAAACTGTCAAAGTGAACCCCCCCCCCCCCCCCCTCCTCCTCCCCTCCCACTAGCATACCTTTAAAGTCACCATTCATATAAATAGATTTGTAACACACACAGAGGGAGGAGGGGGATTAGACCTGGGGGTGCACATCATCACTCGGCTGAGAATTGACACTCACCGGCAAAAACAAAGTGAGTCGAAACCAGTGTCCTTTTTTTCCCTCACTCAGGTTTCTCCTTTTCAGCTCAGATCCTCTTCTTCTTGGCTTCAGCTCTTCTCTTTTACCTTTTTAACGGGTTAAAAGCTGTCAATCCACCAGTTAAACATTCACAGCCTCCACGTGGAGCAGCAGCAGAGTGAGTTTGCCGATATGTATTTGTAAAGGTGTGACTTTTATGGTCCTTCCTCTGGCCCTGAGTGCGTTTGAGACTTGAAGTCTGTAGTAAATGTACTGGATGCCTTGGTTCCTCTCTCTCTCTTTCAGGGTGGGGGTGGCCTACAGACTGTGAAGCTGCTAACAGAGAGGAGGGGCAGGATGATGATGAGAGGAAGGCCTGCCCTCTGAGCGGCATCGCTGTGCTCTGTCTGAGTGACACCCGAAGGTGACATGACAGAAGGACTCAATGTCTGCAGGAAATTTATGACCATGGTGATGTACAGCCCTAAATAAGAACCAGAACTAGAACCAACTTTATTTACTAAGTATGGAAACACACAGAGGGAATTCTATGTCGGTAGATGTTGTCTCTCTAGTAAAGTACAATTATAAATAGAATAGAATAGAATAGAACTTTACTGATCCTTTGGGCAGAGCACTCAGGAAATTGAGGTTTCAATAGCACCACAAAACTGAATATACAATACAATAACTACAAAAATAAATAAATAAATAAATAAAAAAATTAAACAGTAGTGAAAAATTACAATTACACATTGGAAAGTACTGGTAGAAACAAGTGGAAAAGTAGTAGTAATAATAATAATAACAATAATAATAATAATAATAATAATAATAATAATAATAATAATAATAATAATAGTAAGTATCTTATTATGTTAGAATATTATGTAATATTGTAGTAAGCACTATATATATATATATGTATATATATATATATATATATATATATATATATATATATATATATATTTTTTTTTTTTTAATAATTACAAAATAAAAGTTACAATGAAGTGGTAACAGTAACAGTAGTCATAACAATGATATATAAGTAATATAAGTAATTCATTATAATACGTGATTAATAATAATGATAATAATAATCATCATCATCATCTTAATAACACTGCACACTGGAATAAACAATAAACAACACTGGACCACAGAGTTGCACAGTCCCTTTGAGCAGAGATGGAGCAGATGTCCAGTGTACTATCTCATCCTCATGTCGTCCTCCTCATCTTCTTTCCTCCTCCTACTCCTCCTCCTCCACCCAAGTGCAGAGTTCAGTTTGTAGTCTTACAGTTTGATGGCTTGGGGGAAAAAAAGAGTTTTTAGAATACACAGGTTACACAGGTTGTGCAACGAAATTATAGGTGGTCTCTGCCAGCAGCAGTGCACTATACAACAATATACAACATAATAAAATACAGACATACATTTAAAAAAAAAATTTAAAAAAAATTATATATATATATATATATATATATATGTGTGTGTGTGTGTGTGTGTGTGTGTGTGTGTGTGTGTGTGTGTGTGTGTGTGTGTGTATGTATGTATGTATTATAAGTAGTGTGCAATAGAGACATGTGCAAATTAGAGATATACTGTATGACAAGGTGAGAAAATTTTAAATATAAAAGTAGTGTAAAAAAAAAAAAAAAAAAGAAAAGAAAAATGTGCAGATACATCCATGTAAACATACATGTACCAGGCATGAGGTACATGTTCCAAAGTAGTTATTGCACATTACAGTGTGGAATGGTGTGTGTTAACAGTCTGAGCAGCAGGACTACTATATATAATGTAAGATAATAAAAATGTAAGGAAAGTAAAATAACAAAAAATAAAGTCTATATACATAAACAACACAGTATCAACTTATATTCAGTTACAGTTTATGGAAACAAACCTTTACCTCAAATTGACTAGAAGGTGTGTGGAAACACAACTGATGCTTGGTTTCTCTTTTCTGAGCATTTTAGTCTGTTCCTCACTCATACACAGGGGATGGCAAAACACCTCGACTCCAGAAACTGCTCACTATGAAGAAAATAAAATAAAAAATAGAAAAAGAAGTCTGTTTTGAGCTGCTGTAGAAATATGACAGTGCTCCATGACTCATTTTAACATGAGAAGACATTATATTTTCAGACAATGACACACTGATGACAACATCACTGCAAACAGATCAAATTTCTGCAATGACATCCTCAAAAATCCACTTAAATCTACATAGTTTAACTTCAAATGTAGCCTCATGTTGAGTTTCTCTGGGGTTCATGTGTGATGAGTGACTGCTGTTCCTTCTTGAGGTGTAAGAACCACAAACTGATGCTTCACTATTAATAATCTAATGCTGTCAGATGTAATAATACATCAGCCACACCACTGCTTCACTTCAATACTTGAGCTTCACTTTGTCAGTCTGGTTTTTATGCAGTTTGTTTTTATATTGCAGCATCGGTAGTTCAATACTTAAATAAATGCTCTGAGTACCTCTATCGTGAAAAGCTTTGGAAGTTCAAAGATAGATCTGATATGTGGCTTCAGATTGTTTCCTTGTTCATGGCTGAGCAATAAATATGTCCTGTGTTTATTCAAGTTCCTTATTACTCTTAAAAATATATCATTCAAATGATCCGTGAATAACTGACAAATGCAAACACATGATATTAATATGAAAATTATTTTCCTGGATGAAAACAGTAACAAAAAGAGCAGTGTTTATTTAAAAAAAAAAAAAATGCAATAAATGCAAATATCACATGTATTTTCTGTCACTGCTACTATGATACACTGTTTTTCTTTGGGGCATTAATGAGAAAAAATAATAAAATGAGAACAAATAGGGAATATATGCCCCAAAAAACTGTGGGGTCAGTAGAAATCCACTTTTACAATCAAAAATAAACAATTTCATGTAATTTGGAACAGAACAGGGATGCATTTTGTGAATGGGGCAATGATTAAATAATTAAAAACAATTTCATTAAAATGGTTGGTGCTGTTTGGAGGCAACTCGTTCGTGTCCTCCAAAGACTCTGAATGAACAGTTACATCACAAACAATCAGAAAAACTGTAATCTGAAACAAAACTATAGCTTTCAGACAAATATGGTGGAGTAGATGAATGAAATGGCATAAAATGAGAATAAAAGTACCTCAGAATTGCACTTTAGAATAGAATAGAATAGAATAGAATAGTCTTTATTGTACAGTGAAATTAGGAGCACATCTCCAGTCAGAGCAACAATGTTAACCCTCCAGTATCCAGGTGTGCCTTTTATGCACACTTTGCACTTCTTTTTTAAAAACTTCATATTATTGTTCACAATTTAAATAAGGTTAGAATTCAAAAGTTGTTCATTTTTGCATGATCTTTAAAATTCTGTCCACCAACTCAAATGTGCACATTGTAAACAAAAGAAAATGACCAGACTAGCATCTGTCTGCCAAGTGTGCCTAAAACGCACTATTTCTTCCATTTGATATGTATGATTAGGGCTGAGCTGGATTTACAAAAATAAAATCAAATTAGAGCAGAAAAATAAATCAATATATAATATTTAATAGTTTGATTTATAGGTGTGCATTTTACGCACACTTGGTGACAGATGGTAGTATTTTTTAACATTTGACCTAGCGCCAAAAATAATAATGCAAATTAACCAATGTTGGAGTTAATCATTGACATATGCCAGGATGAAAAAATCAAATAATATATGATTCACTTTTTATGTAGTATATTGAAAAAAAAAATAATTTTTTTTGTTTTTTTTCATCCAAAAAAATAGTTTGTTTACATTACAAACATGGCATTTAAAGGGTTAAAAAACGTGACAATTATTGAGTATTTGGTATTTTTATTTGTGGCTCAAGTTGATGAAATAGAAAAAAGTGTAAAAGAATTAAAAACAAACTGTATGAACATTTTTTTGACATTATTCCACAAGTGTGCAAAAAACGCACACTTGGTGCTTAGTAAGGGCCTTGCTGGACGGGATACCGGAGGGTTAACAAAACACCAGTACTACAGAAATAAGAATAGAGCGAATATTGAATTACAAAAACTAAAAATATGATTAGAAAATAGAATATAAATTTTACAATTGTACAAAGTAACATAAAAATAGAGCTCAGTAGAATAAAAAATAAAAATGGATGAATATGAATAGATAAATTGACAGTATTAACAGTATGTGACAGTATGTATAACTATAAAACAGTATGTATACCTATGAACCAAGTCTACATAAAGAAAAGGGTTAAACTTAAGGATATGTTACACAGGAACTAGTCCTTGCGTAATAAACTAAACTGAAGGTGCTCTGACTCCGATGTTAACTCTTGTGGTCCAAAAGTGTTTGTGCGTACAGGAAGCTGGAGTTTTTGCAGCTTTAGTTCATGACTGTTATCTGACGGATGTTTGATTTACCCACAGTAAACTATAAAACAGTACACATGCAAAAAAAAAAAAAAAAGCAGATTTGACTGAACATCTTCCTCCTGGGGCTGAGACTGTCACTCATTCGTCTCAGGAGATAAAACTTTATTTTTCGCTGTTTCTCTCAGTTCATCGCAGCAGCAGAAATGACAAAGGTCATCAGAAAACTAGGGGAAGTGTGAGGTAAAGGGTAAGTGTTTAGTGGTAAGTACTTAATAATCTAAATGACATTTTCAAAGGCTAGAAAAATCAGGCTTTATGTAAGTGAACTGTTGACCTACTCAGCAGTTCCTATCCAAATGTACATCAGGGAAACTGGCATCTCAGCTGTTTCAGGATATTTAAAAAAAAAAAAAAAACACAGAAAATTCTTCTTCATGTGTGTCTTTCAATGTTTTTCAATACATATACCCATAAACTGTCTACAAAAAGAACACTTCATTGCACATTATAGTACAAATCTATAGTGTACTCTGGTATTAACTCTGTATTTGTGCAGTTT